>NW_023596921.1:12696053-12798848 GCF_011947565.3 Pollicipes pollicipes
TGCGTTTGCGCGCCACCAGCGAGGCGAGCGTGATCAGCTGGATCACGTCCGCCTCCGCCAGAGTCCGTTCCGGCCCGGTCTTACCTCTGACGAGCTGCGTTTGCGCGTCACCAGCGAGGCGAGCGTGGTCAGCTGGATCACGTCCGCCTCGGCGAGAGTCCGTTCCGGCCCGGTCTTACCTCTGACGAGTTGCGTTTGCGCGTCACTAGCGAGGCGAGCGTGATCAGCTGGATCACACCCGCCTCGGCGAGAGTCCGCTCCGGCCCGGCCTTACCTCTGACGAGGTGCGTTTGAGCGCCACCAGCGGGGCGAGCGTGATCAGCTGGATCACACCCGCCTCGGCGAGAGTCCGCTCCGGCCCGGCCTTACCTCTGACGAGGTGCGTTTGAGCGCCGCCAGCGAGGCGAGCGCGATTAGCTGGATCACAACCGCCTCGCGGAGAGCCGCTCCGGCCCGGCCTCTAACCTCTGGACGAGTGCCGTTTGCGCGCCACCAAGCGAGGCGAGCGTAATCAGCTGGATGGCGTAACGTAGCGACGTCTCCATGCCGATCCGGGTAAGCACGGTGAGCGCGTCGTCCGACATCTCGGCGTCCTCCTCCTCGCACCTATCGGGCGCGGACGGGGCCGGCCGTCACACGTCGCGGGCCCACCGGCGGCGACGGTGTGAGAACACGGGCGGCAGACCGCGGGGTGGAGTCCGGAATACGACAGGGCGCTGTACAGGGTTGGAGGTGCTGTACAAGGTCGGGGGTGCTGTCGGGGCGCTGTCGGGGGTGCTGTCGGGGGTGCTGTACGGATGCTGTACAGAGTCGGGCCAGCGCAAGACACAGCCATGCATGCATAACTGAGGAACATGTGTCCGTGGTAGAGGGCGCCACAAACGGAGGCGAGGCTATAAATATGCCGCCTAGGGGAGGGGGAGAGCCTGGTAATTTATTGGATATCAGCCGGCAGGAAGCTGACACCCAAGACTTTGATCGCCGGCCATACGCTGCACGTCAAGCGACCCTCATAGAAACACAGGAATCCTTCAAAATAAGACACAGATCACCCTTAACTGCATTTTTTGAGCCACTCCCATGTCTCGTATCGGGCGGCAAAAGTTCAACTTCCGTCAAGTAAAACATGTTCACTAGCCTGTGAAGAAGCGAAGGCAAACTTTCTCATCATTATTGTCAAACATCAGCATTTTTTGCATAGTTTTACACACAAAAGTTTCGACACCATCGGCAATTGTTACTAATGTCGATGTAGAAAATACACAATATCAGCATAATCACAAGTAAATTATTGGTGCATTTCTACTTTTCCCTTCACAAAGTTTTTACGCCGTCATAAATTCATGCAGTCCTGGGCGTATTTAGGCCCAACACAAGACAATCAGTAGCGAGTGATTTCAGCACCAACACATAGTGTGACACGTTTCTGCGCAGTGGTACTTGCATTATGACACCGTTTTAATACATAGCGTTGCAGCCGAATACAAAACGAGGCATCATATAATACGTCAAACCCACACAATATTTGGAAAACCACATTGGCAATAATTTTCGGCTTGTTCTAAGTAAAGTACATTTAAGTTTTTTCTGGTAGGCCTAGGCCATTTCACACTGAATGTATCTAATGCTTCATATCACCTTACGAGCTACGTGGGTCGGATTATCTACCTCATGCAAATAGATAATCCAGCAGCCAGAACAGCTCAGCCCCAACGCCGGTTCCTTGAAAATACCGTGCACGAGGCCAGCTGGTCCAACAAGATACTTAAAAAAACGAGGAGAAAACCTTAAAAAGCTCTCCAATGGCATGGACCACTTTTACTGAAGCACTGCCACCAGGCTGTAACCGTCATATCCTATATCACCGTGAACTGTGAGGCACAACAGGCCCCCAGCCGGCAGCCCGCCGTGACCTGTGGGGCACGGCAGGCCCACAGCCGGCAGCCCGCCGTGACCTGTGAGGCACGGCAGGCCCCCAGCCGGCGGCCCACCGTGACCTGTGAGGCACGGCAGGCCCACAGTCGACGGCCCACCGTGACCCGTGAGGCACGGCAGGCCCCCAGCCGGCGGCCAGCGCCGTCGGAGACGCACCTGATCTTGAGGATCTGCTTGGTCTCGCTCTCCTGGTACGGCCGGGTGGAGATGATAACGGTGCGGTCCAGCAGGTCGATGGGGACGCCGTGCGGCGAGCTGTAGCTGGTGCCGCGGATGCGCGTGATGCCCCGGTTGGTGGCCATCACCAGGATCGGCGCCATCTCGTTCTCCAGCGCACGGTTCAGGAAGGAGAAGCACTCGATGTCGAGCATGTGCACCTGGCGGAATTAGCAGCTCGGTGAGCCCAGCGTCCCACACGTATACCATCGCTAGAGCGGCCTAAGAGGAGCTCATATGACACGAACTTTAAGATTTTACATCGACAAATCCGCGGCAAATGAATCAGCATTCCTTAGCCGTACTTGATGAAGAAAGGCCTTGAGGTCCTGCTTTCTCAGCATCATGAATTAAGAGTTGATGATGATGACTCTTACACCGATAGCTCGCTACCTTCAACTTGCAGGGAGCTCCTGGTTAAACGACGTTACCGAGCAAACATTGGTTCTGTCATCAACATTCGACATTTAGAAGCTGTGCCAATGGTCACGACTCTGCTGATATGGAACTCACGAGCTTTACATTAGCTTACGTCACCAGGCTCCAAACGTAGAGTATTGACAACATAACATGAACATGAAACATAACGTGAAACATTAGTTCAATACAAAACAGCACAGGAAAGAAAAGCAAGAGGTGGGCCATGTCGAGATGACTGAGCCCCCCCCCCCCCCCTTACCTCGTCGATGAAGAGCACTCCTGGCACGATCTCTGCTTTGCCCTCCTCCCTCCACTCGGCCACCTTGGTGTTGATCTGGTCCCGTACCTCAGACTTAATCTCACCCGTGTCGCCTGGAGCAGGTCACCAGTCTAAGCCAGAGACAACCACACGCACAGAACACGGCGAGAAGGGATCACAACGCTCACAGAAACATCGCTCAGATTAGATCCAGAAGAGTCAAATCGGATGAAGTGTGCCCAATTTGACTTGATTTACAGAAGTCAAATTGGCTGGAATGTGCCCTCTACCCCCACTCACTTCCATCACTCCACTTCATGACATATCCCAGCAACCTGCCCTCCCTACCCGATGCGTCCACAACCATACACGCACCCACTTCCCCTTCAACCACCCATCCACCCACACCCACACACACGGTGGCCACCGGGCCTAGCCGGCCGCGCCGCCGGTGGGCCGGCGACGGGCGCGCCAGCGTGGCCGGCCACCCACCGGAGAACAGCGCCAGGAAGCCCTGCGTCCGGCTGTTGATGACGTCGATCTCGTGCAGCGTCACCGTGTGCACCACCTCCTTGCGCTTCTGCAGCTCGCCCTCGGGGCACTGCACGAAGCGCGTCTGGGGAGCCGTGGCGTCGTAGTCGCGCGCGCGCGTGAACGCACGGCCCAGCTTGGTGATCTTGCCAGTGGCCTTGTCAATGGTGATAACGTCACCAGCTTGCGCCTGAGAGAAAGAGGTCGGCGAGAGTCAGGGACGTGGCCGGCCGCCCGTGTCACGCAGAACGGTGTGAACGATGGCATATACTAGACAGCAAGAAGCATGCACCGAAGCCGCCTGGCCGTCACACCGGAGATGAACAGGCTGCATATGTGCTGCAGCGTTTGTGTGTGCTGTGCTGGAGGGCATAGACCCAAAATACAGAGCTCGTGAGCAGTCTGATGCAATCTATAGTTACTGCACGACTGAAACCTCAGATGTAAGTGAATCACCCTTTTTGTTGCAATATAGGATGCTATTTGCGCCACATTACACGCCAGGATGTACGCCGACTGTGACAGCCTCACACATCAACGTTTATTATTGGTCATCTCGGCTCAGAACGTGCCTTCTCCTTGACAAGAGACTCGATCATCTTGGTGCCGAGGTCGTAGATGGTCTCCATCTCGGTGGTCTTGAGCGTCAGCTTGCCGACCTTCGCGCCGGTGCCGGAGGCGGGCCGGTCCACCTGGATCTCCACCACCTCTCCTTCGATGATCTCCGTCTCCTCCCTGGAGAGCGACAGCACGGCATGACATTACAGACAGTGCGGCCGTGCCCGCAGGTCAGTTGGTAACGCGATATCCTGAAGTGAGGCAGTTCTGTTGAGCGGCAATCCCAGACAGCAGGGCTGATAAAACCCGTTCATGACGTCCAGCGGACAACTCAGCATGTGAGGCAGGCTGACACAAAGCCGGGCGTTGTTAGCGTATTACATACACGGCAAACTAAAATCTATCGGGAAAAGCCCGCAGTGGACTGGAGCTGCTGTAACAGGGCGTATGAGAGCCAGGCTATGGCCAAACCCTGTCACTGACAGGAACTCTGCGCTCGAATCAATCCCTTCTATCCCTTAAAATCTGCATAAAATACACAGGGGTGCCACCTCTCGGCACCAGGCGCGTGGTACAAACGTCCTCCAATGTGCAAATTTTCCAGTCCTCACATGCAGTAAAAGTGTAACAAATGTGCACACTTTCACAAACCTTTCTACAGATAATTATTTCCAAAAACCCACCGAAAATCCGATACTTCCTTTTACATTCAGTGAGGGGTCACAGCCCCTTGATCTCAATTACTACACCTATGGCTGACGGGTCACCACAGTGTGGCAATATTCGGCCACCTGGGTGGTAGCAGCATCGGCATCTATCGATGCTATTTATTACGTCCCCGGTTCGGGGTTCACAGCATGTCCTTCGTTCCTTTGCTTAAAATCGGACAATCAGCATCGAGCCGGGCGGCGGACAATCCAACACTGAGGGACTGACAAATCGGTTGGGCAGGTCAGATGTCGGGGTTCGGGGTCATGGGCAGTGGTTCAACAGCCGCCGAAATGTGCGTGCAGAGGCGCCGAGGAGGCAGAAGTCTGGCAGCGTAAAGTCATGACACCGTAAACATCCAACCGAAGGAATTTTGGAATGCTGCATCCAAATGAAGTCAGTATGTTACAACGGACGTGAGAGCAGTGTATATTGTATCATTCTCCCAGCGTTAGATGGTTCATTCAATACCGTATATTTGTTGACTTAGAACTGCACCCGGTACGTACGCACTGCTCATCTAAAGCCAACTGCACAAGTTCATCCGTAACTGGTCAAACAGGGTCAGTCTGACAAGGGAAGGCCAAACTGAGGCTTCGGAGACGCCTCAAGAAGTGGAAAAGTAGTAATGGACGCTGCTGCTCGTGATCATGACACACGAGCAAGAGTCAGCAGACGGCAAGAAATGCGTGATTTATGGGGAGCTGAACTACTTTTTTGAAGATTCAGTACGAAATTTTGAAAACATGGACTTGTGAGATCAAAGCTCGCGCGAACCGATCGTAAGATTCCAGGCCGACAGCAGAATTTGGTGACGAAAGCTCAATGCGTCGCAATGCTCGGGACAGTCCGCCCTGCCCTTTCACGCAACCCGACGTTTAGCGCGACCGCGGTGACCAACCGGCCGCTATCATGATGGCGCCTGTAAAGGGCTGCTTTGTTCTGTGTTTACCTCGCAAGTTTTGGCACGGTTATTAACGCCAAATAGCGAGCCCTTGAAGCGACTCCAACCCAACCCACCCTGAGTGGATGAACCGGAAGGCAGGCGCTCCAAACAACTGAGCAAGGGACAGGTGGTCTAACCGAGAGGGGCGCACACAACTAGCATACTAAAGCGTTCCCTTGCTTGGTCAGATAAATCAAACATAATCTTGCTTGACTTTACCAAAAAGGGGTGCAGTCGCAACAGTAGTAACTGAGCAGCCTAGCATGTTGTTACAAACATATAGCAAATAAACGGAACTGTAGTTTACCAAGAGGTACCAACTACAGTCAACGAAAAATACAGCAATACCATCAGTTCCTGAACTGGAGGATGGTGGCAGCAGTGACTGAAGCGAGAGTGGCTGAACGGCATCACTTACTTGATTCGGACGCCGATGGACTTGCGGAAGGCCTGCATCAGCGCCTCCGTCTTGTTCATCTCCAGACTGTAGATCTCGGAACCGGACATGGAGGTGAAGGGTGTATCCTGTCCCAACGCCTGCGCCATGCCCATGGCCAACGCCGTCTTGCCTGGTATTCACAGATCACGGTCACACACGGCCAGGCAAGCCACGCGGACGCCTGCACTGGGTTTGTTGAGGGCAATTGGTCGTTTTCATTCTAATGTCCAAATTCAATTCCGTGGCGAGGTGACCCATTAACCATCCGCGTTTGTGGGAATCAGACTTGGATATATGTGTGCTAGAACTGCGATGGTGATGATCGCAATGCTGCACTGAGCTCTAATGTGCATTGGTTGTCTGTCGTAGCATCACCGAAGGTTTGCAAGGAGACACAACCGAATGCCGATCATTTACTACTGTCAAAAGCCTTGCCAATCCGAAAATCACAGAAAGAGTACATACTTGATGTTCCGCCGGCACACAATCCAACCGCTACCGGCCACGGCAGCCAGCCCGCTCGCCCGTATCGAGCCAGCCCTCACCAGTCCCCGGTTGGCCAGCGATGAGGATAGCTCGGCCGGCAATCTTGCCCTCCTGGATCATCTGCAGGACGAGCCCGGCCGCGCGGCGCGCCACCGGCTGGCCGACCATGCCCTGCGAGACGGGCCGCGCCTCCAGCGCGTCGTCCAGGCCCAGGCCGCGGATGTGCGAGTGTGCGCCGACCCGCTCCAGGCGCGTCACCTCGCGCACCTCGGCAACCTTCTGAGCGGCCGCCTGCTCGGCCGCGCACGGAGAGGGGGACAGTCAGAGAGGCACAGCGTTCTGAGCGGCAGACTGCGCGGACGCGCACGGACAGAGGGACGGTCAGAGAAACACGGCGTTGTGAGCGGCAGACCGTGCAGCTGTAGACAGGCAGGCGGCCGTGGCAGTGAGATGGTGCTCTGTGAGGCTGACCGTGCGGCCGCAGACAGGCAGGGCAATGGTCACAGAGATGGTGTTCTGAGAGGCTGACTGCATGGCCACAGACGGGCGGGGCAGTGGTCACAGAGATGGTGTTCTGAGATGCTGACTGTGCAGCAGCGGACAGGCGGGGCATTGGTCAAAGAGGAAGTGTTCTGGGAGGCTGACTGTGCGCCCACAGATGGGCGGGGCAATGGTCAAAGAGATCGTGTTCTGAGAGGCCGACTGTGCTGTATGCATAGCGATCTGAAAGTCTAGCATGCCAATAGGCCTCCTAGTACACACACATGGCAATCATGAGAGAAAAGGAGAAATGAACCTTAGGAGTGGAAGCCAAAACACATGATGACAGTCTATGTTTCTGAATATATTTTCAATGGATGCTGGCAAGCCCATTTGGCTGACAGGATGCTGGTGCAGTAATGGTCAGATACCAGTATTAACAATACATAATATTGCTCATGCCAGTTTTCTGCCCCTGAGTCATCTTTTGCTATTAGAAACCAATATGCCAAGCTTTGTATGACCAAAAACATGCGGACAAAAACACTGCACTAAGACTTGTCCTGCGACCAGTTCCAAAAAAGTGCTGTCAGATCAAAATTTTAAAAATTTTCTCTGGTCTAGCACTGGTTTCAAACAACTGCTTTTTCACCAAGAAAGCCCAGGAGCCTTTCTAGACATCACCCTGCATGTGCATAATGAATCCAAGAGGAAACAAAACTAACCATGTAAACAAAACATAGCACCCTCAACAACCACCACAATGAACAAATATCTGAGATGCCACAATTCAATCAGTGCAATAAGCACAAACTTACCGTAGCCATATCTGGTGGCAAAACAATAGTGGCTAGTGTTGATCAATCTTGGCTAAAAACAAACAATATCTGGATTCAGCCTGTAGTGGCTATCCTCTGCCAGTTGTTGACTGAAAACAAGCATGCCATAATGAATAAGTGAAAAGAATCATGCTGACATGATGCAGAGTTTCATACTTCACCAACCCATTTAAAATTGTTTTCATCATATGACAACCCATCCTTTTATGCTGTACAAGTTATGTGGTGCTGCTGCTGCCGCAACTGTTCCACCTGTGCGGTTGGGTGGGGCAGCTGGAATGCACCAGAAAATTTTATAAATGGACATGTCAGTTTACAGGTGATTTAATATGAAAACCTTCACAACTCATTCAGCACCAGTGAGGCTCAGTCATCCCCCCTGGAAAGTTAACAAATCAGATTGATGCATCACAAATTAATGGCTGGCATTAGGGTGCATGCATATTTTTGACCATTTGTCACTCATTTTGATGATTATGATGATCTTAAAAACATCAATCGATGAACAATTTAATAATGAAGTGTCAAGTACTACTGAAGATCACGACCAAATATACGGACAAACATACATGTTTTGCAGCCTGGAGGCAGGTACCCAAATGGAAATCAGACCACAAAATAATACATGTTACCCTGAACATGTCTGGCATAGCAGCAGCACCACAATAGCCCCTCAGCACAAACTGGCTTAGCCCGAGTCAGGCTCACAACACCGAGGCGGGGTCAGGCGCACCAGTCTCATATAAGAATCCTGCACAACAGGTGGATCTTTTTGCAGACTGGGATGGAAACATGCATCAAGAATATAAGCGGAAACTTATATACATTTCAACATCTGGGGCTTGATGTTAGAGCACCCAATCAAATATTTCAGGTCAATGGACCACATGACCATTTACTACACTCGGACAGACTTAAACGAAGCTGATTGGAGTCTGGATTTCGGTCAGGAAACGGATTTTTACAACTTCCGAAAAGGAAAAAGGCAAGCATTATATCAGTCCCAATTTTCAGTTCTGTGAATCAGCTCCTTTCTGAAATGATAGACCCCTATACCCCTCTTACGTACGCAGAAGCCGCTTGACACCACAACGCAATCCACGTGCTGCCCGCGTATTTATACCGGCAGATAAAATTTCCCTGCAGGGAAAATGTGCTGCCAAAATGGAGAAGTTTTTTACTCGCCCTCGGAAAACCACTGCCGCAATCCCAGGCTAGGCACACAAAATAAATACATATGCCGAGCACGGATGTGGCATGGGTTGTACAGCTGGGTCTTGTAGATACACAAGAAAAACTGGAACAAGACTCGAACGAGCTCGGACTTCATGAAATAAACAACGCGAGTTGATTTTGAACAACACCCTCGGCTCCCGGGGCAAACGCCAATGCCAGGGGGAAGAGATGACACTTCAACAAGGACAAGGTAACTGGGGAGGGGAAGTTGCAGTAAGGGCAGCTCACCCCCCACCCCCTTCCCAATTTGAGACCTGGGGGGGACGTGCATGCGAAAGTTTATTATGGCCTGCCGAGGGCTCAGTCCGGGCTATTTAGAGTCCCTTCTGACCGAAAAAAAATTCTGGATCTGAAGAGGGTCCATTCTGACCTGCAGAAGGGCCTTAACCTGCAGAGGCCCGTTTTAATATGTAGGCGGTCCATTATCGACCGCGGTTGATCTAGGTAATGCCGTTTACAAAAAAAGACTGTGCTGCCATCTAGTGTGGAATTTGAGAGTAGCTTTACCTTTCTTGGCGTACTACGGTACAGACGTGTTTCTAGCTTAGAAGCACGCCGCAGTTTGGGGTATTTGTAAATTTTCAGTCAATCATTGTACCCCAAACATAAAAAATTTCAACAGGTGCCCGTCGAAGTGCTTTTATTTGTAACAATTCTCAGTTAGATGGTATTTTCAAAGTCATTGTTCCATCTGTTGCAATTATCATTTTGATCAACTAGCATTTCGGAGAGAAACATCAATGCGTGGTGGACGATGGCTTGATCAGTGGGGGCTGAATGTGAGTTGTGGGGTACAGATGCGTGGTTATTGTGCATATCGTAAAAGCCAGCAGTCAGTGAAAAATTGAAGCATAACCAATTTACTCCCTGAGATTAAACTGGTCCTGACAATGCAACTTTGGAATATGTCAGAGTGACAGGTGCACAGTCATTTGCAAAAGTTGACATTGTGACACCCTGACACATGCCTCAGAAATGCATGGCACTAGTCCAGCCTCCTTCCCTGGATGGGTTATGGCTCAGTATTCATGCCACCAGCTAAGGTGGTTAGGCCAATAATTTATCTTCCTTTCCATGGTCATTTGTATCACCCACCATTTAATACTTTGTTATTGCAGGGTTTGCAATAATAAGTGCTGATAGGCGAATTGCGTACCAGCTGTCATATGTCACCCGTATGCAAGCAGGCTGCCCACTCTGCTTATCCCATTGGATGATTGCTATGGCTCTGAGGTAGTTGTGCTATGCCTTCAACTCTTCAGTTGGCTAGAATGTTAACAGCCCATGGATGATGGCCTTTACACTATCTGTAAGCACATGGATATTTGAGAAAATTTATGTGTCACCAAGCTGGTGAGGTCATGTAAGGAGATGCAGGATATGCATGAAGGTGACAGTTTTTCCCTAGTCTGTTGTACTGCATACAGAATGAAGGTTGCTTAAATATTTGAAGCTAGGTTCGCACTGGAGTTGATGAATTCCCTGCATGGTCCTGGCAGCCTGATACTGTACCATTTCAATCACCTTTTTGTCCTTACCTTTAAAGATGTCCCATGTCACATTTTCATGCTCCAACAGTCCTACCATGGTCTTTTAGACCGGAGACAGCATTTAATGGTCATTGTGTTCAAAACAACATTGGATGATGACCAGTACATGCCAGCCTTGGAGATAGCTGCTGCTACCTGCTTGTAGGGCCTGGGTTCATCAGCAATCATTCCCAGGGCTTCTCTATGGGAATGGATGACATTCCTTGCAATCATCCCTTAACACTTAAAAGGCAAGGATGGCCATAGAATAGGCATTGCTGTTCACCATCACAACAGAAAAAACCCTCAATTTCCTTGTCAGAAACAGCACTGACAAACTGGACAAATTAAAAGCACCAATGTGGTGTATCAATTTGCATGTAAGTTTGAAGGCCACTAGCTTTTTGTCATACTCTAACACACAACAAATTATAGGTCATTAAAATGGCATGCCTGTGCTGTGACACAGAATCTGGAAGCTGCACCCTGCCAGCCAGAGGATGGATGATGCCAGAAGCTATTCCATGCGCCCATCTAGCCGAGGTGGTCGGGATCTGGCCACCATGAAGCCGCGAGGCAGGGCCAGAACTCGGATACGTCGGTCTAAGGTAACTGCCCACTGTGACACGGTACCACTGTGTCAGATGTGAGGGCATATTGTAACCATAAGCATGCCTTTTTGGTATACCTTTAAGCATACCTTATTGATTTCTGGGCAGACAACTTGTTTGTCTTGGTTTATCTGTTTCTTCCTAGCAAGTTGGAAGTTTGGTACATAGAATGCACCTAAGGTGTAATCTAAGGTGTATCGCGCCCCGTGCTGAGCGGAAGTTTGGTACATAGAGTGCACAGAAGGTGTATCTAAGGTGTATCATGCTCTGTGCTGAGCTGAAGTGGGGCATATAGAGTGCACATAAAGTGTATCCAAGGTGTATCATGCCCTGTGCTGAGCTGAAGTTTAGTACAAAGTGTACATAAGGTGTATCCAAAGTGTATTATACCCTGTGCTGAGCTCTTTTTCCTGTGCCGTCCGGCTGCGTGACAGGTGATCGACAGCGACGACGAGTCACTGTGTGAGCCGACCGCGTCCGATGGTCCGCCGTCTCCCGACCGACCGGGACCGCCCCGGCCGCACGTGTTCGACATGGAGGCGGACATCTCGCAGCTGGAGCCGGCCACCTTCACCACGATCCAGCGCGGCCAGCCGGAGCCCATGCTGCGCCTCTCGTGGCACCACAAGGTGCGGCCGGCGGCGGGTCAGCCGGCGCCGGTCTGCGGAGACCGGAGCGCCGGCAGGAGCGGGAGCGGCGCCGGGCCGGCCGGCGGCGGGTCTGCGGGGACCGGAGCGCCGGCAGGAGCGGGAGCGGGGCCGGGCCGGCCGTCGGCCGCCGCTGACCGGCTGTCCTGGCCGGTCAGATCGGACTGGAGGTCGCAGTGCGCGCTAGCACGTCCGCTAGTCAACCTATTTCACGACAGCACGACCGAGTAACGGGTGTCATACGAGCGCGAACTAGGCCGTAATGGACGCTGTTTCTCGGGCGCAGGGGTCCGTAATGTCCAACATGGGCGTAGGTGCTCTGGAATGGTGATCGGCGTGTATGCCTTTTTGTCGACAGGTCGATAACTCCGCATAAGACCTCTTGAACTCGAAACACCAGCCAGTCATAATACAGTCGATACAGTCACCTGCTTATTATCTACAAACTGTTTGTTGTGCTTTGCCTGGTCACGCTTGTAGTCTGGTCAGCTAGATATAGCCAGTGTAATGCCAATGGAAGCCCAGTCCTGGAAGTGACCAGGGTGATGCCCATCACCAAATGGAATGGCATGATCGCCGTGCCGTGCCTTCGCAAAATGTGGACGATATTCATGCTTGTAATTTCTTTTTGCAGGTGAACTTGATCGCAGCAAAGGTGCTCAATCCTTTGATATATCTCTGTGAGAAATGTGACTGCCCAATACTGGCGTACGGCAGAATGGTGAGATGTCCGCAAACGTGGCCTTTTCCACTTCTCTGGGTGAATCATATCTCAGCGAGCGTGGTTACTGCTCCTGCTTGAGGAAGTGTTCGTGTCTCCCTCGCAATACAGCCGATTAAACCCGCCTCCTGCAATTACGGGTCACCCTCTGGTGATCATGTCTGTATCCTGCATGCCGTCTCTGGCTAGAGTGCTCAGGCGTGTGCGCGCTCGGTTTGTGCCGACAGATTCCGTGCAAGCACGTGCTATGCTACGACTGCGCCAAGGTGCAGGACAAGTGCTGGCGGTGCGGCGACCGGGCGGTGCGCGTGGAGCGCGCCGGCCTGGGCAAGCTCTACATGTGCCTGCACGACGGCAAGCGCTACGACAACAACGGCTGCCGGCGCACCTACCTCAGCCAGCGCGACCTGCAGGTCAGGGCCCAGCCGCAGGTGGCGCGCGTGGACCAGCACTTCAGCGGCCGGCAGCCGTTGGGATTTATTTTGGGATCAACTCGCTCAGTGCATGGTGTAAGTAAGGAAATGAGAAGGTAAACTTGGTTGCTCTTGTCTGCTGTGAACGCGAAGTATTGAAGACAGCTTGAACTGATTTGTGAAGCTCCTTCCAAGGTACATATCATTGATTGGTTAGAGCTGACATAACCTACGATTTCTGTGTGAGATCAGTTGTCAAGGACTTGATCAAAATTCAAAGGGTTAGGAATTTTTACACATGCGGGTTTTCTCGCTTTAATGAGTAGTCGCTAGACCACGTACATCAGGGCGGCGGAATCACAGGGACCGTGATTATTTTGCTGAAAACTGCGGCCGAAAATAGAATGGCCCAAAAAGGAATGCTATGTCAACATCTACAGTGAGCTGAACCAGCTGTCCCAGCCAACCCTCCTTTCTCTGATCCGCAATAGTCGCGCCACCGCATCGTCCAAGCGTGGCTGAGCTGACCCAACAGGCATCAGATTCTCAGCGCTAGTGGCCCGGCACCGGCGGTGCGCGAGCTGGCAGCCAACGTCTGGGCAGCCACAGGTGGCAGGCCCACGTAGTTTTGAAATTATTTTAGAGATGGACTGATGTAGTTTAAGTCAATGAGCGCACAGGCTGTTGCCGCCAATATGAAATACTTCGAAATTTCCCAATTTCATTTTCCTATTTGTGATGGGAAGGCGGCTGATTGCAATGCAATTTTCATGTCACCAACGACCTAGATATGGGCGTTGTGTTATCACGTTGATCGATTCCGGTATGCAGGATTTCCCTAGCTTCAGCAAATTCGGTCACGCGGTTCCCGTCCCCACGCATCACGTGTTGACGCACTGAGTCGGGAGAGGCACCATAACCAGTTTCCCTTCTTGCGTGTGCTGGACTTGATAATATAACATAACCTGCATGATTACGTGGGGTTCGGTGGCTGGATATGCATAGCGTTGGCCGCAGCTGGCGCCGTGCTGGTGGGACGTGCTGACGCCCGTCACCGCTGCAGGCGCACATCAACCACCGGCACCGTCGGCCGGCCGTGCCGCCGCCGCTGGCCGCCGCCGAGCCGGCGCGGCGCCCCCAGGAGGAACGGCCGCCGCCGGACCCGCGCGACCCGCGACGCCACGAGTCACGCGCGCCGGCGGCGTACGTGGCGCAGGGACAGTCGCATCCCCCACACCCGGGTCACGACAGCCCTCATCCGTCAAACCCGGGCCACAGCAGCCCTCATCCCTCACACGCGGGTCACATCAGCCCTCACCCCTCACACCCGGGTCACAGCAGCCCTCATCCCTCACACGCGGGTCACAGCAGCCCTCACCCCTCACAACCAGGTCACAGCAGCCCTCACCCCTCACAAACGGGTCACAGCAGCCCTCACCCCTCACACCCAGGCCACAGCAGCCCCCACCCGTCACATCTAAGTCAAAGCAGCCCGCACCCGTCAAATCTAAGTCAAAGCAGCCCCCACCCGTCAAATCTAAGTCAAAGCAGCCCACACCCGTCACATATAGGTCACAGCAGCCCGCATCCCTCACACCCTGGCCATAGAAACTCGCATCCCACACATCCAGGCCACACTAGCTCACACCCTGCACACTCCAACCATGGAAGTGCGCACCCCTCCCACCCGGGCCACAGAAGCCCTCACCCCACGCACGCGGCTCGTGGGGGCGCTCATACCGCACACCCGGGTCACGGTGTCGCGCACCCGGGACCGGGCAGCACCCACCCCACACACCCCGGCCACGGCGGTCCGCACCCTGTCCGTGGAGGCTCGCACCCGCTGGAATATGGATCGGCCAAGACGACGCTGCCGTCCATGAAGCAGCAGCAGATTCCCGTGATGACTACGCAGCGCAGCAGCAACCTGATCACCATCCCGATCCAGGGCCAGGAGGCGATGCAGGAGACGCCGCCGCCGCTCCAGCAGCAGCAGCAGCACCCGGCGTACGTCGGCTACCAGGCGGGGTACTCGCCGGCCAGCTACGGCCAGCCGCCGTCCTCTGCCACCGCGCCGTTCTACCAGACGCCGCCGCCGGCGTCGCCAGCCGGCTACGGGCGCGCCTTCCCGCCACCGGGCGTGCGGCCGGCGCAGTACCCGTCGCCGCAGCAGTGGGTCACGCCGCCGCCGCTCGGCCGGCCGCCGCCCGCCGCCCATTACTACCGCTAGGCGCCGCCGCCGGCGCAGCTCGTGCGGCGGTTCTCCGGTTATCATGAGGCTGCCGTTTCCATCTTTTTCCTCAACTTTCCCACCTAGGCACATTTTTCCATTTTTATTTTTCGGAACAGCGTTTTCCGGGTACCATCCGACGCATCCTGTAATCGTTAGTTCAATTATATTATATTTGCCATACCGATAAAGTTAAGTTCCGTCGAAAGACCTCGCACGGTTGTAGACAAGTACAATGCATGTTCCCTCCGTACAATTAAAAAGCCCTTGGTTCGTCTGCCAATGGGATTTCTTCAGTTTTCTAGGTATCTTTTCATGTCGCCGTCGTCATAAGGGCTTTACGACGCACTAAGCTGCTCAGGCTATATGGTGTCGCCTGCCTGCCACCCTGGCAGGAAGGGCGAGACGCTTCAACCACTGCGCCTATAAAAGTGATAACATTGTACATCCATTAGGGGAACTGTTTGCGTTTGGCAGGTGTTATACTGTTGCTAGTTCGTATCATAGCAACGGTGTCAGAGTGATATTTTGAGGTGATCTAGGGCGGACAGTCGTATTTTAGTTAGTTAAGTTTATTGTGCGACCAGAAATATTTGCTATGCCATTGATAGATTAAGCCACGGCCATAGATAAGACATGATTAAGCCTTGAGCGCATGAAATATCATAGACATGTCCAGTCAAAGCTTGACCATGGCTGTGAAACTGCGCAGCTAGACAACACGGCAGGAGGGAGGCAATAAACCTAGCGATAAAGGTGGAAGCTGAATAAGGAGATCACAGAAAAACTGCCGTGCTAACGATCGTCCTGTTCAGCTCATTTGTTCGCATGCACGATGACGAGCCTTTTGGATTATTCATCTGTGAGAGCCCATATATGTGTGCTCACACCCAGCAAGCCGGGTTTTCGGCAGCTCTTGGGTAACATTCAACTGAAAATTGGTGTTTTTGAACATTCTGAAACGAGGCAATGATCCTGTGAGTGCGATGACTCACGACAGGTTGTTGGATGACAGGCCTGCTGGCTGTCGGTCATTGGAGTGCGACCACGTGAGAACGGCTAGTTCGGATATTGTTTGCTTGCTATCAAGATGGATGCAGATTAAGTAGTCCGTGTTCGTGCTACGTAAGTGTTCGTTGTGTTAAACAATTTTGTGCGACGAACGGCATTAAGTTTTGTTTGTAACAATGACGGGGCTTCTGAAGGTAAGTATGCAGGCGGGAGGCACTGAGTTTCTGCTTCCTGATACCATAGATCTAGTCGTTTAAAATCAAAAACCTCTTTTTACCCAAAAGTGCACCACACGGAACATTTATCCAATCAACCGCGGCGGAAACTGTAGAGCTTGTTTAGGAGAGATTTGTTCGGCCAGTCGTGACCTCTGAAGAAGTGGGATGAAGGTGAGAGGTGAAGCTTAGGTAGCAAACGATAGCCGAAATTGACTATGATTGTCACCTTTGCTAAATGGGTTTTGGCAATGAGTCACAGATAGCTGGTCTGTCATTGGCCAGTATTGACTCATCCGGAGTGTTTCAGTGTTGTGTTTATATTGATATCCGCGTGGACAGTAAATAGTGAATGATTTCAGAAAATCACGCGTGATGTTCATCAGTCCGGTCTAAATCATTTACAGATGTCATTACGATGGCAGTACATCCACGAATTATTAGTAGAGCTGCCAAACGCAAACTGACGATCGTGACATGACCCATTAAGGTTGCTGCTAATGAGATCGGAGTAATGAGTTCGCTAGTTTTAGGGACACGAATGGTGCTTGAGAACACAACGCTGGGGAAAATGGTCACGCCACCGTGTTAGGAAATTAGGCAGTGGTCACAAAAATCATTGTCATGACCCTCGTGTGTCTTCGCGGAGAAAACCGCTTGCATATATCACTGATGCTGGCGCCTTGTTATGCGATCAGGGTTAGCAGCTGACGGGCGGGCACAAGTTCTGCTAAACGTAAAAGGGTCATCTAGGGGGCGCCATATTTTGTTTTCGCATTAATAGAGCATCAGCGAACATGATTAAGTTGTTTCAATTAATGATTTGGCAGCGTTTTAGTTGTAGTAATGCAAATAAATTAAGCATGCAAACAAAGCAGTGGCCAAGGCTCAAAGCCTTTTAGTGGTCTCGAAATGATCTAGTTTGGGCAACGGAAATGTGTCATGTGAAAGCAGCATGCTAGGACGCGTCAAAATATGGTGCCCGGAAATCGACGTTAAGAAAGGAAGGAAAATGCCCCCCCCCCCCCCCCCCCGTCCGTCCCCCGACCGCGCTCCATCACCCTTCGCCTAGTGCCGGAGCCTCTGCTGTCGGAGGTTCAGATAGGCCAATACGGTCGATGCTCGCTTCGACGGCAGGCGTGGGCGTGGAGGATCTCTCCGTGCCGACCGCCGCGTCCTGGTCCAACGTACGCGCTCTGAGCGGCTCAGCGAGGGCAAGCGGACCGACGTGCCGGCCGTACGATGGAACGTGAGCATTTGTCATGTTTGCTGCCGTGGCGATCTGCGCTTAGCTGTTGAGTGTTCGTGTGTCAATCCCGGTTGTAAGCGCCATGGTGGTGCTAATAATTGTTCCATCCCCTTATTCATCTAGGTCAGCCAAGCATCTCTGTAATTGCGGCAGCGTGGTACGGCCGGCCCCTTGGTAGCGCGCGCGCCCCGCGGAAGAGGAACTCAACGCTTCACAGTCGCACCGGAGTCGGCGGTGCTGGCAGTCGTAGCTTGGATGTCCGGGTGATTAGTAAGCCACCCCGATCTCGGCTTTGCCGTCCCATGGGCGTCGTACGTGCAACCTCGAAGAGCGTTGTGTAGAAAATACCTTAGTTGTGTGTAGCACAGCGAGTAGTCTTGTGGCGTAAGTCATTGTCGTCGTTAGCCCATTCGAGCCACTTGTAACACACACGCACACGGCTGTTTTAATGGTGCTAGGTTGCGTACCAAGGTACGTACCCAAGGCATCACGGAGTGATGTGGTTAATTTGTGTGGAGTGATTTAGTTAATTTGTGTCAATCCGTATGTTGTGTTTATCGTTTATTATCACACGCCTCCTGATCTCACCCAAACGGAAAACAATCAAAATACAATGGTTGTAACGTTGATCGCACTCTCAAACGTCTTCACTAAGACGGCCAGCTGACATGTCAAGAGGCCGACATCGACGGGGGCGGGGGCGGGTGCCAGCCACGGTGCCCGGCGTGCCACCAGCACGGGCCGCTGCCAGTGGAATCGGGGCTCTCGCAGTGCGGGATACCGGCCTGGGCGTCGCCAGCTCCTGGCGCGAACTGGCATCGAGCTGCGCAAGCTTAGTCATCGCGGCTATCAAAGCGCAGCAGCCGAGCCACGGTACATCCTCCGGCCGCATACATCGCTCACATTCGCACAGTGTTAGACGTGAGGCCGGCGGGCCCGCCGGGTCCGCCCGGACCCTGGGACGCGGGTCCTCTCCGCTCTACGCGGCGCTCACTCGGCGGGTTTAATGCCGGTGCCGGTGCCGGTGCCGGGGTCGGCCGCGTGTCGGCTAGCGGGCGCGATCAGAGCACCAGGTGCTGCTCGGAGGAGCACTCGCCGTTGGTCAGCCGATGCATGGCCATCTCGGAGACGCCGTGGTAGTGGACCATGGCACCCGCCACCACCAGAACGTGGAATATCTGGTGACTCTGAAACTGCACGGGCGCCGGCCATCAGCGTCCGCGTACGCACGCCGCACAGAGCGCCGAGCAGAGCCAGCGGCGGCTCAGGACTGCATAACACCAGTCACCGTCCATTGCTCAGAGGGACGGTATGACACCAGCCACCGTACACTGCTCAGTGACTTCACAACCAGTTACCGTGCACTGCTCAGAACGGCTTCACAATACGTCACCGTACACTGCTCAGAGGGACTCCACAACACCTATCACTTTATACTGCTCAGGAGTTCATAACATCATTCACCGTACACTGCTCAGAGGGATTTAAGCTGGGACTTAAGCCGACAGCGTTTACTAACACTTCAGTTGCGGTGAATCGGTATTTCTGTTTATTCTAGGGCAAATAAAATTACCTAGTTTTTCTTCTTTTTTTTGGTAGCCCCATCCACTTAAAGGGTGTTCCATATTTCTATGGAGTTTTGAACTGAAATGGCCACTTTGAAATGGTCATTCGGCGCAATTCACAGCCCCGCCCTGCAGCCTTCTGAGCTATACGCCCGCGAAGATCGGCAGACTATTTCGGGGAGAGTATTGTAAGGTCATCATGGCATTCATGATGTCAAAGTAACATGATTAAAATCTTCCCATTCCATAAGCTATGCGGTGATCACGGCCAATAAAAAGTAATGGTCAGTCGTTTATCTTTGGCTTTCGCGAGCGCGATTTTCAAATATAACGGCCGTGAATTGGCTCTCCATGTTGCGCAAGATGCGATGCCGTAATCAAACGATGACGTCTCGAGGAACATATTTACTGAACAGACAAATTGCGTAGTCTATAGCAGTCTTTTCTAGTTTAAAGTATGCCGATGGTTATAAGTGAGCTTGTTTAATCGTGTCTGATACTTGCTTCGATATATTCAACGGTGAAACGTTCCTCTTTAAACGTTCCTAACACATAGGAAGTTGACGCAACGCATTTTCAATGTGCCCATGTCTACAACGCAATGCATAGCCCACACACAACGTGGTGATGCAACAGATCGTTGCAGTGAACTTGAAGAGGCTGATGTCGCGAACATCCACTCGGAACGGCACTGAGCTATACTGGGAAACATATCTTTAAAACCTTTTGAATGCGCAAGTTTAAAACTTTTCAAATGCGCAAGGGAAGTATTACCCCTTTTATTTAGACTCATTGTGCCACCACGGTAAAGTTCAAAGTACCTACAACAGCAGGGTGAAACGCTGCGGTCGGCAGTAGTACCATCCTTCCATACGGTACATGTCAGAATCAGAACAATGCAGAAATACTGTTATGCGAAGAACTTATAGAACACTACACCACCATCAGGCACATCAACTTCCAAAGTGTGTTCTGAGACATTGCGCCGGACAACCCTGGTGGCCTTCGAGCAAGCTCAACGAAGTCAAGACGAATTTAACAGGCAGCCCAGCACACCCCTGCTGTACGGTACCCCTCGGCCTGCTCTCTACCCTGACACAAGTTATCAAGCAAGGTATCCTACGTTTTAGGGTGCGTCAAGTACGTTGGTTATTTATGCATCTTAATATTCATATCGCCTTTACTTTTCCAGTATGGTAACGGGAGTGCAGCGGTTGGCCTGCGCGTCTGGGCAACCAAACATTACGGAATTGATTCCTCGCGATGCCCGCCCTCCCGCTCAGGGTGAGAGGCAGCAGCCGAAGTCAAGCCTCAGCAGCTGCGCCTCGTAAATGCTTCAATTGACAACAACTGGTCGGCCAGTTTCAAAAAGCTTTGCTCGGAAGCAAACACAAGTTGTGCCGATAAGCCGGTGTGTCGACGCATTTGGCGGCCGTTCACCAGCCCATCCCATCGAAGTGGATGTGTAGGCACAAAAAAACGATGGCGGGTTAAATATGTCGGAAGATATGCTAGGAATGGGGGAGGCGTGAGACAGGGTTAAAGGGAGAGCGCGTAACCGGACAGCAAGAGGACGGGGCTGTCGAAAAAGGAAATTGGTACGTCGCAAAACATAGTTACTAAATCTTCCTACTCGTTGAGTGGTTCTAATGCACGGGCGTCACACAGCGGACTGAGCACGCTGAGTCCACTGCGGCATCCCTCCGCGTGGTGGGCGGCCGCGCCACTTACGTAGATGTCGCACTTTCCGGGGAACCAGCGTTCGGGCACGCGGAAGGCGTACAGGAGGGCGCCGGCCACGTACAGGGCGCCCATCAGCGCCAGCCAGCCGACGGCCGTCAGCGGCACGGAGTTGAACCAGCCCTCCGAGTACAGGTAGTGGACGGCAGGCACCACTCCGCTCAGGCCGAAGCCCAGGAACAGGCCTGGCGGCGTGCCAAAGACCAACGGCTCAATGTGGGGGACGCAGGCTGGCCGGGCGGCCAGGCAGCGTACGGTCACGGCGGCGGAGGGGTCACCGCTCGCAGCCCCACCAGTCACCGCTGCCAGCGCCATCCCACCCCCGGGGCGCCACAGCAGACACCATCGCGACAGCTGACCAGCGGTGCACGACACCATGGCCGACTTCACCCCGTGAGGCACGGCATACACATCGCTTCAAAGCGCAAGTGTCTCATAACACAGAATGCCGAAACCATGCCGTTATGAACAGCGTCGTGACACCGGAGTAGCATTGAACGTCCACGTCAGAGCGGTTGCGACATACGACACGCGCCGCCGGACTGCCAGCGAACAGCGACAGCAGACAGCCGAGAGGGAGAGGGAGGCAGCCGACTCACCCGCGCGCAGCGAGCGGTACTCAGGCTCGCCGAACTTGTCCACCAGCGAGACGACCATGCACGCCGAGCCCAGGCAGATGACGCACGTCAGGTAGATGACCTTGGGCACGAAGCTGCAGTAGAAGCCGTAGTAGAGCCAGGGGATGAAGGAGCCCACGATCAGCAGTGAGATGCCGCAGTAATCGAACCTGGCAACATATGTCACATCACGGCCGGAGCCCGCGGCGCACGCTGTCATACGAGCGACGGACAATCTCATACCGGGTGAGTTTTGGCGGACGCGGTATGCGTATTCCATACGACCCGACGGCATGATCTCCGTGACAGCAGCGGTACACATTTTTCGTGTCGTTTGATCAATGTATGTCCAGCGGCTACACAGCACTGGCAAAACAACAGGAACTTGCTTCAGTCATTATAAACTGGAAATGTCACAACTGATTTGTACGAGTTTTTCCACAGCACATATCGCGCATTCCATTCCTTGGTCTATAGGTATTTGAAACTTCCGTTTCACTTATCCCAAACCAACCGAGCATTCCCAAACCATTTCAAGCGTTCCGCAAAGGTTGTAGGTGACGTCACAGTGTATCGTTTCCGCCCAGCTAAATCGAACGACGAATCCCAGCCGTTCTAGCGTGACCGGCCCAATCAAACGCAAGGACCAATAGCGCGTTCCGGGTCCGACTAATAGTTATTTTATTAGCGCCAATACATACGACGCCCCAATATCCGCACGAGCCATGACACGCCCAATGGCGCGTGGGTCATCACGTTTCATCACTCTCCAAGAATTCGAGTGATCAACTGCTGGTAGACATGTGTCCATGGAATAGCCGTCAGGCGCCGTGCCCAAGACGTGGCCGCAACGTGGCCACGGTGTCGCTAGCCTCTTCATCGCGGCACGCTCGCCTGCCCGGCGCTACGGCCGTTGCCACTGGTAGCAGTCAAACAAATGGCGTGTCTAGGACCACATCCGGGCAAGGTCACGCAAACGCTGATCCACAGCAGGCGTCGCCACCAGCGATTCCCACAACCTTGAACGGCGGCACACCTCCCGGCATGCTCCGTACGCTTTAGATCCCCGTGGCGCTTGAGTCTAGGAATATCTTTTGTAAAAAATACGCGAATACGCCGTGTGCGATGTTCCCAAAGGAATACGAACAAAGACATCTATATCTTGTTTGCGTAGAACATGGATCACAGATTTTCGGTGTGTGATACAAAGCATCGCTGGCCGTAATGCTTTGCTAAGGATGTTGTTTAGCCGCATACTCCGCATTCATCAAACAACATGGACAATCTATGCCGCCCTGCTGGTGCCGCATAGAATCTTCGCCACCGGCCGTAAATGATCGCGCCCACAACGTTCGCCAGCACACCATCGTGCTGTGGCACGCAGGCGACTGAGTGCCGCAGGTCCGCACTGCACGGCGGTCTCCGGGGTGGCCCACACACTGCCGGTGGAGCAGACATACACCAGAGAGCGCTTTCGCTGCAAACGCGGCGGACGAGACCAATGGCGGACGTCACCCCGCCCCCCCCCCCCCCCCCCCAAGCACTAAAGACCGGCGACGACGCCACATTGGACCTTACTTGGAGAAGAGCCGCAGCACCCGCTTGGAGTGGCAACCGACGGTGTGGAAGATAAAGGACGCGCCCATGCAAACGATGGCGCCGGCGAAGAAGCATGAGAACACCACCTTCTCCTGGTAGTCGATCTCGATCGACGGCCGCGTCAGGAAGTAGGTGGCGATTATCACGAATCCTATGCAGCCTGGAACGGAGGCGCACGGGTGCGGTTAGGTCAGGTCATGGGCTGGTGGCGCCGCCCCAACCGGAAGCAGTCTGTCGCCGCGGGGCGTCAGCAGCACTGCGCTCCGAAACGTCGACCAATACGACAGCACTAACAGAACTGAGACAAGGGGGCGGAGCCTGGGCCCCGGCGGACGCCGCGGCCATGGATCCGTGAACCCGTTCAAAGTGGCCAGGCTCACTGGGCCCCGGGCCATGCGGGTGGCGAGGCGGCCATGTATTCTGCAACAAAAGCTGGGGAACTGCGGGCAAGGATGGCCGCATAAATGCTCCTTGCACCTCAAGATTTCTTCCCAATGGATATCGGTGGAGTCCCACCCAGCAGACGTGTGCTCGGCTCCAGTGGAATCGGATCTAATTCCGGAATATATCCCGTTTTGGTCGGCATGAGATTTTGACTTGGCACCATTGGCTGTGAGGCGGACATCTGGCTCCACTGGTTATGAAGTGAAATCGTAATGGGAACTGACTCGCATACTCTGTACCAGAATCCAGTTATTGTCAGCTACCCGCGCGCCAGGTCCGCAAGGGCCGCGGCGCCGGCGCCCTCCGCACCTCCCTCCTCTCACCCTCGTCCCCAGCCGCGTCTTCTCCTGCGTGAATGGAGACTGGCCTGACTGATTCGAGTGAACGGGGACTTGCGAGCCCAGAGTGCAAGTGACTTGAACGACTGGAAGTTTGAGTGCTTCAGTGCGGTGTCCCTGCTTACTGGATCCACTCTGCTGTGATTCATCAGCGGCCCGTTGGACCACCTGCGCTGAACACCTACGCGACTATTGGTCTTCACTTCTGATCAGGGCCATGTGCCCCTACGAGCGCAACTGGTAGCCAGTAGCTAGCGGCACCTTGTTTTAATGCCGCGACGATAAGCCTGAAAAGCCACGAGCCCATCGTGAATGGTGCAAATATATGTCCATGAATCGCAGTTGATTCGCTTCTGTTTTGAAAACGCATGATTCGCAAAGTCATTCCATCCCGTGTATGTATGTACATACGGTGGCACACGTGTGTTCGCGTGCTGCTTGGAGTACGATTAGGGACTAATTGCAAGTTTCTCCAGAACACAGGGATAAAATCCCACAGCTCGACAATGAAACGCTGAGTGTCCAGCTATCGGTACGGCCGCCAGCACCAGCAGGGCCGCCAACGGCCTCACACCAGGCCGGTCGCCTCGCTCACCAGGTGGTTCCGCTGGCAATGCCCAGATGAAGCCCACCTTACGTCATCAAACTTATTCCTGAACCGGACTTTACGTTGGCAACGAATGCAACTACTCGCGACGAAGAATCCACTGACAGTTCCCACAAAAAACAACTTTTATTAACGCATATTAACGCTTGAGCCAAATGACGTAAACCTCTACCACATAATCGTGCCTGACAGAGAAGGTAAAGCTAAAATCAATAAATTCTAAGGATTGTACGTTATAATAAATTCTACGGTACGTACGTATACCTTGTAAACAATACGTGGTCATATTTTCCCCAGCTGTTGAAGGCGCGGTGCTTTAACCCCTTACACAGCCTCACTCCTGAAATGATCCTCTAGTAAAAGATCTGACACGACGGATCTTGGGCACACTGATTCAGTTTGAGCGCTCCTAACACATTTTACACAAAGCGTCCGAAGCGAAAAATCCACCCGGCAACAGCGGTCCCATTGAAGCGCGGCTCGGACGGCGCAGCACCGGCCGCGGTGGGCGGAGCTGGCCGCCGCGGCCCCGCCGTGCCCGGGTTCGCGTGTTCGAGCGGCGCCAGCTGGCCGTGACGTCACGCGTCGTCACGGCCGGCCGTCGGAATCGATGGTGGCGGCGCGAGCCGGCCGACCTCCGTCTGGCGAGCGGCATCCGTCCGGGCCCGGCCACACGGCGGTACGGCTAACTCCAGAACGTCAACACCGACTACCCGGGTCACGGGGTCACAGGGAGCGCACTGGCTCCAGCGCTGCCGTCTGAACCCAGGTCTCAGCGTCCTGGCCGATCCCAGAAGGCCGCTCGCACTTGGTCGTCCTAGCCGTCTGTCGTCTACTTATGAATCGCCAGACGTCCTTAAAACGCAATCATCGGGTCAGGCTATGCACTGAAATATACGCGCTCTCTCCGCCACCGGACGTTAAATGCGTAACGAGCTTCTTCCTGGTGTGCATCGCAGGCTGCCAGAAGCTCAACTTGAAAACGGGTTTTTGGCATCTGTCAGCCCTGAACCGAAGAGCAAAAACATAAATGACTTCCGTATGCGGATGACAACAGACGACCTCATGAGGTCATCAGGTCCCAACGTCCACGGCCGAGAGTGGTCCCGCCGGACCGGGCCGGACCGGGCCGGACCGGACCGGACCGCGCCGACTGGGGCCGAGTATCGACCGACTGCCGGTGGCTGGCTCTGGCCCGGCCCACGCTGCTCAATGCCGTCCCCGCTCCCGGAAAACATTGACCGGCCTCCCGCTGACCCGGCTTTGTGGCCACACGACGCGGCCAGCCACAGCCCGGTGGGCGTGAGGACAGGTGATGCGGACACACAGACGCGGTACCAATCCATCCCCCCCCCCCCCCGCCGGGGGATTTGCCTCAATCTAGAGGGATCGTCATTTTTGATATGGCTAGTGGAACGAATGAACGTGGGTCCACGAACCTTCCAGACCCCCTTTGTATGTAACCCTGTCAAATGCTGCCTCCATCTCTGGGTCACACCTGGTCCATGATCTGTGCCGGGGACAAATGGGTCATGTTAAAAAATTGAGGGTCTTAAAGTGCCGTTCGCTGCAGCTGCAGCATCCAAAACTAAACTCATATCGTGATGTATGCTGAGGATTTGCAACAACCCTACTTCCTCCAAATTGTGATGGATGTCAAAGTAGCTGACCTAATATCAGCTAATTGGTCATGCATGCCCACCAATTTGTGGACGGAAGTAACATCCGAAAATTTGCTCAGCTTCAAAAAGACAAAACGCATCGGTGCTCCGGACGTAAAACAGAGGCCATCTTTGCCATTTATCTGAAACACTGTTTACATAAACAGAGTGCTGCTGTTTCCCTTCATTTACAAGTTTTGTTTTTATTTTGAACATATTTCTCGGGCTTGAAACGCCATATATATATAACGTGCCGTTCGGCACGCTGACATGGCATCACTGGACCTGATCTCCTCTCACCCTTTCCGGAAATAAACTTGACATCTATTTTCGGATGGCATCTCCTAACCTGACCTTTATCTTTTCTGGAAATAATATTATCAATTTTCGGATGGCATCTTCTGATCTGACCTTTATCTTTTCTGGAAATAATCTTGACATCTATTTTCGGATGGCATCTCCTAATGTGACCTTTATCTTTTCTGGAAATAATCTTGACATCCATTTTCGGTGGAAGTGTTTGTAAAGTGCGGATGCCACCTATCTAACATGTACGCTGGACAATCCTGATCTGATGCTGAGCTGCCAAAATTAACGGTTTCTGTCGTTTTAAACGATTTTTAATTGATAATTCAAAGTGGTTATTTGAAATTATTTTAGACCCCACGTTATATTGCTGGGATGCGTCAACGAGACCCGACAAGACCTCAGACAACCTGACTTGATTTTTGACCTGATACGACCCACCAACACGTCGTAGCGGTGCTGACTGCATTTTCATGCGGACAAACAATCAGTTAAAGTTATTATTTAGAAAGATATCTAAGGAGTTAGTATCAGCAACGGCAACTTCAGAGGGCCTGAGAGGATGAAATGGTTTTACGTTCGTTAATCCGATGGTAAAACGAGCGTGTGGAAGATCCCGTAACATGGAGCATCAAGCAAACCATTGAAAGCCCTCCTGACAAGCCTTCCCGCTTTTGCGTTAATTGATCTTCTGACAATTTAAGGGTTTGGCTGACTTCGTTTGATTTAGTTTTAGTATGCAATCGTTAACAGATGCATTCATTGGCGCTGCTACTTGCCACACACCGTTAAAAAAAACGCTTACGAACCAACCATTCCAAAAAGCGGATGTTAAGTAATTACTTTGCCTCACCTTTTGTGAGCTTAGCTAACCTGAACAACGACATTAATTCCGAATTCAGGCCAGGTTTAATTTTTCAAGTGACGAACTTCACTTACTCATACATTTACTTTCCCAATTCAGGAACCATTACCCACGCACACACTAGCTATGCATATGGGCAAACTCGGCTCGTGCGTATGCGAACTTCGCATACAAGAACAGCATGCATGTTTCTGGAAATATGGTTTTCAAGAGTCCACCACCAGCAGCCATCGCGTCAAGCTATTGCGCATTTCTCGATCCGGTAAACGCGGCCATTTTCCTGAGCCAGCCGGGCCCGGGTGACCTTAACGCGCATGCTGACTTCCTGGCTCTATGACAACCACACTTAATGCATTTGGAGGAAGTTAAGCGCCATAGCCGTTCACGGTCTTGACACCGCAATCAGTGTTTGCCTGGCTGGTGTGACACCACGCCAGTTTCAATACCCTACCGGCCGCACTTCAAATCACCTACGACTGCTAATCTTGGCACGGAAGCGGCCCCACTCCTCGCTATCTCACCGCTCGTCCGCCTCGGCGATTTTCGCCCTCGCTGAGTGGATGAGCTAGGCCCGGCGGGCGCACGGGGCGCGGCCGGGCCCGGCCGGGGTGGCGCAGCAGACGCCGCTCCGCCGGCTACTGACCAACTCGGCGGTCGGCGGCCGGAAGGCACGCCGGCGGCGCACTCACCAAGCAGGTGCGTCCAGATGTTGACCGTCTCCGTGTGGATGTAGAAGATGGAGCGGAAGCAGGCGTAGAAGGACGGCATCGGCGCCCGGTGCGACTTGTGGATGTAGTCGTTGTCCTGCGCCCAGGGCGGCAGCGCGTGGAACGAGACCAGCCGCGTGCCAGCCGCCCACACCTGATGGCGGGTCCACCCACGGTCACAAACACAAACCAGCGGCCCGCGGCCATGTCGGCGGGCGTGCAGCCAGACAGCTACAACGTGCCACAAACCTACGCTGGACAGGTCGTGTCCCAATCAAGAGAAGATTTCACATACACGATGATGTGGGGTGCGCATGCGTGACAGTAATATGAACATTGCCCTGGAGAAAACGAGGTACAACTGTAAACCATGACGGCTTTAAGATAAGCAGCCAACGCTAAAACCAGACATCCACGATATCAAGGGCAGCCTACGTGTCAGTTCAAAGGTTGGGACCAACAGTCAGTCGGATGACAGCAATAACTGATGGCCGTTATCCGCACGTCAATACTTCAACCGACTTCGAGGCGCCTGCTAATCGTCAAGATAACCAGCTTCATAGAGAAGGGCGTAACAATTTGGCGTGGGGAGTAACTTCAAGCTTTTACTCCGAATCCGGTTGCATAGATTACGTAATAACTTTACTCCTACGTCCGTAAAATTCTACTATTTACGGGGAAATCTCAAGTGAGGATTTGCTCCGTATTTCAGCAACCATCCATCGGGTTTCATAAACACAGCTAGTTGGGCCATGCAGCAGACATTGGCTCAAAACTGAGGTTAAATACAAAGATGTTCCGGTCCGCCGTAAAATCAGCAGTGATTGTCATAGAGGAGCCGGCGTATGGCCATGCAGGAGCGGAGGAACAGCACATGTAGACCGAGAATCAACCCACAGTGAGCGATTGTTGAGCAGTGAAGCAATGTCAACATATCAGGGGCGGACCTTGTACATAAGGCGGGCGTTTACGTACATGTCAGAAAATGTATACAACTGCAGTTCGTGTTGTTACATTGTCAGCATCACAAACATATGCCAAGATGTGTGGTGGATAGAGGTGACAAGCCGACATGAAAACCTTCCTCTTTCCGACATGTCTTAGATTTCACGATATTTTTTTCTTGCTATGACAGGACAGATACGAGTTCACAAAATGCACAACCTGGGCTAAGGATAAATTCAGCTATTTCAGGGAACTTTTGTCACTGGGGCGCATTCTGCCTTCACACGAAGTACAGGGAAGCCATAAAACAGCTTTGCTTACTTCTACGAGTAGCGGAGCAACATCGAGAATTGGATGTCTGTATTTCAACGAATTAAAAAAGTGATCGTAATTAGTCTATAAATTAATCGTCACACAAATCACAACTTCTTTACTGAGTTAAGTCATAAATGACCACACTTTTAGCTGCCTTAGCGATATACCTGGGTTTATTATAGGCATCGAAACCTTTCGGTTCTACAAGTGACAACATACTTGCCATGGCAGCGACCGCTTGCACTGGAATTGAAATTACTACAACACAAGGTCGCTTCAGCCTCGATATTTACGGTTTACTTCGGAGGAATGCTGCCCAGTTTATGAAGCAGGGTAGGAAGTCGGGAGCTGCGCCGAAATGCTTCGGCCAGCCGGAGGTAAGAAGTAGCTTCTCGTTATGACACTGGTAACAGAATGTATAATGCCCATCTCAACCCCAACTAGAATCATCTTCTAAATCGACAACGACGATCACCTGAGTGGGATCTGGTATACAGCTGAACACCGACGCAAAACTCAGTCGGCACCCACCACCGGCATCACAGAAGTACCAGGGCTAGTCCAATCGCTAACAGACCATACGTCCGCGGTCGCTGCGCGCTCCGGCGACGGCTGCGAGGCCGGCGTACCGGGCGAGCGTGCCCCTCCAGCCGCCGGCGGTGGGGCTGGCCCACGGCGCCCGCTGCCGCGCCGGCCGGCAGTCGGCGCTCACTCCTCTCCGGCCACCACCGCTGGCGGCAGGCGCTCTCTGCCACCCCGAGCCGCCGACACACACGGTCCTCACGGCGCCCGCCGCCGCGCTGGCCGGCAATCGGCGCTCACTCCTCTCCGGCCACCACCGTTGGTGGCAGGCGCTCTCTGCCACCCCGAGCCGCCGACACACACGGTCCTCACGGGACGGACGCTGCGCCGGGACACAGCTGACAGTGGACCGGGTGCCGCAGCCACTCAGCACGCGACATGGCGGCGTCGGGGTTACCGTAGGATCCCGGAGCACGGCGAACTAAGGGGGACCATGCAGCGAGACAATGAACGCGGCGGCTGCCGTGGGACGTGGTGGCAGTCAGGGGGATATAGCGGCAGACCGGGGACGCGGTGGCAGGCGAGGCGAAGGAGCGTGCACGGAAGGTGGTCCCCGGTCAGGGAAGGAGTTCGGCGGCGCGTGTCGGTCCACTGCCGGCGGACATTTGCTGACAGGCTCCAGTTAAGGCTGCTGAGGCGTGGTTCAGTACCGAGGCCCGGCCTCTGAACCGACTGGTGCCGCGTCCACGCATGCACCGCCTGTCACGCCTCGGAATGTGCAGCGCGCCGGGTTCGTTGTTCCAGCATTTAAGAAGGAATGCTCAGTACACGAGAAACGGCATGAACTAATGTGATTTTGAGCGCGCTTCTCCAACACGATTTCAGAAAATTTGGATACATCCACGTTGGTTGAAACCGCCGGACAACCGAGCTGCCCCTCCCCCGCCCCCTCCCCCCCGACTGCTGCCGGTCCCGGTCGGCAAGCTCCGCCAGCCGGCCCTTGCACTGTGATACGGTACGCCGCTGTCGCCGACTCCGGCCGCCACACAGCGGCAGCTGGTAAGCAGCACCGTCCCGGCGCAGAGGGAGCAAGCCGTGCCGACTCCCTATTGAACGTTCCGTCCACGTGTGGTGTCATTTCGGGTCCGGCACCGACGTCGACAGCTTTGTCTTGTTCCAGATGTTACGGTCGCTCGGCGCAGGCGCAGCGTCAGCAGTCGCCCCTCCCCTCTCCCTCCCCCGCCCGGCTCGTCTGGCCGACTGCACGCCCCCCGCCCCACCCCCCGTCAGAACGTTTGCGTCACCGGCCAGACACGGTTCAAACGGTCGCCACTGCCGGCTACGCTCCCGGCCCGGATCGCAATCGTCCATCACGGCCAATCCCACCCCGACATCACTGCAGCCCTCTCCCCATCCCTCTTTCAAGGCGGTAGCCAGTGTCACCGGCAAACGTCCCTATCAAGATCACCACAGGACCGGTCGGACATTTCACCAGCCGATGCGCGCGTTTCCGCGTGCAACGTCCGGGCGCTGAACGGCGGACGGACGGACGGACGAACCTTGTGGGCGAACTCCTCGGCCTTGTGCACCAACTCCTCGGCGTGCTCTATGGCGTTGTGTGCCATCTGGCTGAAGTCCAGGTCTCCCGTGGACTCCTCGCGGTTGATGACCTGGTCTACCAGCTCGTCCTGAAACACAGTGCCGGCACGCGTTTAATGTCGTGCAGCCACAAAGCACACACACAGCGATCGGAGCACCTAGTCTGCGCTTTGGCAGCAAATGAGCCCCATGCTACAAAACGCGCAGTCGTTACCACAGCTGGCATATTTCCACTCACACCTATAACTGAACACCTCTGTGCTGCCATGCCACTTGTACCTGCAGTGCACAACAGCGCGTGTATGCCTCGTCCGTCACTCGTCCCCCCCCCCCCCCCCCCGTTGCTCCGTAGCTGAACGCCCTCGGCCCAGCCTCGCCGCCCCCATCTGACGGTGTCGGCCGGCGGCCCCGAGCGGCCCGGACAGCGCGCCGACTGTTGGACAAATACCACGCTGGCCAAGACGACCCCCACGCCCTGGGGTCTGGACTGCACTGGACCCTGCGGTGGTGAAGGTCACGGCGTCTGGCAGCGCCACCGACGGAGCACGCATGGCGCAATTCAAAATTTGGGTTGCACAAAAAACAAATGTTTATTTCTACCCGGCAACAATATGATTTATTATATTCAATGCAAGGGTGGATTGAAACTCTCGCAATTGTCGTTTAAAAGGTTTCGTTGGCGTTAATATTACAATTCAGTCAGATGATAATTGGGAATAATGAACTATAATTATCAATCATGAATTATGAATTATGAATATGGATCAGTCTGCTATACTTCCACGTTTGATCCGGTATCGAAATGCGAAGCCCTAGCACATATTCTACCACGGCCTGCTACGCAGCGCGCAAGGTCAACGCCAGCTGACTGAGCCCTGTCACCCCGCGCGGCCGCCAGATGAATCTCCTACCCTGCAGCACCAGCTGCTCCGGTGGGCAGACGCCCGCACGCACCGGCCGCGTGCCGGGGCGCCCCCCCCCCCCCCCCCCCGTCGCCTACACGACCGGCCCCGTCGTAGCACGAAGCACCGAGCCGCCGACAGGCGCCGCTGCGCAGGCGGAGCGGCCGACCTCGCCAAAACCCAGCGTCAGCCAGTGGTGCCGCCCGCCCGCCTGGCCCCGTCGCCGCAAGCAGCACCGGGCCGCCGGCCGGCGCCGCTGCGCAGGCGGCTCGGCCGACCCCGCCAAGACCCGGCGTCAGCCGATGGTGCCGCCCGAGCGGCGGCCGCTGGTTAGCCTGGCCAGGCCTGAACACGTCTCTCTCGGTCTCGGGCCGCGCGCGGCACTGCGCGCACACGTGTTGAGCGCCGGCAGCGGGCGCGGCGCAACAAATCTTGTGTAACAAAACAACCCATCAGCGGGCTACGGCCGGATGCGGCAGGTTTGGTGGGGCGGCTTCAGTTGTTTCTTCACACTGGTCAATCGAGCTCGGCAACGTCTGCACGGCTCAAATGCGCCAAAGAATGCCTAAAGCGTGCAAAATTTCTGACCAGACAAGGCACTTCTTCCCCAAAATCAGTGCATTTGGCCCCGCGAAATCGCGCGGGCTACTCGTAAGTTGTGGGAAAAGCTTGTCAGGGTTTCTCAGCAAAAATATATGTAAGAAATTTATGTGCACTCCCAACGTTGCACAGCTTTTACGGAAGCGAGCAAACGAGCAGCATACCACGGCAGGCATTGCGCGTGGCAAAATGGACGATTTCATCGGTAAAAGATACAGGCACTACAACAATATAGACATCGAGATTTTATTGAGTAGTTGAATTCAACGCTTTCTCCCATCACATAATAATGATGATACACGGCAAGGTCCTGTGCACGTAAATTACTATGAAGCCGTTACAGTCGCACTCCAGTGGTAGCGGTATCATCACACTTACCTTTTTCTCCCTTTTGTTTGTTTGGTAATAAATGCAAATGTAGTTTTCTCTACAGCCGATTTCTTGGCCGTAGTTTAGTTGGTAAGAGTTATGCTTCAATCAGTTCTATAGTTTGGGGTGAGACGAAACAGTAAATTGGAGTGATTGAAATCGGCCGAGTAGTCCATTTTCAAGGTTTGTGGCACTCTACTCATCTAAGCTGGAGTTCTGGAACCGAACCATAAGCTCCTTCAGTTCCAAACAGAACTACAAACATGCATAGAGAACTCAGACTTGGGCAGAACTGGGGTAATATTAGTAAATTTGTTGACACCGCGGCAGTCTTTCCGCTTCATAATGGCATTATAATTGTTGGTTTACGTCCATTCTGGTTTAACAGCGCACCACTTGCTGAGGCTATATTGCACCCACGATAATGGTTGGTTGCCTTTTTGTAACTACTTCCGCAAAGCCCAAAGATTGACAAAGATTTGAAATCATCGTACGATTCCCGAAGAATGTCCATGATCCCAGAGGCATGTGGCAAATGTAATGAAAAAATTAGTAAATGTTTTTAATGTACATTTTAAAGCTTCGGTGTTATCCACTTTCATACAACTGGCATTCCCATACTCACGTTTCATGTGGAATGCTCAAGAAAGCGTCAGTCCTCTGCAATAATGGCACTATCATACAACGATGGCAATACACCACCGTCAATATTCAACGATCCATTGACACCATTGAAAGCCCGCCATTACGGAGGCATTGAGGATGTGCGGTCAAATTTCAGCAAAAAAAAGTTGCCTGTCGTGGTTTTCGAGAAAAACTGGTTTCATTATTTCCGTGCTTCGGTAACTCCGTTTCACTTTGGTAAAATGGTTTAAACCTGGAACGCGCGAATTGCGTACGGTGACATGAAGGCGCATTCTCCGAGTGCGCAATTTTTCATCATCGCATCTTCAAAACATCCACGCCGAAATGTCACAGGCGTTGTCAAATGGCAGCTCCTGCAATATTGGGGACACCATTTTACGATTACCGTCTAAACCAACTCCTGCTGGGCGACGAGAAGCCAAAATTTATTATAGAGGGCCGGACGCTAGTCCCATTAATTCAAAATACGACAGCATGAAACCTGAAGTGATAGGGTGTAGAAGGGAAAAGGAAAGCACGCTGACTGATGCCGACAATCCACAGGTCCGAGCAGACCGACGGATGACCGGCGACACGAGGGATCGGGTAATGGCGGGCTGGGAAAGAGCATGCCACGATCCCAGCTGTGGGAGGCGTTGGCCGATCTCAGATGCGGTCGACACCTGGCGAGCGAAGCACACACTGGCTGAGCCCGAGCGGCGGACGGGGCTGGGACGGAGGGCTTACGCTGACTGAGCCGCGACCGTGGACCGCGAGGTGACGGTGGCGGACGCGCTGCACGCGGTCGGCCGAGTGGCGCCGCCAGAGCCGGCCGCGGCGCCCCGCAGGCGGCGTCGCTGCCGCGGGCGGCTGCCACCCAGACAAGGCCGAGATCCGCTGGCAGACACGACCACGCCGGTTCAGGACGGGCATGGACGGGACAGGACCAGGCATACCGCGGCCGACGGTGACTTAGAGCTCAGTACTTCCCGCATTGCCGGTTTTGTTGCCCACATGCACGCTTCCCGTAGTGGGTGGGAATGGTTGCTGCATTCAGCAGCCGTCACTGCCTGGTGCGGTGGATATGCATTGTCCATCAAAAACATTCAGAGACTAAAAACGCAAAGTAACATCCATGTTTTCCGGTGAGGCAAATCGCACACATCGCACGTCGCATGATGTTTCATCAGGCTTCACCCATGCTGATCCTATGCTGATTACCACCACCCTTGTTCACAGCAAACGATGGCATGCCAACCATCACTACTTTTTCGAGACTACTGCTGTCGTCACAGGCCACCTTACCTCCAAGGGATCGTAGGATTCATCCTGGGGCGTGCTTGGGAGGGCGTGACCTCCCTCGCTGCCCTCGTCTTGCTCCAGCAAGCGAGACACCTCGGGCAGTTCGAACCTGAAAAGGAAGCCACGTGTTCAGCAACAGTACAGCGCAGATGTACAGAACGGACTGTCGTGTGTTCCGGGCTACACTGGCTCACGCAGAGCACGCCGACCCGAAATAAGTCGCCACGGCGTTCTACACGAACTCCAAACACATTAAATGACATAACTTAACACGTAAATCACGTAAGTTTTGACCACATTTAGTAGATGGGTGGCCGGTAATAAAAAACAAACAAAAAAAAAACAAGTTGCGCTGGCAGCAGGAATTTTCCACATCTAAACACAAAGCGACACGTTTGCACTTCGACGTGTGGTTGGCACAACCAATCGCCAATTATAAGCCAATTCCAAAAAAACAACACAACGCTCACCACATGTAAAAATAAACAGTACGGAAAATGAGGGACTGCCCCTAACGCTGCAACCAGAAGCGCATTTGCGAATGGCTACTCTATATTTACGCGCAGGTAAGAGACCACCGATTTCACGCACGATTCGCAACAACTGGGAGATTTAGCACTGAATTGGAGGCAAAGCTTACAGCTGATGGAATCTGTCGTCTCGCCGTTCCGATACACCCAGACGCGAGAGAAAATTAAAACATCGCATCCCAACCGTTCGCTGCACCTCCGTTCCAAGGAAATCCCCCGTCAATAGAAAACGGACAATGGAACCCCACGAATCGGTTCCAAAATCGGTACGTTCGCGACTATCAAGAACTAAAAACGGTACAAATTTGTGCGGCGTAAGCGTCATAAATATTACGCGCACAGGTCGTTTCGTGATCAAATCTGTGTATACGGAAACAGCCATACCGATACAAGCTGCAGCATATGTCTACTAGAGATCCAAAGTATTTCAGTCTCGTCTAACATACCTGAGATGCCAAAAACCAAAACGGCAATCTATGCAACCCTTTAACCCAACAGCTGAGACGCCAAGACATAAAGCGGCAACATATCCACCTCATTTTACAAATTCAGGAGCCTACCGCCCATCGCATGCATCGCCACTGCCCCATGCGCAGAAAAGCTTTATAAAATTCAAACCGAACGTCAGCATTGCATAAAATAATCGCTTCCCGGTAACGCCTGCGAATTCTTGCCGCGCGAGGCGCACCGCTACACGCTTGATCTAAACAGGTTCGGATTTAGCAAACACCACCGGTTGACTACAACAGAGCGGCGCGATTACGCCACATGCCGCGTGCAACGAGAATGTCGAAACGCCGAATGACTGGCGTCACAACCGCCCATTCCGGTCTGGCGGCGCATCGCCAGACACGCACGGAGGTCGCCTGACCTCGACTGCCGGGCCGACCTTGAGGTAGGTGGCGGAGCAGGCACCGGGTCCCGCCGCGCCAGAGAGGCACCGTATCAAACCAGCGCTCATCGCAGCGCTATAGGCTAAGCCAACGCGGCAGTTGGTATTTGGAACGGAAGCCGCGATGCGATGGAATTGTCTTGCCCGTGACTATGGCTACATACGAACAATGCGGCGCCTCCTAATACGTATGCTATTTTACTTTTTGCCAGTCACTTTTTACGATGGGACCATTTCCGCAACATTCGGCTTTAAACCTGCTAGCACATGTGGACAAGACACCTGTATAAGACCACCGCACAGCTGTCCCCAGGACTATTCGACGCATCGTTATGAAAAGGGACTAGGTCGGTTTCACGCGTTTTCACATCCTATCGCAGCGGCGATCCGTTTATATCAAGAACACTGCTAAAATTTGCATAAAAAAATCATCAGCCGGCGGGACTATAAGGACGTTCGGGCGTTCAGGCCAGCACTAGGTCAGTGACTGGCCAGCGTGAAGAACAGCATATATGCTTCGCTGCTGTTGGCGCGGTGTATGCGGATGGGCTGGACACTGAGACTGTGTTTAAGTATGAGCACGAGCATGAGTATGAGTAAGAGTATGAGTATGAGCAGGAGTATGAGTAGAAGCACGGGTACCAGAGTATGGCGACAGGTCGAGACCAATGGCCGAAACATCCTCAGTGTCTTGCGCTTGTCTCTGTGCTGATCATGCGGCAGCAAGAGCTCTTTCAAGTACACTACAAGGATGAGTGGGAACCCCCGAATCACGAAGTTCATGGGGCACTTTTGACGCTTCTGGCACAGAGCACACGTCGGCTTTACTTCTCCGTCAAGCACCCTCTCCCTCCATAAAAAAGATCAACGCAGTCCTGCAATCGCACAAGGCCCTTCATCGATGGGATCGGCAGGCTTTGCCCCTCCTCCCCCCCCCCCCTAAAACGGGTCAAACGTCATGAAAGTGTGGTGACACACCGTGCACCGCAGCGTGGACTTGAGTAGTCCGACAAACAAGTCGACGAACTTCAAACTCTCCAGGGACAGGGAATGCTTCCTGGCTTCCAGCGATTTCTGGCTGGTGCCGAGGCTGTCATCGATGCGGGTGGGTGTGAGCTTGTGTTAGTTGTTTACGCGGCTCACGTCCTCATGCCAGCTCTCCAGCAGGCATCTGAGAAACTGTGTGCTTTAAATTCGACTGTTTAACCTCGACAACTTGCCACGCCGGGCAACGGATCTGGCCCCGCTGGTAAAACTTAAAGACGAAAAATTTGAGAAATTAGCGCTGAGGGGAGTCAAGTTCATTGCCCGCAGGATCCTTACGTTTCTGTGTTCTAACAGTTTCGGTGGTGTAAAATGGTTGTTGAATCATCATGCATGTTGCCAACCTTCGTGGTCTCCCTAAGAGCGTTCGAGGTCAACGTCAAATCATGTTGAATAGTATTACGTCAACCTGATCCCCTCCCCCCCCCCACACGCACAAATTTCATCATCTACAGAAATGACTCGAGACGTATGCGTGATGGTGAGGGGTTGCTCAACATTCAGGTCACAGCATGTCGAGATTTCCACACAAGCCAGGGATTGCCAGATTTTTCAGCGTGGCGCAGCCATTGCTGAATGGTATTAGCCCTCTGATGTCACAATGAGAGGCTGCACCTAGAATACGCTCCTTGTGTTCAGAGAACGCAATATGGTTGACTGCTGCGGTCTCTTACGACACGTTTGGTGATGACCTCTTAAGAGTTCATCACCAGCGGGCAATCCGAAATTCGATCCACTATGGCATTGTTCCCCAACATCACCGGTACGTGTCTATACTTTGAGTGCAGGTTGATGAAGATTCAAAGGTATGTAAATCAAGGAATATGTCAGATGAGTCTGTGGCTGGTTTGTATTTCAATGGCGCAATGTCAAGACTTTAAGTCTCCTCCGAAAGCAGCAAATGCTGCAAAAATAAAACTTCCTTTTAAATTTAAATACGCCCATGTGTTTTGAAATGCAGGTACGCATTTTAACTGTTCAGGGAGGAGTGGGGAGGGCGTTACCAATATTGTATTCGTTCCCATCAAACTCGGATTCCAAAACTCAAATACTGATCTTGGACCGACGCTCACTTATCGGCGCACCGACAAACGCGCGGGCCGCGATAGCACGCGATGACCTTCATAAAGCCTTGAGCTCAAAACGACGTGGAACAAAGACTCTACGCTGAAGGCCATGCCCATGAGGGTCAAAGTACATTAGGGAACGCGCCCAGGTGGTGTTCAGTAAGAAATGAAGTGGATCCATGCCGCCAATACATTCCGGTAAACACAGCGTGACACGAACCATATAGTGGGCTGTTCCATACGGCCCTACTAAGAACACGACACATGAACTGAGCTGGTTGCACATTCAACGCAAAATTGGCGTTCGAACTGCACGTCAAACAGGAGGGCTTCAGTGGATGCTGGCAATCGCCAAGCTAACGACTAAGACCATCGTGGTTCACGTTTTTGTAAGAGAAATGCTTTTTTGAACGCCGCATTGACATCTCGTTCCTGCGCGGACTCGGCAGATATCAGTCCCGCTGAAGTAAGAAAACGCGCATGACCAAGCCAACTCTCCGAGTGGAACTTGACCCGCACGTCGCGCCTTCTGGGAGCCCCTGCTGGTGTTTGATTCCCGCTATCTTCACAAAACGATAACAGAATCTTATGTCACTACACAGAAGTGAAATGACGCATTGGGCCTTGGCTTTATATCCAACCTACATACGAGGCAAGAGCCGAATTACCCAATGTACATTTCACAAGTAAAGAATTTCGGAAGAAACCCAAGCCTGGCACGGACACAATCTTCATCCGTCTCGTGCTCGCCCCGGTGCGGGGCGGCACGTACTGCACGCGCCATCGCCGTCCTCCCCTTGCTGGGGCGGCGCGGGGGCCCAGCAGATAGGGCCGGGACGGTGGCCGTGACGCGCAGCGCGCCATCCTCTGGGCCGAGACATCGCAGGGACTCCCGCCTCCTCGCGGCCGTGGATGCCGCACCACGTCACGGGGCGGGTGCGCCAGGGATGCCCCGTCGCCTCCCCGTGCAGGCCCGAGCGTCGTGACGCATCGAGTCAGGTCGCGCCGGTGGCCGCAGATAGAACGGGTTCGGCGTCATCGGTCGTCAATGAGGCGGACTGTGCTCGGAGCAGCGCCGGTGGCCGCTGACAGAGCGAGTTCGGCGTCACCGGTCGTCAGTGAGGCGGACCGTGCTCGGAGCCGCCCCGGTGGCCGCTGACAGAGCGAATTCGGCGTCACCGGTCGTCAGTGAGGCGGACCGTGCTCGGAGCCGCGCCGGTGGCCGCTGACAGAGCGAGTTCGGCGTCACCGGTCGTCAGTGAGGCGGACCGTGCTCGGAGCCGCGCCGGTGGCCGCTGATAGAGCGAGTTCGGCGTCAGCGGTCGTCAGTGAGGCGGGCTGTGTTCGGAGAGGCGCCGGTGGCCGCTGATAGAGCGAGTTCGGCGTCACCGGTCGTCAGTGAGGCGGACTGTGTTCGGAGCCGCCCCGGTGGCCGCTGACAGAGCGAATTCGGCGTCACCGGTCGTCAGTGAGGCGGACTGTGCTCGGAGCCGCGCCGGTGGCCGCTGACAGAGCGAATTCGGCGTCACCGGTCGTCAGTGAGGCGGACCGTGCTCGGAGAGGCGCCGGTGGCCGCTGATAGAGCGAGTTCGGCGTCACCGGTCGTCAGTGAGGCGGACTGTGCTCGGAGCCGCACCGGTGGGGTCGCAGTACACCGCCTGGGGCCGCCACAGGCACCGCCGACACGCCACAACACACTGCTGTGCAGCGGTGCACGGATAACAGCCGTCACGCAAACGATGCGTCACCGAGTGGTAGACATGACCGTGGACCTCTGGTTCACTCGCGCTTGAGCATCATCAGCAACACAACTTGTACAGCGTGATAAAGGTGGCTTCTGCATCACAACGTTAGCATTTGATTTGGTGACAAAAGCAGGCGGCACGTAATCCAATATTCTTATTCCTTGAAAAAAATCATCTGGCAATTCAACAAACGTCTCACATTCTCCGCTCAATCGACGGCCTTGTTCCACGGCTACGTTGTCACTGACTAGTACTGAGAACAGTTTTGCACTGCGGTTGCTCTTCAGCCCCAACCATGTCTGAGTTCCTCACGCTAAAATGTCCTGATTCCCATCGACGCCACGTCAGTGAGAAAGAAATTCAAAGTACGCCGCAATGCAAAGAGCCTCCAGTGTCTTAAATCCAAAAATGTGGGTGGACATCCACACCAAGCCACATCGATTTTTGGTCTCATTTCAGTGTTCAGATCCTTCTGAGGTTTCACTGGATCCATAAGTTGCATGACAATTAGCCATGTACTTGCACGGAGCAGCCAGCAAAAAAAAAAAAACAACCAATAACAATAGTTGTGGCTACGATGAAAACTCAAGCATTCTGACCCCACCTACCCATCTCACGGTCTTCCCTGATCTGGAGATAAGCATGGATTTGGACTTAACGATTGTTTACAAGTCGTATCCTAGTTTTTGCAACTTGTATCAGACCACGCCCACGTTGCCAAGCAGTGTTGGCATGGCAGCAGCCCGTCTCATCCGCGCGCTCTCTGACCAACTCCGAAAGATTTGCAACGCGCCAGCGGCGTTTGGGAGTCGTTTCTTGTGGTTGTCGGAGCGAGCTGTGCGACCGTTCCAATGTCCTATACTCGTCATATCAGCGAGAATGATCTTAAGCTACTGGTTTCTCGGCATTGGGAGTTACTATGATGAAAACAATGGGATAATAACCGACCCCCAATATACCAGAAGGTGCTACAGTTTGACGACGTTATTCAGCAGCCATTGGCGTGGGCGTAGGTAACCACTTACATGAGATTGGGAAGACAAATCACGATTGGGGGAACCAATACAAGGCAACCGCCCCCCGATACACGGTTGGTTATTTTCCACATATAAATCAGTGTCATATGGACAGCTGTGAAAAATGGAGCCAATTGACTTTCACCAATCAAATAAAGAAAACACTCAACTCTGCCTCCGGCCAAGTTGAAACTTAGATATCTGCTTGAGGACCAAAAGTTCAAGATTCCAACTGACATGTAATATCCTTAACTACGCATGTGCCAGCATCAGAACATTCCGAATTACGTACGTAGTGCGCTGTTAGTTACCACTTTATAATTATCGTAGTGTGCTGTTAGTTACCACTTTATAATTACCGTAGTGCGCTGTGTGTGTGCGTGCCATTTGATGCATTTGTGATTGTTTGAATCAAGGAAGTGGGTATGGAGGCAGGGTCCATGGGTGTCACGGCACTCCACGCTCTGAGAATGCTGAATACTGCTATTGCACGGTGTGTTTGCGTTGTGTCTGTTGTATGTCATGCCATTTGCCTTGTTTTTCCAACACGTGCTTTCTGAAATATTCAAAACACACTACTTTGTCAAAATGTTTGTGTAATAAATGCTAAAAACATACACTGCACACAATGCGAAAATGGAACCATCATCCTACGAATTCGACGAAACGTTATTAACATGTATCTTTCTTGGCCCTATATGGGGCAATTGGAGTAAATACGCGGCGAGCACAACCCAAGTTAGTATACCTTCTTACAGTTCAATATATACACACGCACGCACGCACGCACGCACGCACGCACACACGCACGTACACACGCACACACATGTACATACACACAAACGCGCGCGCGCACATATAGCCATTAATTTCCAGCTAAAAACTCAAAAGATGCAAGTGACAAGGTGTGCCAAAGCGTTGTAGAGTTGTACGACGCTATAGGAGGCGCCGCCTACCCGCCTCCGTTCTCACGCGCTTGAAAGCTAGATTAGTGCGCTGATGGTGAGAGCGCGAGCGAAGAGAATATTTCTGTACCTGAGAGGCTAGAGCTTACGGTTTTCCGGCAACAAGTATATTGCGAAGTAAGTTAATGGAACGCTGTTAGTAGAGCTGACTGGCAGTAGGCCAGCCCAGTTCCTCACGCACGTCCGAGACATGATCAAACTCGCGACGGCCGAAGATAACGCGCAGCTGCAAAGTTCATAATCTTTCATAGGCGTTGTGTGCTTTTCTCCGACCCGTTGCCACAGACAGCAGGGCAACAGCGAACGTGCGAGAGGCTCTTATGACACACGTGAGGCAGCCTGATGAGGATACTGTCGCGCTTTTTGACGATACGTGAGAGCCCCAGGCGCGGTGTTCGTCGAACACTACGCCGAGGATCCTCACGATGGGACCCTCACACACTGCGTCCTTGCAGAACCGAATGGTTATGGGAGTCGTGTCTCGACAATTTTGACGGAAACCATAAACTATAAGTGGCATCTTACCAGTAATTACCTTCAGACCGTGGAGTGGAACCAGACATCCAAAGACTCAAGTGTCTATTCCACAGTAACAGTGAGCTGTGGGAGGGTGTCTTTTTCCAGACATCAAAACTGGTATCATCAGCCTACTGGAACACGTGCGCGTCAGGGCCAGTCGACGCGCCGAAAAACACCAATAAGCAGCACAGGGTCATGCCGTTGGCTAGTATCTGGAAGGGGCTGGGCACAGAAGATCCTTTAAATACACCGATAGGATTGGGCAGGGGCTCGGAAAGGTGTCTGTTGCCACGGCCACGAGATTACAGCTTTGGCCATGTCTAATACGTACAAATGCTGGCTTGTTTTCTTAAGCTGTTAAAAATGCGGAGCTTTGTTCCTCTTTCCACATTGGGAAGCGGAAGCAGAGAACCAGGCGATACAAACGAGTGAGAGGGTGTTTCTATGACGCGGGATGCTGGAAATCTGATTTTATGAGGAGAACGGCTGAACGGCAATAATCATATCGTGCCTACCGCACGCTAACTTAATGATAATTGGCAACATCAGGGTGATAAGCAAAGAACTGACAGAATCAACGACAAAAATACAGGTACTCGAGCAACATAGACCGGTATTGAGCGCAGAAAGGCATCCGATGCTTTAAATTCACTCGGAAATAAGCTAAATTTTCTCTGCCCAAGCTTCTGTGCATTTCCTCCACACATAAACAAGTCGGGGACGTGGTTTCGCTAAATGAGTTGGGGAAGCTGGGCAGCGAAAAATGACAGCGCACAAAAAAACGCAGAAAAAACCAAACCGATTTCTCCCGGATTTGGCCCAATGTTATCCCAAAGTTGCGGGGACTGGACCCAATCTGCGGGAGACCCTCTTCACTAAATAGAAACCAACACCCTTGAAACGAGCGTTGACATCTTGGTAAAAATGTCAGTGTTTAAGCTCATTTACGTCTACCTGATTCAGCTTCGAATATACATGCGGCGCGTCTCCAGCATGCGATACACCATCAGGGACTTATTTTCATGTGTTTCCCCGACCCCCACCGTTGCAGTAACACAAAGGGCTAGTGGCGCTTCTGCACATGCGCAGCTTTGGGCTTTTCCCATAATTGCAGGCTGTTGCCAACGGAAGCGCTGTGGAGCCATTACGGGGTCGATGAGAACCGGGCCGGCCTGAGTCCCGTTTCATAATTGTTATGGGGGCAGTCACCGGCTGGACCCAGGCCGCGTGACGCCTGGGAGCGCCCCTCTGTCTGAGCACACTTGTGTGACGGACCGCACTTTCGCGGCGCGGCGCCGCATCGCACGGCCCGCCCGGCAGCCGTCCGCCGCGCTGCAGTGCAGGTGTGTGGTCCACCTGGCCCGGTGAGAGAGGGCGCGGACATGGAGCCGCCAGCGCGCCAGCACCTGAACCGCGGCGTGAGCAGCGGAAGCGCAACACCCTGACCGGCCGGCCGGCTGACGTATCTGGCCCAGCCTGAACCACTGGCTTGTTGAAGCCCGTCAGCCGAACCTGTCGGGCTCCTATTGCGGGATACGAACACTGAAGAAATCAACGCGCCCATGGTTAGGCGCTTCTCACCAAAGTCCTGAGATATTGTTTTACTTCCCCCCCCCCCCCCATTTCGTTTAATGGTAAGTGAGATGCTCCTTACAAGAATTCTGCAAAATAAAAATGCAGCAGTCGCTTAAGGTTACCGGATAACCTTATTTATCTGGTATTCAAGTAACCCCATGTTTCCCTTCATTGTATTTCCTGCCACTTCGCAGAAAACGTTAACTTTTGCCCCCATCAACGTTTAGCTCATGATTCATATCCAGCCACGCATTAAGGTTTACCAGTTTTTACCGTTTTTAATCGTAGTGACAGAAAACAAACACCGTTCAACTTAGATTAAAAAAGTTGCTATGTGCAACCAAGGTTGGCTGCGGCTAGCCGGTTTTCCGTCGTGAGTCCTAGCATCGTTTTTACTTTAGGGTGCAGAGTGGGAAATCTTCCTGTCTTCCTTTTGTCTTGATGCATTATGAAATCAACATACATTTATCCCTAGATCTCAAGAGCAGACTTCTCAAGATCTTGACAAATTCCTGTAGGCATTGCCACAGAGTAACAGTAGCCAGACTGATGTTTCGGTAGTATCTAACTACTCTGTAAACTAGGCGAGTCTTGCAAAGGGAGCGTGTATATCGACTAAGTAGTCGATTTACTGATTTACTTTACGTCTCCCTTGTCCTGCACATCAAATCTCATTCAAACTACCCAAAACCGCATTTCTATGTACATGGAGTCAAGTTTACGGTGTCACTTTTGCACATGCGTGTTGGCCTTCCTATTTAATCGAAACAAGGCTGACGCGCGCCTCGACAAATACTTTTAATCCCGGTCGTTTTGAGGGTTGAATGAAGGGATGTGCCACCCACGAAAATTGAAGGTGCAGACCATTTGCTAGCATACGGAATCAAGTCACGGATTTAATTTCGTAGCTTCTGCCTCCAAAGTTTGACAAGCCTCCCCAAACAGGAGGTTACGCCAAGCATCTACCCCAACAAGATCCTGTTAAAATCCGACATGGTTTGCAGACCGGTCCTTATGCACAAGGGTCGGGCAAGGGTGCCACCTCCCAAAACCTACCGGAGGGATCAGGTGAACAGATTGACCTGACCTATCCCCAAAAACTGACTTCTCCCCGGATTTCGGCCACCTAAACTGGCTTCCTCCATGTTACAGCAAAAACAAAACTGTTAAAAATCTCATAGATTCAATTGTTCTGCGGAGGAATTTCCATTGCTTGCCTGCGGAGGAATCACTTCCCATTTCAAGTCAATGAGATCTGCCGTTTTGTGAACCCTTAGAATGGGGTAAAATTCACACAAAGCCATCATAGTAAACCTTAGTAAGGGATCACTGTTCCTGCCGCGGTCAGTGACCGTGTTGCATAACCACCACAGCCACGACTGTGAGACAAGCATACTTGGGGTTGGGGAACACGTGGGTAACGAACTCTACACTTTAAAAACTGTTGGTAACTGCAGTCGATTGTTCTTTATCCCAATCCAGGTCATATCATCTGAAAAAATTGTCCAGCATTTGCAGACTGACTAAGCATATGAGCGGGTTCAAACAGCAAAACATGATATGCCTAGAAAATGATTTTTGGCACGAAATTAACATGATACTAATAAGGTGTGAGACCTGCTACCTAGCATGTCACTAGGTTAGTATGATTGTTCTGCATTTATTTGGCCGAGTATTTCTTTTAGAAACCAAGCCCGTGTTCTGAAAGCGAATTCACTCTTTTTGAAAACATCCGTTTGTGTAAGTCAATTTCAACGTCCACAACACTACCGAAACAAGTGTATTAACAAACAGCGCCCCACATTTACATGATGGGTTTGTGCGCACCATTAACGCACGGTTCGAATCCGTGGCACGTATTTTTATCAGTTCCAACTTCCGCGACTGGCCGACCGAGTCGACTAACGGCTTTCCAAGGCAAGCAGGCTACTTGAAAACACTAACCACGGTCAAGGGCCCAAGGACATTCTTAAGGTTCACACTCAGCGTTGCTGACGTTGACGACTGTTCCCAGACAGCACTTTGTTCTTGATTCATTAGACGGTCGTCAGCGCCATACCGCAATGCGCCGGTGCTTCAGCATCCGCCCACCACATCCGGCAGATCCGCGCAGCGCACGGCGACATGGTCTCCACACCACCACGTCGTGACTTGCATAGAAAGACGCTGCAGGTCTTTGTCTGATGATGCGGGGCCCGCAGCGTCAATCCACCAACCAATATCACACTGCCGAGATACCCGAGCCTACGTAAAGACGCCAAACGCAAACCCGCCAGAAGCTAATGAACCCAATGTAGTCGTCGCAGTACCTCAGTTGGAGGAGTGTAGGATTTGCTAGTTCCCCGCTTTAAACGCACGGGTTCGCATCGCAGAAACGGAACTGATGTGGTCCGGTTAGACCGCTGATGGGGAAACCGGCCACGACAGTCAGCTGACGCGGGGCAGCGGTGTCACGACAGTGCGCGGCATGTTGCGATCCCATCAGGAATCGTCCGTCAAACTAAAATTGTTCTAATGGGGCAGTCGGAGCAGTCTGTGTAACACGCCTCGCTTAGCAGGAGACCTGATTCACAGAACACGTCCACCACGTAAAAATCCAAGAAACACAAAATATGCAAGTTCGGTTGGCACAATGTGCTCCTTGCCATTATATGGACCGGAGGTCAACAAGTTTTGTGTACAATTAACGATGATTCAGCTCAAAGAATGGCAAACTTGGTAACAAAAGAAGCTTGTTCGAGATGGCACCGACAGCAAAAACGCTCGTTACTATGTCAACAACTGGTATCGCCCAGACGGTAAGCTGACGTCTCGGTCTTCAGTGACCTTCGATAGTTTTCGTCTTAATAAGCCTACACAGATCGTTTGCACAGCATGGGACCGAATAAAGGCGCAAGCTGTTGCACCCCATAGCTTTCAGAATCGTCCCATAAACCAAGACCGACCTAGATCACATTCGGAGGGACATTGCAAACCCTGTGAGATATCACAGACGACATTCTTTAACGAATTCGGCCGAACGGCCGTGGATGCCCGACCCGGATTTCCCAAGTTTTTAGTATACACGTTGGCTTGGCAGAGAACCGTTCGGACACCTCGGTAGTTCGGTACTACGAGCAGTATGGGACAAAAGAATGGATGAACAGTCCACAAGATCCTTTCCCCAAAATCAAAAGCATAATTTTCAAGCAATGCACTGGCAAGTGACGGGAGGGCGTCACACTGCAATGGCGTTCCCCAGAATTTTCATTTATAGAAAAATAAATAAATTATGGGGCACTTAAGACAATGTTGACCAGGAGCAGGCTCCACACACTGTGTGTGGCTTAGCATTCACACCTGTTTGCGATACGAATGTTCTTTTCTGAGAATGGGTGCCTGATGGCAGCATCCTCACATATGCAGCTGGTGGCACTGTGTGGCAGCAGCTCAGCTCACCTGTCTAGCTCAGAGAACTGTGAGAACTCAGAGACTCGGCGCCTGTGACAGCGCAGTACAGCTTCAGGCTCCATCGGCGCATACTCAATCACATCCTCGGGGTTGGCGGCCGCGGCCATCGTGCCTGCTGGAGAGCAGAGCCAGTCAGTAGCCAGCCCCAGCTGCCAATCATAACAGAGCATGGTCAGGGGAATAACACAGATGTTTGGGTATGATGATGACTGCAGAACACTGACATACCAAACCTGGAGCACTACCAACAGGCATGAATTTGCACACTATCAGGACTGATGCCTGGAAGAAGTAACTGACAATCTGTCAATTAATTTGCCAAAAGCTTTTTTAAGGACAGTGCATAGGTTTTCAATCAGGCACAAAATGTAGCCTTTCACAGCTGTGCAAGTTGCAGATAGCTGGTAGCTATAGCACACAGCTGTACAAGTTACAGGTACACAGCTCCAGAGCTCCTTTGGTGCCTATCCCATCAAATACTCCATGAACTATTAGTGAGTAATACTGTGCATAACAAAAAAGTCACCAGCTGTGGTGCCTTAACTGAGCCTTTCCAAATGATGGAAATGAATTGCTAATTCAGCTCATCATGTCTATCAGATAACAATAAATCTGATTTTGAAATACAGTGAAAGCACATATAAGCCTTTTTGGCAAAATGATTCTCTTGAAATTTCATCAGTATATTATATGCATTTCAGGCTATAACCCAGTCATCATGAGTGCTATATAACCCAGTCACCAAGTGCTAACACTTTGGTCCTGAAATTTCAGTTCAACAGCACAACTTTGTGGCAAGACTTAAGCATGTCAAAATCTTCAGCATGGTCTGTCCTACCTTCTACCCTCATCTGACCTTAAATAGCTGCTGCCACTTCAGCATGGCACTGGTTTGGGTCAAGCATAAGCTAGGAGACCCTGCTTCTCAACAGATGCAAAGCTCTACCCTCACAGAAAATATTGATGATCATTGAAGAGCTCTGGTGAAGTATGCTATCACAAATGGCCATGCCACACAGCTGCTATTAAAAACATCTTTTAGTGGCAAAATGCCACAAGCACACCCATTTTGATACACAAATCTGATATGGCACCAGCAAATGCATAACAGACTACCATGGTCCATGTTCTTTAAAACATCTGGGCACAGTTGAAGTTTCTGTACATAACAGTGAGAATGTCTATATGCCAAGTGACTGATAACAAAGTGTCATTTGGCCATGGGAAATAATATTTCTTCAGCCATGGTGACTAATTTCCCCTCTCCATAGAAAGGAATTATGTAATAGGTTGGTAAGACAGACAAAGCATTTCAAAGTTTATTCAGCAGACAGTGGGTTGTCTGGTATTTAACCATAATTTTCAATTAGAATTCTAGCTCTCTGGCAGCACCCACTCACAATTTCTTGGCACTCCCCCACTGCCCTCATGCCCCAAACCTAGCTAACTGCCCTGCCCTACTCATTTGTCCGGGCTGAAGCACTTAGATGCTGGGTTGACTGCTGCCTAGTTAGTACCAGTTGGTTGATCCCAAGCAATGAGAGGGGCAACAGGCAGTGAGTCCCAGGCCAGGGGTATCATAGTATGACAAAATATTGACATCTCTGCCACCCAAGTGGCAGAATAATGAAACAACAGAGAGGCCTTACATATAATTACACCTCAACATGATGTGCTGTGAGAACATTTAGTGTAACTGCATTCTCTTCCATGTCAAACACTGAGGGTTGAAAAAACTTTTGCCAGAACCGCAGCAGACAATAATGGAAATTATGTGTTGCTCAGAATTTAGGCTACAGATTTACGGTTTGATTTAGTCTGACTGAGACAACTCAGTGCATTCGTTGACCGTTGGGGTCCCTCCGGTTGTGTATATGTACTTACTGTTGCACTTAGTGCGCAGCTGGTAGGGCCTACGGAGGTATGCAGGGAGCTGGAGCAGAACTTTTTGAACAAACGGATCGTTTACTTCCACACCTCTGAACAAGGCTGGCCAGATTCCATTTACCAAAAACCAAACGACCACAACTGAACACGTTACCTTCCGGAAAAACTGTTCATTACAACAAAGGCTCACTGCGACGCATCACCAACCGAAGAGCCTTGAGCCCACCACCCGCACACCCTACCCCCACGCACTCCGGCTGTAAATGCAGCGCACAGCGATTGCCAGATGGTTGGCAACGAAAACAATGAAAACAATGTCGCGGAAGCTAGCCAAGATTAGGCCCAGATTTGGCCTAGTCCAGATTTGGCAGCATAAGCATAGGGATTTCAATACGTACACGAGGAGGTTTAGTACCCTTTGTTACTAAAAGGGGAAATATTTTTAGCACCGATTGGTAGTCAACCGCGCCGAGTTTCGTAGCCATTGATACTAAGCAGCACAATCGAGGAAAAGGAAGGCTCATGTAGCGGAATGTGGTAAACTTAGGGATGAAAAAAGCTCGCGAATTTGCTTTTGTTTTACGGGAATAGAAAAATTTGGTTTTTTTGGGATCCCAATATATAGTGAGTTGCTCTTGCAGGACGGTAGGGTCGTCGAGATGGTGTGTTGGTCAGTGGGGAGTATGGGGAGGCGGTTTGGAAATGTGCCGAGAGCAACTTGCAACTTTTCTCTTAATTTACAAAAGAGCATGATCTGCTTCAAAGGCGTAAGAGCGTTTCAAAAAGTGGGGGTCAAGCTCGGAGCGTAATTCAGTAATTCTTTCTGGAAAGTAAGCCCGATGACCGGGGAGCGGCGCGCGGTAGAGATGGAGGTTGTCATTGCTCTTTATTCAAATGTAATGGCTGCTATGCTAGATAGGCATTTAGAGCTGCTGTTTCTCACTGGTGCACAATCTTGCCTATTCAACTCACCAACGTCATTCAGCAAATAAGGCTTTCCATCTTCCCAACATTCTTCCTCCATTTTTACATTCCCTTTCCTGAGGAGACGAAATTCCACGAGTGGGTAGACATTTTTGGTTATTGAGGAATCATCCACTTGCAAAGGATAGATGCCAAAATACGGCCAGGACATAGGCTGGTGAGCATTTTTGAAAGCGAATCGATGGCTCACAGTGCGACAGATTTTTCATGCGCTTTCATTTCGCTAGCTGTATTTTAAGAGATAAGACTTGTCGCAGTCGCAGACGGGAAACAATTCGGAGGCTTGAAACTGCAAAACATATGACAAAAGCCATGAAGCTGGAGATTCTCCTTCACAAGCCAAGCCACAGAATGAGAGTCCATCTGTTGTGCGTATGGGCACTAATAATTGAGCAAGTATCTTAACAGCAAAGGTTTATTCGACAGTCACTGGAGCAGCGACTGCCTGAGCCGTCCTACGTGCGCATCGCGGCGTGAGACATCAAGCGAATGTTAGCAGACGTCTGTTGCGCTGACGAAAGGCATATAAGACATTGTGAAACAACCCGCCAAATGTAAGGTCTTTACGAGGTGGAATTATTTCTTTCGGCGTGAAGAACTAATTCAAACGGCAGGAAATGATAGGAGGTACAGCTGGCGGAGTTGACGTGACAAATTTCAAGTGAAACCTGATTCTGCATAGGGCACGGTGACATCTAGAGAATTGGGCGGCAGGCGCATTTTCAGTGGCGCCGCCTACAACTTTTATGACGCCACCTACGGTGCTGGCGCCGTCTACGGAGGTGCCGCCACCTACAGGTAGCGCCGTCTACACATCTATCACATATTCCTTATTTGGGCTCTGCTACTGTCCGCCGTCGGCTGCCACTGCTCTGGCCCGGCTGTCTCCCGCATGACTTACTGCGAACTGGTCGCATGGCTGCTTTGTTGCATATTCTTGGATGAGCATTATTGCTAATTGGTGTGTAAAAGATGTGTCGGACACCTGCAACAGTATCTTTTCCGGAATATCTTCGCGTACACCCTGAGGGAAGCTGCCTGCCTTGGGTATGGCTTGGTCCAACGGACATTCAATGGCCTCTCGCTCAACGTAGCCGGCTTGATCTGCCCTTGTGTGTAGACAGGGGCGTAGTCAGAGGCTTGCCAAGGGGGTTGACAAAAGCCCTTCTCATGGTGACCCTCCCCCTAAAATCCCTGGATGAAGGTTGTGCATTAACAAGGGACACGGTTCTCTTTGCTTTGTTGCCTTTTTTACCTTGAAACTAGAACAGAAACGAGAAGCTACAGTGAGATTAATTTTGTTCAGATTTTGAAATCAATACACTGCAGAAATCAGGTGTTGAACACTGCATGGAATAAATCATCGACACCCTCAATCTATAATGGTTTACTGAGCCCTTCCCAAGCCGATAAAAGTTAGAAGTTTTATCAGAACTTTTTATCTGGGTTTTACCGACAGTAAGGAAATCACGAAGATAGATTGTAGATCGATCGAAATTTGAAGATGAAAATTTAATTGTAGACTATTAGCATAGCAGACTAAATTTAATTTAAATTTCATTGTAGACTAAAAGCACCGTGGAGTGGTCAACAATGCGCGTATTAACATGGCCAAGCCAAGTTTGACTGGCAATGTTCAGCATTCAGCCAGCATCGATTTGTGACACGATTTACGTAGCGTGTTTTTTTTTTACATGTGCACTCGCAAATCTTAGTAACAAAAACTTCGACGCCTGGCGTTGCAGTCTCCACAGTCCAGAGAGCGTTAGGTTAGTGCCTTACTCTTGGCCGTGGCCCACCGTTTGACAGAAGCGATGACCCTCCTGAGATGATTACCTCTAAATAATTAAAACGATCAGTTATGTAAGTTATGTGACGTAGTTTTGAGCACGCGCACTCGCAAATCTTAGTAAAAAAAAACTCGACGCCAGGCGTTGCAGTCTCCGTAGATCGCACAGCATCGGCCCTGTAGTTAATACTGAGCTGTCGCCAATAGGTGGACGAAAATGGTGACACCTTCAAAAAAAGTACCTTTGAATGCTGCAGGGCATCAAATCTTATATTTAGAAGGCATTCTGGGTGCATATTTCACGTGTGCGACTTTGAGCCTGATGTTTAGAACAGATTGGTCCTAAAAGCACCGCGAAGTGGTGCTGGAATTTGGTGGTGAAACTGGAAGAGAAAAGGTAGAATCTCTATTTTTCGAGCTTTTGTAACTTTTCACCTGTTCAAAACACAGATTAACAGAGCCCGCGCCGTCTGGAGACACCTGCAGTGGCCGGCGCCGTTCGGTTTTACGGAAGCTGCAACTCAGGTCATCACTGTCCTTGCTTCCGAGGTTGCGGTTGGGCACGTTCAAACTCTGATGTAGATTGCTTCCTAATCCATTCCGAAAAAGATAAACGTTTTCAGGCAAACATGGGATGCCCTTGTTTTTTTTAATGTATTTCGACCTACTCTATTTACCACTCAGCAATAATACAGCCCTGTCGGCTCCGGTCTCGGCTCGGCTGGGTCTGGCAGCCCGCGTGCTGGACCGTCCTGCTTACGCGCCAATTCGTCTAGGAAATTAAACCACTCTTCCCGAACCGCACTTCGACGGGGGCCAAACGCCCCCCCCCCCCCCCCTCCCCCTCCCCTCCCCGGCCGCCCGCCGCCAGTACAACAGCCAGAACGCCGGGACGGGCATGACATGATCAAGCATGGGCAGAGCAGCCGTTGCGTTACTGGTGGTTTTGGGGGCTCGAGTTTACCTCCCAAAAACTGAGATAATTTAGCGCTGGGCTTGTGGCGCTACGTGAAAAGAAATCCCTCAAAGGTCTCCGACTCCCAAGTTTTGACAACTTCCCTCGCTCCTACGGCCAGAAGGAGGTGAGGGGTGGGGTCAGAACCGGCCGAATTGAGGGTCAGGCCCGTCGGCGTCAGCGACAGCAGGGTGCAGTGGATGGGAGCACGGGTCGGGACGGATGGACTGCCGGCGTCACCGGTGGGGCGTCTGCGAGCGGCTCCGTCGGCCGCTCCCGGGGCTCGGTGCGAGGAACATGTGTTTCCTGAGGAAGTTGGGAAGCCAGCCATAGGACTCGAGAGGCCCTTGAGCTTTGTCAGCATGCAGGGCTCCGAGGTACCTTTCACCCTCAAACATCACCTCGGCCGTCAGCCAAAGAGGGTCTCCATGCTCATTAACAAGCATGCGATGGGTATTGCCACTCAGCTGCACGTAAATATGTAGCTTAATCGCAATGGTTTCGGAATAAGCCATAACGGTGCCGCGTCGGCGTAGCCGAATTTGGGATGGAGTGAGGGGCAAACACTAAACGAAGGCCCACAAACCGACGGGCCCCTACATTTCAGTGAGGCTATTTATTCGGTTGTAAAATGAGCGACTGTCCACCATTGCATCTCAATGAATTACAGCGCCTGCTTCAACTCAGCTACTCCAGGGTGGTTAGGTTCAATGCTCTAGTCGATTCAGGTGCTCTTTATTTACACCTGACTGGAAAAGCCCGCAGCCTGGGTCAGTGACCGCCCAAAATCAGCAGGGTGGACCGAGCCGGGCATTACAATACGTTAGAGTTCTGCCGCAAACCTCTGCCATTTAGCTGGGCTTTTACAATCGGATGGTCGGTCTGTCAGGGTTTACACAGCAGGGCGCTGCTTAGCCTAGGCTCGGACCTCAGGAATCCATTCAGTTCAGCCACATGTTGTATGCTTTATTTATATATAAAAATGACCCTATTGGTTTGCATAGGTGACTCTGACCTCAGACTACACATATGTGAGCCCTAGATTGCTACTCGTACCTGGAATCGGTAACTCAGTGGTGTAATTCCAGTGAGACGGATTATTTTGCCAGCGATTATTTATCCACACGAGACTAATTGGACGGGCACTTTTCATGTAGTGAGAGGCCACAAGATAGCCGCCCCGTGCTACGATGACTCTCCGATTACCAGCCAGAAGACCACTAGAAAAGCGATTCCTTTTTTCCGGGGCTCTAACCCAGGGCCGTCGGATCCAAATGAGCCACTTTTCCCCCTGGAACGAGGAGCCAGCCATTGCGTTCTGTGGCTAAAACTTTTGCCGTGGTGCTCCGAGCTAATTACTGCAGACCTTGAATGTGTTTGGATCTAACATCCCCACTGCCGCGTTAACGGCGCCTCCCCCTCAAAACACCTCATAAGCGTCGGGAAGAAAACAAGACAGAACACCCGAAGCAGTAGCCTGCCTGCGTTTGCTAACCGTCAGAGCTTATAAGGTTCAACTAAAGCACGTTCACCAAGTTCGAGAGCGTCTGTCAGTTATTGTCAGTTGTCACATGGCGATATGGTAACATCAGTTTACGTCATCGCTATCTGGTGTTTACAATGCGCGTCTAGAAACATTTCACGGACCTCGCCAGGGCACTTAATTTGTTTTTACTTCCGAGCAGGCGTACCCGTAGATGCTTAGCAACAGCCACGAACAAGTTTCGCTCCCAGCCGGATGTGAGGAAACCCCGAATAAACTGCGCTACACTGTGCCGTCTGTGACATTGCCACACTTCCGCCGCCCAAATACCGAGATTCTCTTATCGGGGTGCCTGAGGACGAACTCACGCAACATCTGATCAGGCTTAAGCGTAAGCGTAAAGGCACGTGCCTGATGGACATGGAGCATCAACAGGTGCGACAGCCTCTTCTGACACATCGTCTCAGGGAGGCACGTTTTCACCAGCCTCAGGGCGGAGGACGAACGCTCTGCTGAGGCTGCCGACACAGGCACGGCCATTATGAGGTGACACAGACGCGTTACTTCACTCGGCATCCCTCCGACGACCTCCACTTTGACTTGAACACCAGGCAGATCAGCCACGGTCTTGATGTCTGGCGTCATGAGACCGGCGCTGCGAAGCACTTTCAGCTGCGCCGAGGGCAAATCTGGGTCGACATCAGATGCGGCAGGCCTCCGGCCTCCGCTTCGCAGCCAGCAACTCCGGAAACCCATGAACGCCTAGTGACTCTCGAAACTCGCCTGTTGTTTTAGCTTGATCTTTGATGAGGATGTCTTCCAGCATCCACAGACGCTTCAGCCCAGGCTGATCGAAGCGACGCTGCAGCTTGACGGTCGTCAGGCTCACCGTCTCGTAATATTGGCGACGGAGGGAGGTCCGGCCGTCATACCCCGTGTTACCCACGGTATCTGCGCCCTGCTTTGGCGAACGGAAGGAGGTCCGGCCGTTAAACTTCGTGCTGCCCACGGCGTCTGTGCCGTGCTTCAGACATTTCGGCTTGGTCGGTCTTGGGCCGCTAGAGGGTCGACATGAGCCTTTCTTTCTGTAGCCTTCTCCTTAACTCTGTTGAATGTGTCTGTGAGGGCTTTCTCCTCTCACTTGCCTTGCATGATCTTGATGGGTGCCTGCACGCCGAGGAGCACTTCACCAGCATTCGTGAAAGGCCTCTGCAGCTGCCTGGCGAAGAGCTCACGTGGTGAGAAAAGCTGGATGCACATAGACAGTGTAAAAACGGTGGTGTCACACCGCCAAAGCTGAGCCAGGATCCCTCTCATCTGGCTTCGTGCATATGGGTGCACTCCTCTGTCCCTAGATAGGACCTCGAGAGTCTCAACAACCGCATCAAAGTTGTCGAAGAGGCGCCGGAATGTCTCGTACCCTATAGTCCACCGTGCTGGGCACAAAACCAAAAATTGTCTGTGAACGGCGCGCTCTAACACCACCGACACCGCTATCTTCGTCATTCCCGCTCGAGATGTGTTCCTCGAACATGTTCTTTCTTTTTGCAGTGTTCAAGCACGTGGACGCGTTCTTCACCATTTTCATTCTTTCAGCCACCAGCGGCATTTCTTTTGCTTCTTCAGCAAGCGCTAGGTGCAGCGCATGGTTGGAACAGTGCACGAAGATGGACTTGGCTGCTTTTGAAAGGCCTTGCTTGCACTCCAGACACCTGTCGGACATGTTGCTGGCACCATCAAAGCAATGGTCTTTCCATGGGTCCGTGTCACCAAAGAATCTGACCATGACATCCTCCACAACACCAAACAAAGACGCGGCACCAGCGTCGGGACACTCGCACAAGCCCATGAAGACTTCGTGTGGCTTCATCGAGTCACCCACGTACCTGAAGCGGACGGATAGTTGCTCGGTAGCTGCTACATCGGTGGTGTCGTCCGCGATCAGTGAGAAAAGACGCCGCTTTCACCTCCTGGAGTAACCCTCGCACCATGGACGTTTGTCATCTTGAAATGGGCTCTTTTCAGATCTGAGAAGGGTCCATCACGAGTTGAAGGCGGGCGCCAAAAGCACACATGTCTCCTCTTTGGTCCCGAAGAGCCCTTTAGGGTTTTCGGGACCGACGATCAAGGGCCCGACCAGGGGGCCCGAAGAGTTGGCCAGAGGCTGCATCAGGGACCCCGACTCGAAATATTCATCAGAGGACTTCTTGTGCCAATTGGTGCCCGAGGGGGGGGGGGGGGGCAAGTCGATCCGCGACCACAAATTTCGAACAGCCTGCCCCACGGCGGCCTAGGACACATTTCCAAAGCCGGGACCACCCTGGCGCCCGCGGTTGTCAATCAGAGGACCCTTTGCATTGGTGGAGGTCCCTGAGACCACTGTGCTGGGACCGCTGTGTTATTCAGGGGGTCACAGTACGCCTAACAGGAGACCCTATGTCAGCAAGGGCCTCGAGTCGGTTATGGTTCCGAATTCCGAATAGGGACAGGAGCTCACGTGACCCCGAATATAGCCTCTTAAGTTCACCGGACTCGCTGATAATGAGAGGAGATAGATCAAATCACAATTAAAGGGCCCATAATGAGACAGTGAAAGGGTCGTTTGTCAGACACTGGCCCAGTAACGAAAGTGACCCCGAAACCCCGCCCCACTTCGGTCAGCGCCCCGATAAACCGAAGTGGAGTCATTTGCTTATTATTGGACCCCCTGTGTCCGTAAGCGGCCCTCTGGCGTCAACGAGGCCCCCTGCGTTGACCCGGGATCAGCTGCTCCAGTCTGAGGGCCTTCCGCGTCAGGGAGAGGACCGATGCATAATGCGTCTCTCTGCGGCCCTCCTGCCCAACCAGGGCACCCCGGCCAGAGGAGTAGCCAGTGTCTCCAGAATAAAAGCCGACAGGAATACCGCGTGGCGGGTTGGAACGGAAATCCGCTTCAACCCCTGGCCGAGAAAGGCAATGCCCCCCCCCCCCCCCTAGTGTTCTACTTATGGCGCTTCCCTGTACGGGAAAGATGAGTGGCCTCCTTAAAGGGCCCATTCCACACCAGAGATGGGCTCTTCCCAGGCCGAAGAAGTGAGATTGACCTTGTCCGAACCTAAAGTTCTCTGTTTCTCAGCCTGTACTGGATTTCTACCTGACTTGAGACGAGCCGCTTCTGAATTTATGGTGGACCCTTTTCAAACTTGAGATGGCCCTCTGTGAGCTTACGATGGGTCCTTTTCCGACCTGAGACAGCCACTTGGGATGGGATGGGATGGGATGGGATGGGTGTGGGATGAGCTCTTACCAGACCAGAAAGTGGCTGCTGCCGTGCCTGGAAAGGACATGAGTGTTTTCTCGTCTTGAAATGGGGCATTTCCAGCCTAAGATGGGCTTTCGGCCACGAAACAATCCCTTCTGAGCTCGAGATGGGTCCTTTCCGGACCAAACGTGGGCCCTATATGCTTGCGTTGGTAATACAATAAGCAAGCGATACCACATACCCGAGGGAATGTGGGCGGAATATGGGCAGCCTACATAAAGCCCAGTTGGAGACCACACCATGACCCACTTGTAGCGCATGTCAACAGATGCCCAGCTGCCCTACATGCAGCCCATGTGGGCCCTACTTGGGCCTCAGACACTGACGGCGATCGGGTCGATGGTCTACTCGCCGCTGGACACCCAGACACCATTCTTTCCACGCTTATGTGTCTCTAGAGGACTCTCAGTGTTCTCAGGATGCAGAAGAGCCATCTAACAGCCGACCTCCACTTCCAACAGACTGCATGCCTAACTTAGTCCAACGGCCCTCAGTGCCGGACCAGTGTCCCACTGCACTCGGGCGTGATGCACACCCCCATGAGTGTCCTGAGCTGTGAAGGGACACTGGTGAGAGGATCTGTCCTGGGCGCGACTAGGAGGGGAGTGTTTGCTGGCGGCATTATCGGCATGTCAAACGGAAAAGCCCGAACCAGCGCCCTGAGCGCGCACCCAACGCACCCAGCGCGCGGGGTAAGCACCCAGCGCGCCAGGGTAAGCACCCAGCGCGCCAGGGTAAACACCCAGCGCGCCAGGGTACACCGCCGTACTATCGCCGTGCAGATCTTGCCTGACGGCAACAGGCCATATCAGGGGCTGAGCAACGACCTGAAGTCAGCTCGAGAGCACCCGACCGGTGGGAGGGGTACATGCTCCCTGGAGAGGGGGTGGTACACGGGAACGGCGCAGAAACAATTACAAGGGGCATGGTATTGGGCGTCAGCAGGATGCCGACCAATCACCGCACTGAGCATAAGCGCTATCCCTTTAGCTCTAGAAGCTCACTAATTGTTAGTTGAACGTGATTTCACTACGCTTATTTACGGTTTTACTTTGCTCGACTTGCATCCAGCTGCGCAACTGACCCCCAAACAACAGACGGTCTCGGTTCAAATCAGTCACTGTGCTCAAAAATCACTTCAGTAGCTTTTGAGAAAACGCGATATCAGCACGCGAAGACTTTCTTGTTTCATTGTCTGTACCCTGCAATGCGTATATATATATATATATATATATATATATATATATATATATATATATATATATGTATATATATATATATAATAACATTTTGGAGGGCTAAAATAGCGCATTTTGGCAGAGTTGTGTGGCACTTATAGCGTTTCGTTTTGCAGCGGCAAGTTACTACACAATTTCAGTCCAGAAAACAATATAGTTGTCAGCACATTCCCTAACATTTTCATTGATATGCAAACATGCCAAGTTTACGCCAATCTGGATGGTGTTGCACCTAACCTGCAGGAAGGCCCGTCGTTGGATATGGAGTAAATAGCCAGAAGTTGCGGTCTCATAATGTGCTATTTTGGACCGGAATGCGGTGGGACGGTCGGTGCAGCTTTGGAATTCGTACATACATTTACACCTGCTACGTTTGTGACTGGTTGGATGATATTGTAACTAATATATGGGGAGGTACGTTACTGAACATGTAGTGATGCTCGGCCGGGCAGTCCTCTGTCACTCAGGGCCTTATTAAAATGTAAACTTGACAATGCTTTTCCCGGAGACGATAGCATGGTCAACATATGTATCCATATTTCACATGCGTACATACGTGCCACGATCATGCCGATGTTGCCAGTCTTACATCTGGCCGGCAGGGAGATATGTGACTGGACTTGGAAAAATCAAGCCAAGGTTGTGACCTCATAAGGCGTGATTTCTGATCCGAAAGGAATGAGACAGTCGGTGCAGCTCTGACACTTTGCCATACATGCACACGTGTCACGTTTGCGCCAGTTTGGGCGGTCTTGCATCTAACTTGCCAGGAGGTCCGTCGTTAGACTTGGGCAGTTATCGACCGCGCGGCTGCCTGCACCCACCACGGAATCAGGAAGAATCTCGTCAGTTGCCTTTCCTACGTACCACCCTTTGACTGACGACACTTCACCTGCGCTGCCGTGTCGCTAGCGCCGCCCCATGCAAGCTGAAGTTTGCAGGATTGAACATCCATGATCGGCTTATCATATCCGATAACGCCGCATCTGTGCGGGGTGGTGGTGCGGTTAGAGGAAGCGCACCATCATCCTACACAGACACAGATAGACGCAGATACAAAGGAATCTCAGCTTCGGAGAATGACGTCAGGAAGTCACGTATGTCCATATTGGTTGAGCGTCATTCGATCAACAAGTACTTTACTAATCACATGATAGCGGATGGTCAACCTTCACAGCTAGGCAAACAGCAGTTTGTAGCGACGCCGACACAAGCTTCTTTATTTTCAGTTCTGGTCTGCCTTTATGGTCTAGCGAGCAGTTAAGCAACACTTTGACGATAAAAAATCCTTGCCCCAGACAGCACCGTGGATCAAATAATCAACCACAGCAAACTCAGCTTTGCAGACCCCTGCAGTTACATTTACATTCATTTCATTGAAGGCGCATCCACGTGGTGGTTGTTCTACGCCTAGTCGTTCAAGATGAAAAACCCACACAGGGTGCACAGAGATACACAAATAAGCACAGTTGAAAGAAGTATCAATAAATGAGTCAGCGATTTAAAAGAACCAAGAATGCCTGGCGCGAGGGGGTGCGGACACCCACCACAGGCAGCCGGTTCCACGCGGGGGCGCAGTACGGAAAATGTCGCTGGTTGGAGGTCAATCGGACATGCAGCAGATGTAGTGAGCCGGCACCGCCCGAAACAGCTGAAGTTGAACGTTGGGAAGACCCGGCGTGCGTCTCGAAAAAAGCACGCAGTGCACTAGGGGATTCGGGGCCGTGCAGTGCCCTGCTCACATTTAGGCGGTCCCGGTGGTGCACACGACCCGCGATGCTGTGCTAGCAGAGCGCTTCCAGGAACGGGTGAAATGTGATCGCTTCGGCGGACACCACTCACTAGCCTGGCTGCGGGGTGCATCATCCTCTGCACCCTGTCCAGACGACGCTCGGTCGTTCCATTCCAGATGGACAGGCGGTAGAGGTTGTGGAGATGTGGGGCATCAGCCCCACCATCTCCACGCGAAGCTGACAAGTACCCAGAGCGTTCAGAACGTGCCCAGAGGCGGGAACCAGACAGGCGGGCGGAGCCAAACGTGAGCCTAGGGAGATGACGCCGAAAACACGGCTGTCTGTCAAAGATGCTCGACTTCCAGAGTCAATTAATGCGTCACTCACCATGAGCCCGTCAATGGCTACGCCAGCTGTCCGGAGGCTCACCGCCCGGCCGTCAGCCCGCCGCCATCCCGTCTCGCCGAAGCCTCTTGAGATGACCGAGGCCGCGGCAGGACCAGCATGGGACGGTCCGCCGCCCGAGTCTGCACCGCAGTGGCGGCTCCTCTTCTGATGGCGTGTCATCAGCTGCCTCCTTCGCGGCGTTGGGCGCCGTGATCGCCCACCGCCGGGAGCACCGCCGCGCCGGCCGGGCACCGAGCCTGCCATTGTCCAGCGGTGCGCGGCTCCGGGCGGCTGGCGTGGTGGCCTTCCGCTGGCCAGCGGTGAGCGGCCTGGGCCGGCGGGTGCGGTCCGAGGTGTGGTTCGGCGATGGAGCTGGCGATCCGCCACGCCGCCGGCGTTCCCGGCCAGCGCCCGGTCGCCTCGGCGTCCGGCTAGCGCGATTAGCGGCTGCTTCCCCCACCGAACGATTCGTAGAGTACATCCCACGTCCATCGTGATAGGAGTCGTCTGCTTCCCTCAGGTCTTGCACCCTGCGAAAGTGGGACGCAGGTGCCGGAAGCGATCGCGAGGAGACAGAGGCCACCGCGCCCAATTCCACCCAGTCTTCCAATGGTTCACTTCTTGGAACCAAGTCTTCCAAGGACGTTGGCTGTGAGAAGGTTTAGCTCCGCAGGACTGGACGAGGCGCTCTTCTCGCATGTCAGCTCACAGGCTCGTGCGATGCCACGCCTTGGCGTGATAGCACGCATTTCTCGTCCAGTGAGAGACCGACGATAAAATAAAGACGAAGCGCTGCTTGGTAGGCTGGCACGTGCGCCTTCGTTACACCTTTCACCGCGTCAAAAATTCCGGGCAGGCATCATTTGATGATGTCATATGTTGATGATAAAAGAACAGCCCAAATCGGACATTGTCCCCTTTTGCACGGCACTCAGCAGTGCGGCTACCGTCTCGGGCCTCGCATATGCGAAGGCTTCAGTGAGTAGCAATGTCCCTCTGTCCGGCTCGCCAGCGCTGTTCACAGCCTGCATCGCGAGCCCGCGGCATCCCGTCGCCGTGATGCTGGCGAGCTTGCCGGCGGGGATGCTTTCCAGTTCCGCCAAGCCCCGACATTGCCGGATGAACGCGTTTGGTGACGCTGAACCGCCGAAAATCGGGAAGTCTGCTAAGGACACCTTCAACGTTGGTGTGTGGTCTTGGACGTCCCCCGGCATCTTGAGACCGCTGCCATTGCTCGGAATCACCGATGAAATGACAATCCCGCCACTGCCACCACGTCGCGGCTGTCCGTGAGCGGGCCAGATGCCGCATGACCAAACTTGTACTCGCCAACCGGCTTCGCTCCTCAGCGCTGACCTTGGTTCCTCGGGACATCACGTGACCAGGGGTTAGCAGTGGCGGACGCAGGCAGCTAAAAAGGAGGGTCTGACAGCTGCCAGCTGTCAGCACGACACACCTGTCCTATTTTGGTTTCCATTTTGCTCGGGCTGCTCTTCGACAGCGTCTGAAACTATGAAGAATGGAGCCTCATTAGTCCCCATGCGTGCATCACATGGCGGTGCTCTCAGAACCGTAACGCCAAAACAGAACACATACAAGATGGCTAATAAACATCGTTCAAGGCAATGGTGAAAAATCGACTATTGCTGACCTGCGGCGGCGAGTGTTTGATTTGCGCCACATCTCCCAGTCAAGCGGGCGGACCGAGAGCGAAAGTCGTTCCCCATCGCCTAACACCCTCCTCACATGCTACCTGGTGTACTCATCACACACTCATCACATGCTACCTGGTGTCAACTTGTGAGTGAGAGCGCTCAGGGTGGTCAGCTGTGTCAGGTCAACTCAGAGTCGAACGTCAGCGATATGGCATTGGGTGTCGAAAATACCCGGCGCACAAGTCGCGTATGCATCCAAGCAGAGATGTTATTTCATATTGTAGTGGGGAAGGGAGCCTACAGCTCTCTCTTCGGAAACAAATAGGAACCAAGCTGGTGGAAAAAATATTTTTGACTTTTCTTAGGGTGGGGTGGGGGACTCTTTGTACTCAGGCCCACCTCCATTTTATTTTACGCAGCTGCATCCTGCACCCACTCTCCTTGCCTAATTAATCGTCTCCAGAAGAAATGCGACCGAAGTCTGACAGGTCTCACTTGTCTATGCATACTGTTGCACAAGGTATCGCGGTCTTTCAGTCTGTTTGTCGTCGTTTTACGTCGACACGTCCGCAGGCTAAGCGGTGCGCGCTTCAGGGATGAAAATTGTACTCGACGCGCGGGCACACGCGGCTGCTTTTCACATGTAGCATGCGAGCTGGCATGGTCCATAGTTCGGGCGTGGTGTGTGCCGGGAAGGTCATTTTTAAGCCCACAGGTTTTGCATGGGCGGCTCGAAAATTTTGGCTCACACAAAATCGGCAAGCAATAGTTTGAAACGGTGGCCACATCTCGGCAACAAGGTGTGGGAGCGACATAAAATTGGTACGCACTGAACAGAAATGGAACGAGGGGTTGTGTCCCGCTACGAGTGCAGCTGCACGGGCAGCTAGGAAATATTCAAAGTGCTGCTGACATTGTGTGAAATTGTGGCAGAAAATCCGCCCCGCGTGAGCGAGCCCGCCCACGCAATGAAGGCGTGAACCCAACTCTAAGCCGTCGACTGACGTACCGTCATCATTCATGTGGCTAACGCCGAACTGTGCGACGTACGGTTGCGCCACTAATCGTCGAACAAGCCGGAAATGTCGAAATTTGGAAAATGTGCCGAATGCAGCTCCCTGTCGTCGAAACTGTCGTCAGTGATGCGGCAAAGTTTGTGTTGCTACTTGCGCCGATTCATTGACTGCATTTACCACCCATTTATCAATCGTCTCGTGTACTGATTCATTTAAACATAAACTTTACTTAAGGTGTAACAATACACATTTTCGCAACATCAAAATGCTTCGCATGTTAGTCGTCGCCACCGGGCATTCCAAGTAAACGACATTAATCGCACGCGGTGCGTGTGAGCCGGCGGCCAGCGGTAGTTTATTCAGAATTTATCCCGTGAATCGCAATAAATCAGTTATAAGTATGCTATCCCCTTGCAAGTGCCACTTTGCTGAAGACGTTCTGCTGGATATTATGGTTGTATATTTGTTACTGGGTCGGCTTACAACCCTTTGATACGGACTAAAGAAAGGGGAAGACACCATTGGAGAAACTAGAGGTCTCCCAAAGTTGGTCACATTCACTGACTCGAGTAGCGCATGAAGAACGATTCTTCAGAGGCGGGATGCCCGGCGTGACTTAACCGTGTTTCTAAAATATGCGCCATTCTCTCCAAACTAATTACGTATCTCCTGCGTACGGTCTTTTCATCCGCAGCGGCTGGCTTTGCCAAGGTTGCCAAAACCAAAGGCTAAGAATGAAAATTACGGAGCGTTACCAATGAAATAAGCTCTGCAACAGAGATCCACTTGAGCATTGTAACTCCCAACTTCCAAACGGAGTTAACTCTATTAATGAAATCGAGGCATTACGGTGTCTTCAGTCTCCTGGCCATGGAATCTTTTGCATTAGAATTGAATTACGAATGCGAATGAGCCTGTACGATTTTAGTCTGCAGCGCCGTCGCGCCGTCCCCCCCACGCGCCACATCACCCATGAACAGCGCTGCAGCGCCGCCGTCTGGTGGGCGGCAGTAACGCCCCTGGCGGCGTATTTGCGAACCGCTATGGCCGCCGGAGTCGCGCGCGGCAGACGCGTTATTGATTGTGGAGTGCTCGCAGTGGGTCGCTGGCGGTCGGAGTCGTAGCCGGTGTATCCAGCGTGGGGCGCGTGCAGATCCGGCGACTCAGCAGCTCCGCATCCGGCCAGGTAGGCGCTTTGGCAGCCATGCTGTTCACCGTGACGCGCTGGTCCGCATGTCCGTCTGCGTTTCCGTACACACCCGGCTACGACCCTGGACCATTTTCTCGCCTTCCGTCTTAAATTCTGAACGAGGGGACGCGGCGGATTTCCCAGTGGGGAAGGGGACGGCTATAAATAGGAATGTCCATCTTGGAGGGGAGGGGGAGTGAATGGGTGCTTGTCTTCGCGTTTCAGGGGAATGACGGGACGTGCGGGAAGCCTAACGAATCGATCCGTTCGGAGGCCGCCCACCGCCGTCCCGAGACGTAGCGAAGATTGCGGACACGGGCACTCGGCTGCCCTTCATATTCAATGTAATTTGGCCAGCCTAGGGTGTGTCCTGACGCGGGTTGTTCCCAAATGTTAACTCTGAGTCAGCGAGCGCGCAAACAGCTGCAGTCTTGTGTGCTGTGTGAAGGTTGGTAACCTGTTTACTGTCGTACTTTTGCTGCCCTGTTTACTAGCCGGTCTGTTGGAAGAATTTGTGCTGCGGAGGCAATCTCAAGTATCTCTCTCTACCATTCCGGGCCTGGAAATGTCAGTCGGGAACTGAGATGCGCGCTGCCAGCATCACCGCCACCGTCCCGACGTCATCTCCCTCCGGCCGCGTAAAATAAACAAGCGAGGGGTGGACAGCTTAAAAGAAGTAAACAGCAAGCGCTAGCTGAACAATGAACAGTGATGGGTCAATGCACAAACGGCCCGGTCTCTGTTACGTAAAGTGTCTCGTTTACGCCAGTCGGTCCGGCAAAGAAACGGCAAATTAAGGGCACCTGTGGAGCAGTGGGCCTACTTCGGCGACAGATTACGGCCCAGATGAGGCGCAATGGCTGTCAGCTAGCCTGTTGGCTTCGCCTCCGAAATGGCATATCGTGATTGTGCTCGCCTCATGGCTGCTCCCCGCCGAGCCCATCGCCCGTCTCAATGGGATCCCGACTCCGCCGTGTGGAGGTGGCCGGCGGCGTGACCACAATCTCATCATCGCGACGTCATCCATCTCCCGAAGAACCGGGCCGCAAGCGAGTAGCTGGGCTACATTCGGGCCCCCCACGGCTGCGGCGTCGTCGGCTGTCCGCACCGCCCGCGACGCTCAGCACGGAGGCGTCCAGTCCGTCCGCCGGCGACGACCCCGTTGTGTCGACGGCTGTCAGCGAGCCCGCCGCCAGACGGGCGGCAGCGGCCGGCCGGCGCCCGCGCCGCCCGTTCACGCCCTATTTGCTCCCCGGCGCAGGAGGGGCCGTGCTTGAGGCGCTCGCGGGCCGGCCGGGCCACCGGGCGCGGGGGGGGGGGGGGGTCCCGCCCTCCCCGGTCTTCGCGGCGCTGCGCACATCTGCAGGGCGTCATATTTCGGCGTGAGCTGACGCGTTGTCGGTGGCTGGGGCCGGCTCTGACGCGCGGGCCCTGAACCGTTGACACAGGCGCCGTCCAAGCCAGCCAGGCTCGGCTCATTATCATAATGTAAAAAATATGCAGTAATACTTGGGGTACCAGTTGCGAGCGACACTTCATGTCATAGACAGTGCGCCCATTGGAGCGTCTGTTAGCAGTACTGTTTATTCGGGCAAGGCTGAGCTGCAATTTCTCTCCCCAGTCATTGATCGCTCGGGGCGACGATGGCCGCTTGGGCCGGTCCATGTTTTAATCAGAGAGTTAGACTGCTCCAACCCCGACTTATGACCGACATATTCCTCACGGTACCAGGTCAGTCTGTCTGGCCGGTGCTGGTGCCGCCGATCACCTGGTAGTTGGTCCGCCGGTCCACCGCTGCGCCGGTCAGCTGTTCCGCTGGCTCGCCGGTCAGCTGGTCCACTGGTTCGCCGGTGACCTGTTCCGCTGGTCCATCGGTCAGCTTTTCCGCTGGTTCGCCGGTCAGCTGATTCGCTGGTCCGTGGTCTGCCTGTCGGCTGGTCAGCTGGTCAGCTGTTCCGCTGGTTCGCCGGTTCGCCGGTCCGCTGTCCCGCTGGTCCGCTGGCCAACTGTTTCGCTGGACCACGGGTCAGCTGTTCCACTGGTTCGCTGTTCCGCTGGTCCGGTGGCCTGCCGGTCCGCCGGTCCGCCGGTCCGCTGGTCCGCTCTGGATCTGTGAGGCTCGTCACACCGGCGCACCTGGCCGATGTTCCGCTGGTCCGGTGGTCCGCTGGTCCGCTCTGGATCTGTGAGGCTCGTCACACCGGCGCACCTGGCCGATGTTCCGCTGGTCCGGTGGTCCGCTGGTCCGCTCTGGATCTGTGAGGCTCGTCACACCGGCGCACCTGGCCGATGTTCCGCGATCATCTGTCGTCTCGTCGAGAGTAAGAGCCGCGTCGCGACGCCGGGACAGATGGGTGCTTGTCAACGGCCGACACCGTTTTCGACTTTCGTCTGACCCCCTTCTACCGGCACCGCGCTCGGAAGTGCGCTACGGCGCGCTGGCCGACGTCGGCACGTCCATCAGATCTGGGCGCCGGCGGGCGCGATGGCGCGTCAGCCGGCCGGCCCCGGGACGCCGGACGGGGTCTGCGGCGGTGACGCCGCGTCTCCACGTCACCCCCGGGCTGGGGACACGCCAGGTCAGCCGGCCGGCCCCGGGACGCCGGACGGCATCTGCGGCGGTGGCGCCGCGTCTCCGCGTCCCCCCCCCCCCCGGGCTGGGGACACGCCAGGTCAGCCGGCCGGCCCCGGTACGCCGGACGCCGTCTGCGGCGGTGGCGCCGCGTCTCCGCGTCACCCCCGGGCTGGGGACACGCTAGGAAGCGCCGGAGTGGTGGCGCCGCACTTGCGATCTCGTCATCCGCCCCTGCGCGATCAAAACATCAATCAGTCAATGTGTTAAGTCCGCTGGTTGTAACGCGTTCGTTGATGTTGCGTCAGGACGTGCCGAGCAGGAGTAGGACTGCCCCGCTGTTGTTGACGTCGATAAAAACTGACCAGCAATGCTGACATGGCCCGGCGCTTAGATCTACATGGGCTGCATCCTAGTGCTTGTCGTTTTTGGTCCCATGGCTCACGCAAGCTGACGGTCTTGTTGGGTTACTTGAGAGGATGAAAAAATAAACAAGAGTCACAGCGCGATGGTAACGTGTCTCCTGAAAGCAAACGCATTTGTGCACGGGGGCAGTGACGCAATCTGTGGTCACTGCTTTCCCATGGACGCTTGCTCGAATTTCCATTAGAGTGTGGTTGGTCAGTTGTGAGAATATGACTTAAAGCAGTGACGTGGAGAGGCACTTAACCATGACGGTAATATGGCGTTTTTAGCGCGGTATCTTTTTGCCAGAGATTTAGACTCATGATAGTCATCGCATTAGCATTGTTCCGCGGCATCACCGACCTACCTGGTGGCTAAGAAACGGGTATTTGCTTTTCCTGAATGTGGGAAAGGCATACGGTCATGTTTTTGTGTGTGGACGGATGAATAATTACCCACTAATGACCCGTTCCCGCGCTACCCCGCGCCGCATGACCGCCGCGACCGCCAGAGGTTGCGCGGGCTGCGGCGGAGGAGGCACCTTCACCGGGCCGGAATCAGCCTTGGCGGGGTAATGGTAACCGCAGCGCCGTGAGAGCAGGCCTCCTCCCGTGGATTGCCGCCCCCTCCCCAACATTCGCCCGCTCTGAGGACCAGAGCGTGAAGTATGACGACTGCCGGCTGTCAGCCAGAGCTCTGGCGACGCTGTTGCATGCGGCTCGGAAGCCATGGCAACGCCTTGGTTTCGCCTTGTTGCATGCGCCTCGAGGAATATGAGCTTGATAACGCCGCTCGGCCCAGCTGGAGACAGAGTTACGGATATAGCTGGCCGCTAATTATTCCTTGTGAGCCATCGGAACACGAGATCTGACGTTTCCGTGATCAGTGGAGATTCGGGCGGCGGTGCTATGTTATCAGGCCTGGCAGAGATCGAAGATGTGGTGTCAGGCCCTCAGGAGGCGGTCTCCGAGGAGATCGACGATGTCGAGACGGACGCTCGGGGCGGGGCGGGGCGTCTCCGCGGTTACCGGCTGCAGCTTTTGTAGCATTTGGGCGGCAGTCCGTGTCACGCCAAACGTTGTGCTTACAGACGGTGTCACGTTCGCGCCCCGCGGGTATCCAGTTACAGGGCCCTTACGCTGAGCGTGCGCTCCGGCAGGCTCAAGGACTCAGCACTCGTGGGCCCGCTTGCGCGCTAATCTCCTGACTGCGCTGTTAAAGTCCGCTCAGAGGGCCAATGGATAGCCGTGGCTTGGAGGAGTGCAGCCCTCGGCGTAGTCTAAGTGGTCGTGGTAGCGCTTGGGGCGGTGTAATCCGGTTGTTATGAAGCTCTCTCGCGTACACAGGTTCATGCGTGTAAACACAAGCTGCCCTCACCAGAGTTGCGTTCTGAAACATAGGAAGAAACATCGGCGACATGTTTACATTCAGAGCATAATGCAATACATTCCACTGATGAATTCATCATTGGATAAGGACAAATTATTTTTCATTCATTCGCATGCCATATGGATAGGATGCAATCTCTCCACGCAGACAGTATCGACACATGTTGGACGTTGAGGCAGAGTTGTGGCGTGATCACATACCGACGCGATTCGCCCACGGACTAACCCCGACAAAGTCCGTCGGGTTCGAGGCTTATCTAATCGGCCCTATGAAGTGTCGGTCGACGTTCTTGACACGAAAGGTTTAGATAATTCGCGGTATGTGTGGTCTTATCAAATAAGTCAATATGCACAGTCAGGAGACGAGAGGCTTCCTGGCCACCGCCTCCACTTTTGGTTGACTGGAGGGAAAGCCTTGGATACTTTGGCTGCATCGCTGCGCCCAGCACATGGTTTAGTGCTGGGACAAAGCCGGTACGGCGCCCACGGTGTGGCGGTGAGCTAGCCTGTCGGCCTGCGTCGGCTTCGGCGACGCCGCGTCATGTTTTGGCTCCCCTCGCCGCTGATAAGGCGCGCAACGCTCACGACGCGCGGTGTTGTCGCACGAAGCGGACGCGGTGCAGTGTACGCCTGGACCGCCGCTGCCGGCTCTAATTGGCCAGATTGTAATGAGCTGATTACGGTGCGGGCTCGGGTCGCTGACAGCGTTGTTGCACGTCACGCGCACCACGTCACCCTCGCTGGCAGCGCAGGCGGAAGCTGGGGTTTGACCAATAGACCAGCTGAGCCAGACCAACTGAAGTTGAGGTGTAGGTGATCGTTGCAACGACAGCAGTTGGCGGGGGGGGGGGGGGGGGGTCCGGTGTCATCCGATCGTTCATCACTTTCACAATGTTAATGCCCAAAATGCAGCTGCATCCAGCCCCAGCCATAGCGTTTAAAACCACACGTTTGTGAGAGTGGAAGAGAGTCAAACAGTTTGGCGGACAAGTAGAACGATGACAAAAGAACGGGAAAGGATAGAGACAAAAGCCTGAGTCGAAAACGGAGGCTTGGATTGAGGATGTTTCCTCCGCGGTATGCTCTCCTGACACGCTGCCACCAATGGATGCCACCTCCCTCGCCCAGGGTTTTCACCGGTCCGTCCGGTCTGCCAACAGCTTTAATCGCGACGCCGCGCCCGCCATCTCTGAGAAGAGCGCGTCTCTGTCAGCTCTCAGCTGGTTCTGTACATCTGGGGACAGTTCGGATGGACCGCCGCTCCGCCGAACCTGAGTGAAGCACGTGTCTGTCAGCTCTCAGTCGGCTCCGTACATCCGGAGACAGTTCGGATGGACCGTCGCTCCGCCGGACCTGAGTGAAGCACGTGTCTGTCAGCTCTCAGTCGGCTCCGTACATCCAGGGACAGTTCGGATGGATGCCGCTCCACCGGACTTGGCCTCCCCGAGAGGAGCACGTGTCTGTCAGCTCTCAGTCGGTTCCGTAACCCGGCGACAGCTCGGATGGATCGCCGCTCCGCCGGACCTGGCTCTTGTGCGGCTCAGTAATCAGGCCGATGCAGCGCTGCACCATCCAATTTTCTCTGATGGCGCAGCGACGCGGGCGTGGTCGAGGCCCATCGTTCGGCGAAAACAAGACTGTCGTGCTCGCATCGCCGCGACCGACAGCATATTACCTCCTCCCGACGCGCCGGCCGTGCGCTATTGACCACTTCACGTCCGGTGATTTCCATCGACGATATGCTAATTTATTTAGATCGGGCGGCGTTTCTGCCAGCGGCGTATCTGATCGCGCCGGCCCGGCATGAAACGTGTTTGGATGGCGGCTGAATCCGCGTCCGATCTCCTCCCGAATCACCTGGGGATGATGTCCAGCTGAGCCCGGCCGCAGTCAGCTGATCTCGCCCGTCAGCTGATTACCGACCGGCCGGCCGGCCCCCGCAGCGGGGCTATTGATCACGGCCGCCGCCACCGACGCATGCAAAGGCGCGTCTGCTTTACGGGCGGCGCCTGGCTGGGCAGCCGGCGCCCGTTCGTGTCTGAATGGTCGCACCGCCGGTGCCGGCGTGGCCTCCCGGCCGCTGCGTGGCGGCGCTCTGCGTCGCCGGAGCCTGCACCGGCCTGTGCAGCGTGCAGACGCCGGCACCGCCACCGCCGCCGCCGGGAAGCCGGAGCGGCACACGTGGCGACGATGACCCCGCCGACCCCGCCCCGGGCGTCGCTAGAGGGCGCCGCGCCTCGTCAGCCGCAGAGGTGGCGTCACGCCGACTCGTGACGCCCTCGGGGCCGTGACGCCGGGCTCGTGACGGCGACGGACGGTCACTCTCGGCGCGCCGCGCGCCGGACGTGGCGGCCCAGGCGCCTCCTCCGGCACAGGTGTTCCGCCTCAGGCCGAGCGACGGCAGTCGACTGCCGTTGTCTGCCACGGGACCGCCTGCAATAGCTGTGCGAGATGAGACCGCCCCGCAATAGCTGTGCGAGGCGGGACCACTCTGCAATGACTGTGCGAGACGTCGAGAAAGTTGCTTAGGTCGCTGGGAAACTACCGGGCCATAGGCATAGGCAAGTTATTTCTTTTCATTTTGGCCTGTAGGCGCACTAAAATACACGATCACTTTGCACCGCTGTTGTTGACATCATAGGGCAAATGTAATGAATACAGGTTCACTTAAATTGAAGTTCATTCGAAGGTATTCTCGGTGCTCTCTCTCTCTCTCTCTCTCTCTCTCTCCTCTCTCTCTCCTCTCTCTCTCTCTCTCTCTCTCTCTCTCTCTCTCTCTCTCTCTCTCCTCTCTCTCTCTCTCTCTCTCTCTCTCTCTCTCTCTCTCTCTCTCTCTCTCTCTCTCTCTCTCTCTCTCTCTTCTCTCTCTCTCTCTCTCTCTCTCTCTCTCTCTTCTCTCTCTCTCTCTCTCCTCTCTCTCTCTCTCTCTCTCTCTTCTCTCTCTCTCTCTCTCTCTCTCTCTCTCTCTCTCTCTCTCTCCTCTCTCTCTCTCTCTCCTCTCTCTCTCTCTTCTCTCTCTCTCTCTCTCTCTCTCTCTCTCTCTTCTCTCTCTCTCTCTCTCTCTCTCTCTCTCTCCTCTCTCTCTCTCTCTCTCTCTCTCTCTCTCTCTCTCTCCCTCTCTCTCTCTCTCTCCATATCTCTCTCCCTCTCTCTCCACGATGCCCGGCGGCCACGTAAGGCATCCGCACGTGCACCGAAGTCCCTCTCGAGACACCGAGCACCTTGCCGGAGCCATGGCCGCCACGCCGGGCCCTGGGTTGTCCTGCTCGGGTGGGCGGCGCGACGTGTCCGGCACTGCGCACCTGGTGCCGCCGCCGGCACCGCCCCGCCCGGCCGGATCAATGGCCGAGGTGCCGAGGTGGTGCTGAAACTGGGTGCCGCTCCCCTGAAGAGGGGATCGATGCGCATGTCGCGCCGTGCGGGCGCCAGACTCCCCGGGGCGGTGCATGAGGGGGGGGGGGCGCAATCACCCCCGAACGCTGAGCTGCCCGGCGCGGGGTAGTTAACAGCTGCCTTGGCACCGCTGTTTTGCATGCAATGTGGGGTGCATTACCGGACGGAGCTTTTAATAGTGAGTGCGTGGCAAGAAACTGCGTGTTCGTGTCGCAATGGCCACGAAAACACTGCGTTGCCAAACGTGCTTTGTTGGAGCTCAACAGCTAATCATGGTGAAAACCGCGCCTGATGTGCAGCCGGCGTGACAGCAAACCTGGACACACACTACACAGGTGCGTAGTGTGTGTCCAGGTTTGGCACACACTACACACCTCCGTAGCACCTCCATATCCATATTGCCTCCTCCGCGCCTGGTGTGCAGCCGGCGTGACAGCAAACCTGGACACACACTACACAGGTGCTCTTTGGTTGCCACCAATGGACGCGGTGTGGGCCGACCCAGAATAGAACGGCCGATATTCTTCAGAACACGCCCAAGGTCTATCGAATTGACTGGCACGAGGGCGTGAGCGATACTCTTAAAATTGTGCCGGTAAATGGCATGACGCATCGAGATGTCCCAGTTGCATTCATTTGAATGGCCAGATATTCAGATTTTACAGGCGTGGTGACGATGACCCATTTGGCACGCCTTCACCAGACGTGCATGATTTTATTGTGGGCACCATCCATACAGGCATCGCTGAAAGATATTTTAGGGATGGATAAAGGGGGGGGGGGGGGGGAAGTTAAAATAGTTTGTCGTGCGTGAAGCGTGCCGAACGTTGGACTGATAAGACTCCTACTGCACCTCGTTTCAGCGCCACCACTCAGGTTCCACGGGTTAGAGGTCTGGCCGTTTTTACAGCTCGTCCTTGGAAGCGGCACCGGTGCCCGTTATGGCTGTTTTGACTGGGTGGCGTCTGCCAGAGACGGAGCGGGCCCTCTAATTTATCGCCCCCGCTCTGTCCGAGCGGGAGGTCCGGCTCCGCACGCAGTGAGAGTCCGGGAGGTGCCGTACATCACGTGCAGTGAATGGTTTCTCCTCTGGAGACCTCCCGTTCCCCACACACGGCGAACGGCAGGCACCTCAGCTGGGAAGATACTGTACTCGATGCACGGCGAGACGTTCCTTTGCAGAGGAGGTGCCGTGCCCCGAACGTAGCAGGCTTCTCCCCTGCCGAGGAGGTTACACCGGGCCTCAGCAAGCGGTCAACCGCCGGCGCGCACGTGACTCCTGTGCCGGAGAGGAAGTGCCAGACTTCATGCATATCGAGTGGTTCACCGCTGGGGACGTGACGTGCCTCATGCACAGTGAGCACTCCCTCCGCCGGAGATACCGCAGCCACTGAGCGCGTCGGACGACTCTGCTGAAGAGGCACCAGGCTTCCTACAAATCGTGAGGCGCAGATTCCGGCAAATGTATTTTCCGGGGCTGGATGCCAGTGAGAGCGCAGTGACCTGTCGTGATGCCCCGCGAGCATTAAAGGTCCCTCACACCCTAAATTGTTGCAATGCAATTAAGTGGAGTGCTGAGTTTGTGCTGGCCGCAGCAGACGATGGAGAACTACTTCCAGCTCAGCGAGCGGAGGGTGTTGGCTTGCCGGCGGGGGCCTCCGCGGCAGGTGCTGCTGGCTGAGCTCGCTGCCGCGTCGAGATGGTCCACGACGGGTTTTTCAGCGTCATTGTGCTGTTGGCTGAATGGGGAGGCATCTGTCACCAGTCGAGACAGATGAACAGCTCGGTTCCACGCAGCGAGCCCCGTTTAGGGCGACTCTCACCCCGTCTACTATTCAGCGCTCATGTCAACCACTCGATCAAATCACCGCGAAAGTCGTTTGTCATTAAACCCCGGCTTGCCCACCGCCGAGTGGTGGGATTCCAGGGGTGGCACACCTGCCGCCGCCGCCGGGGCACCAGATGCCGCGTCGGGCTGCGGCCGCGGCGTGGGCGGGATTCCAGGGGTGCCGCACCTGTCGTCGCCTGCTCGGGCTCGCCAGATGTGCCTGCCGCCGCTCGTGACGCTCGCCCTGACTTACTTAATTACCTCGACCGTCACGGCTGGCCACGCCGGGCTGGCGCCGCGCATCGGGCGCGTGGGCCGGCGCTCCCGCCGCTCTGGAGGCTCCCGCCGCTTGTTTTCCACACGACCGCCGCCCTGTCGCCGCCGCCACCGCAGCAGCAGCAGCCGCCGCCGCCGCCGGGCGGTCTCGGCGCGGCCGGCTGTGCGTGGGCCGCTCTGTGCGTTTCCAGAGTGTGCCGATGCGAGGGGGAGGGGCAGAGCGAGGCGCACCAGTCGACCCAGGCCGGCCCTGACCCGCTTCTGACGTCTGCTGACCCGACTCTTTGCCCTGTCTGACCTGGCCCGGGGCCTGCGCTGACCTGGCCCTGGGCTCGCGCTGACCTGGCCGTGGGCCCGCGCTGACCTGGCCCTAGGCCCCCGCTGTCACGGCCCTGGGTCCAGCGGTAATCCAGATCTGGGTGTCTGCTGATCCGGCGTGGACTCTTCAACCGGCGCAATCAAAGACCCCTGCTGACCCAACCCTGGCCCCTGCTGACCTGGGCCAGGGCAATACTGACCCAGCGCCGGGCCCGCAGGCGGCGGCATGATGCGTCGGCAGCGCTGCAGGAGTTGGGGCACGCTGCTGGACGCGCCCGAGGAGCGCGAGCGGCCGCCGGAGACCGAAGTCGAGTACGTGCGCTACCTGCAGCAGAAGATCGCCGACGCCCAGGAGCGCCACCTGCTGCCGCTCAAGGAAGACGTCACCGACTGGCTGAACGCCACGCTGGGTAAGTGGGTCCAGCAGCCAGCTAGCGCCGCGTCGCCCGCTGTGACCGTGTGTATGACCGGGCGAGCGGCCGACGGAAGCGGGCCGTCGCTGTGCGCGCGGTCACTCGGGTCTGACCGAGAGGCGAGAGGCGAGGCGGCGCGGCTGTTCTGAGATGGAGAGGGAGCGGGCGGGCTGGGGCCGCCGGGTCACACGGCCCCGGCGGCAGCGTCCATCAGAGCCGCACTGCGGGGGCGGACGCCGATGGAGGCGGCCCGGACACTCCCCTTACGAGACGCAAGGTTACGAGCCATCGATCAAGCGCCACGGCTTGACCTAGAAATCGCCGATCGCAAACGGGCTCTGCTCAACACGCAACGTCGCACATGGCGTTTGAAGACACGGTGCGGATCTCGTCCTTTCCGTTGAAAATCATTGTTTTGTCAGTTCCGTTTGAATTAATACAATGGGAACGGTCTTATTAAACGGCTTACACCATCACGAACGTCAATTTTGATGCAACGATCGGTGTATTGCGCACGTAACGGAATAATCCAGTCACGATCACATCATACCTCCAACATGGATCCTACCCCCTCGCCTTTTTCCCCGGTGGCTCGTACTGCACAGCACCATATATGTTACATCGTCTCTCAGAAACGGCACGATTGTTGACGGCTGAGCGGTTCGCCCGGCGCAGGTCAGCCCCAGCCGCACTCCGTGAGCGGTCGCGGCGCCGCGGAGCGCAGCCGCCCGCCCCTCTCACACAGATAGGTCGGGCGCCCGTCGCAGCTCAGCCCGGCGCAGCTCAGCCCCAGCCGCACACCGTGAGCGGTCGCGGCGCCGCGGAGCCCAGCCGCGCGCCCCTCTCACACAGATAGGTCGGGCGCCCGTCGCGGCGGCCATTGTTCCCCGCGCAGCCGTGGACGTTGTTCGCCTGATCATCTGGCGCACGCACGGGACGCCCCACCACGACCGTCCCAGAAACGCAGGGGGAATGCGACGGTCGCCTAAAAACCGTCCGACTTCCGGCCGGCGCGCGCTACTAATCGCACCTGGCCGCCGGAAACGTCTCCGGGCGGGACAGTCGACCCGTTATCCGGCCCCGGCGCTCGTTCTGCGGCGCGCTCCCCGGCTCACCGCCTGCTCCTGAGCCATTGTACTGCGGGCGACGGCCGGCGGCACGCGCACGGCCCGAGGACCGTCAGCCGTGATATGCTCGGCAGCGCTGGGGGCGCGAGCTGCTAATAGGACCGTTGGGGCGGCCAGTCTCGTCAGCTCCGAGGTTCGGAGGAGGCCGGGGCCTGACGCAGCGCCGCGCGCGGCTCGCTGCGTCCTGGTCGGCTTTCGCACGGTCCGCCCGAGCCTGGGATTGGGGGCCGCGCTCGCTCAGCGCTCCGCCAGCCAGTCGGTGCAGCCGGCCGCCGCTCGCCTGTCGTTCTCGGGCCGGCTGCCGGACTAGGCCGGACTGGACCTGACCGGGCTACATCGGACCAGACCAGACCACACCAGAACAGACTGGACCGGGCCATGCCAGACCGGACCGGATGAGACCATACCTGACCGGGCCAGACCAGAGCGTAGCAGAACGGACCGAACCAGTCCAGACCAGACCACACCAGACCAGACCAGACCACACCAGACCAGACCAGGCTACAGACCAGATCAGACCAAACTAGACCGGATCGAACCGAGCAGGACCGGATACACCAGGCTGGACCAGGTCATATACCAGACCAGACCGGACCAGGTCATAGACCAGACCAGACCTGACGTGACCAGACCACATCATGCGTGACCGGACAGGACCGGGCTGGACATCGCGCACTGGTCGGCAGACGGTCCGGAGCGATGGTCGCCCGTCGACGGCCCGCTCTCCGGATCATTGTCTAGGCGGCCGACGATTGTTTTAGTGTCTAAAGCATTGTGTCAGCGTACGCGACTGGAAAGCGGCGAGGAGCGGCGCGGCGCCGTGGCGCGCACGCGCACCCTCTGCTGGCGGCGGCCGCGCGGCTGCGGACCGGCACAATCACATCTAATGACCCGTGGCCAAAAACACGGCAATTACGGACCTTTCCATTGGGGTGGCGGTGGCGGCGTGGGGACGGCGCCCGACGTGCGAGCGCCGCGAAGTCGCCGCGGAACCGGCCGGCGGACCCCGGACCCCGGACCTAAGACCCCGGACCTAAGACCTCAGACCCCTGCCCCGGACCCCGGTCCTTATGCATCGGACCTCGGACCCCGGACCCTGGATCCCGGACCCCGGACCCCGGACCCCGGACCTAAGACCCCGGACCTAAGACCTCAGACCCATGCCCCGGACCCCGGACCTCATATATGGGACCTCGGACCCCGGAACCCTGGATCCCGGACCCCGGACCCCGGACCCCGGACCCCAGACCCCAGACCCCAGACCCCAGACCCCAGACCCGGACTTAAGACCCTAGACCCGCGCCCCAGACTCCGGACCCCGGGCCACCTTAGACCACGGACCACGGACCCCGGGCCCCGGATCTAAGACCTCAGACCCGTGTCCCGAGGACCGGACCCCGGATCTCGGACCTCAGACCTCAGACCCCAGACCTCGGACCCGGACACCTGAGCCCGGAATCCCGACCTAAGACCTTAGACCTCGGACCCCGGACCACAGACCTAAGACCTCAGACACTTGCCCCGGACCCCGGACCCTGGACCCCATACCTCGGACCTCATACCTCGGACTTCAGATCCCGGACCTCGGACCGCACACCTCAGACCTCAGACCTCAGACCTCAGACCCGTGCCCCTGACCTCGGACCACGGGCCTAAGATCTCAGACCCCGGAGGGCGGAGATCCGCCTTGCAGACCGTCATCAGGCAGGCGTCGGTTCGTCTGACGGCACGACACGCGCCGGTGAGGCGTGGCCGCCAGCTGAGTGCCGCCAGCAGCTCGCCGGGGACCCACCGTCGCATTGTTGTGGCTGATTGCTCGTCATTCATCGGATACCGGAGCGGTAACGGGATGTCGGCAGTGACGCTCCCGTTGGACGCTCCCGGCAATCGGTTATTTCCTTCTCTCTGAATGGCATAATAGGCTGGGAAAGGGCGCGCCGGGTCTGGGGAGCAGCCGTTACAAAGGAGAGACAGGATAGAGCGGGCGGGAGGGGGACCGGGAAACAGATAATAGTCACGAGATCGCGCTGGATCGAATTAAGGACGATTTAACATATTCATGGGAAGAGTCTGCCTCGCATGCCTAATCTTCTTCGTTGACTTTTAAATTATTAAAAAATACCTCACAGTAAACATTCTTGAAGCGTTAACGCCATATGGCTATATTATTATTGATGATGCCTTCATCGTTCTGTTCAGACCGCCGAAGCTCCTTCAAACCATTCAAGCGTCCTCTGATGATTCGCTTGCTAGATGTTTGCGCGTTTCCGATCTTCTTCGACTACGACCCACACCACTTGTCGATTCATGTACACTGAAGCATGCATTACGCAACAGAGACGCATCCGTCGAATGTCTTTGCGGTCGGCGCCTGCTCTCCATCTGTCTCCCGTCGTTCTGGTCGCTCGGCCGCCGGCGGGGTCGCGCCGCTCCATAACAAGTCGTGCGGCCGTCCGGAAGTGGCTTCCATCTAAGCTGCGGCGCGGGGGAGGGTCCCATCATTACACGAGCCGCCTGGCTCCGGTGCCGCTCAGGAATCTGGCGGCCCGCGCCGCCGACAAGGTCGCTGGACCCGCGGCGGCCGGCTCGGCGCGCACGGCCGGGCGGCCCGACCGCGGCGCCGGCCGCGTGCGGTCACCTCCGTGCCGGCGAGCCGAGTCGCGTGTCGAGCTGCGCCGGTCACAGGGCGGGGCCGTGGGACAGCGCCGCCCGCCAGGGCCGGACTATGACGCACCGGTGTGGCTTGCTGCCCCCTGCTCCCCTGCTCCCCTGGACGCGGGTCCGGCGGTGTGCGATCGATTCCGGCGAGGGATTCCGATTCGATCATGACGATCGATTCCGGCTGCGCGCCCGGAAAGCGACACCAGCGGGCCGCCACGGGCCGGCGGACGGCGCGGCGACCGTCGCCGGGGCACAGACATGGACTGCGGCGTCGGGTGAAAGGACAGACTGCGTGTCGGCGGCAGCGGCCCTGTGTCGATCTGCTGCCCCGGCCGACGATCGGTGGGTCTCCGCGTGTCGGCGGCAGCGGCTCTGTGTCGATCTGCTGCCCCGGCCGGCGATCGGTGGGTCTCCGCGTGTCGTGCTGAGCGGCTGCTGACACCGGCCCTGAACGCCGTGTCATGCTGAGTGGTTGGACACCGGCCCTGAGCGCCGTGTCGTGCTGAGCGGCTGGACACCGACCCTGAGTGCCGTGTCGTGCTGAGCCGCTGGACACCGGCCTTGAGTGCCGTGTCGTGCTGAGCGGCTGGACACCGGCCCTGAGCGCCGCGTCACGCTGAGCCGCTGGACACCGGCCCTGACGCCGTGTCGTGCTGAGCGGCTGGACACCGGCCCTGAGCGCCGGGTCTAAACGCCCGTCGTGTCAAGCGACAGGGTCCGCCCCGTAGACTGACGGCTGACTGTGGCGGAGGTCGCGCGGTGAGTATGCGGACGAGGTGCGCTCACTCGAAGCGGACGGCCGGAGTGAACGCTCTGTTCGTTGCGCTCGGTGGGATGGCCGAAGGCCTGGGCGGCCAATCGGGGCGGACGACAGCAGGGGGACGTCGAGGCGGACAGTCCAAGTGGACTGCCGAAGCGAGCGCAGCAGAGTGCAGAGAGTTGAGCAGGAGGTCGAGGTGCACGGCTTAAGCATGTGACCGAAGCGGACGATTCATGCGACCGGAGCGGCGCGGGCGTAGCCGAGCGCTCCGAGCGGAAGCGGTGGCTTTAGGGAGCGTCCGCCCGCGTCGACTCGTCCCCGCGCGTGGCGTGCTGCCTCACAGTGCGCCGCTTTGTTCATCGGCCGCCGTGGGATCGGCTGCCGGCGCTGTACAGTTACCTAAACACCACCGCCGCATTCCCACCTCAGTCAGTCGGTGGTAGACAGGAATCAGTCAGGCATTCGATGGTACGCGGTAAGCAACTGGCGGCATGTCGGAAGTAGAAAAAGCCGACAAGCCCTGATGGTCGTATGACGCCATTCAAAGCCGTAGCAGTTGTTGCAAGCTCTTTGTTTTCTGCCAGACGTTGTTTTAAGGGCTTTTCTTATCCCAATAAGATAACACAACACATTGTGCCTGTCATCACACAACCTTCTTCGTCACGTCGTTGCCACCGCGTTTTGTGGTGGCGATGGTGTTGTCCAAGTTCAAGAGGCGTGCACACCATGCGAGGGAAAGCTTTGCTTTCGGTGAAACGTTCCAATCTAGACGCGTGTTCACTACACGCCATCTTTGTCCGGTTCGCTTGCACTTGAGTTGGGTCTTCCTTGTCTCCAGTTTTAATTCGTGATCCCGGGATATTGTCATCACCATTATCTAGTTAACGTCTCGTCGGATAGCACAAGATGGAGGAACATGCAACCATGTGCAAACACATTTTACTCATTCAATATACGTCACCTCACCAATTCACACCTAAAAGGTTTTACTAGCTTTCTGGCCTCTGGGTGGGTTTTCGTCAAGAGCCATTTGAGAGACTCAGTCACATCACACTGGGGCCACACTAGAGAAAGGAGGCAGTTTACGGTTAGATACGCTATTCATCTTTTTGTCATGAGTATTAAGGAATCCACGATTATTCAAGGTATGCAATGTATGGTAAAAACCAGAGGGGAAGCACTCGACCCTCGGCGCGCCAGCTCAGCCATGGGTCAAGCGGGAGCTCCATGGCCGTCATCTCCGCGCCGTACCTGACTGCATGGGTCCGTGGGTCAAGCGGGAGCGTACCCGGCTGCATGGGTCCGTGTGTCAAGCGGGAGCTCCATGGCCGTCATCCCCGCGCTGTACCCGGCTGCATGGGTCCGTGGGTCAGGGAGGAGCTATATGGCCGTCATCTCCACGCTGTTCCCGGCTGCATGGGTCCGTGGGTCAAGTGGGAGCTCCATGGCCGTCATCTCCGCGCTGTACCCGGGTGCATGGGTCCGTGGGTCAGGGAGGAGCTATATGGCCGTCATCTCCGCGCTGTACCTGACTGCATGGATCCGTGGATCAAGCGGGAGCTCCATGGCTGTCATCTCCGCGCTGTACCCGGCGGCATGGGTCCGTGGCCGAGTGGGAGCTCCATGACCGTCATCTCCGCGCTGTACCCGGCTGCATGGGTCCGTGGGTCACGCGGGAGCTCCATGGCCGTCATCTCCGCGCTGTACCCGGCTGCATGGGTCCGTGGGTCAGGGAGGAGCTCCATGGCCGTCATCTCCGCGCTGTTCCCGGCTGCATGGGTCCCTGCATTGGTTTGACGAGCTCGCGCCGCCTCTAAGATGATCGGGCTAGGGACGGTATTATATGAGGCGAGTTAGGGACGCCGTCTGAGCTAGAAGCAAGGCAGTTCAGTGGAGCGCCCAAGACCACACGAGGCAGGAAGCTATCACAACCACCGATTAGTCGATAACTGCATACATGGTCAGCTGTTTTCTATGTGGAAAGAAGCGCAAGCTATTTGTTCCCCCTGCATTGCACTTTGCATGCCTACGATGCTGTGGCATTTCACTCCGCAAGCCAGCCAATACGACAACGCCAAAGAAACATTGCCGGCGTCGTGGAGAAGAAATTTGCGTGTGGTTGACAAACCTAATAACTGTCCGCGGACCTCACTGGAGACAGCGGCCCGTGCATCCAATCACCAATCTGTCGAGGTCGTGTGCGATAATCGCCCCGACGGTTCCACGCTTACCTTGAGCTATCCCCGGACGGCAAGGGCCGGGTTTCCGCTCGCAAAAACGTCATTAACGAACAAGGGGCTGCATCCTTTCTCGTGACCCTGCTCCTCACGGCTGCTGCGCACGTGGCGCTGTCGAGGGAGGGGCGTCACCTGACAATGCGGATGGCGTCATGGGTCGCTGCGACGTCCGCCACCGACGGCCGGGCCGGGCGGGGCCCGCCTGGCAGAGAAGGCCGCCGCAGCAGCCGGTGGGAACGGAGCCGCGTCCAGAGTCAACCGCACCTCCGCATCTGTAACGGAGCGACGGACGCGGCCTGCTCCAATGACGTCAGCGTCCGACGCGGCCTGCTCCAGTGACGTCAGCGGCCGACGCGGCCTGCTCCAGTGACGTCAGCGGGCGACGCGGCCCGCCCCAGTGACGTCAGCGGCCGATGCGGCCTGTTCCAGTGGCGTCAGCGGGCGACGCGGCCCGCCCCAGTGACGTCAGCGGCCGATGCGGCCTGTTCCAGTGACGTCATCCACGGCGCTGATGGCGATGGCCGCCGCCCGATGCTGATGACTTTCCCAGGCCGACGCGACGACGCGACCGTCGCCGGTACGCCGCGCGGCGCAGTTGGGGCGGCCAGCTGGGACCTGCGCCGCGAGTTTTCACACCGCTGGAGCGGCGCTTGCGGGCTGCGCCAGTGGTGGCAGACGCGCAGCAGCTTTTCCCTTCGAGCGGTGTGGCATCGGCGCTTGAACAGACGCTGCGGAGGCACCTGCGGACGGCATGCTCGCTGCAATGGGCACTCGAAAAACCTTGCTTATAAGGTCGACGTTGGTCCACTTGTATATTTGGGTTAGATTGGTGTTATACACATGCCATAGTTGGGACGAGCTCAATGTGGAGTGCCATACCAACATCAACGATGGGATTGGTCTTCAGACGGAAGCTTTTGTCTTGATTTAGATGCCGGGCGGTTTGGACTTGAGCGAGCTGCTTGACGCCATAAATGTTTGAGAGTGCGCGGAGGTGAAACATGGCGTAACCAATGGGCGCGGACGGCGCGGGTCGAATCTGCAGTGATGTGCAGCGGGCCGGTCGAAACCCGCACGCCCCGCTGGAGATGACGAGGCACACTGACGATCATCGCTTTAATTGGGTCTGGGTGATCAAACAGCGGAGAAAGGCCGCTCCAGCTCGTGCCGGCCGGCCGCCAGTCGGCGCATGGCCCGACGGTGGGACGCGGCTCGGCTGTCCGAGCTAGAAATTAGAAGCTTGCGACGACTTTTTCATGGCGCTTGGACGCTGGTGTGACATTTGGTGCGACTTTCATTGCCGTGACTCCTTGCACGCCGCCAGATCAGGCGCCGCCACTGAATGTTAAGCTCCTGTGCTGAATTGCGTTCGAGACACGGTTTCTTCATTCGTCTCGCTCAACGACTGAAACAGCATGAGATGTCTCTATTTCTTCTGCTAAACTACGTCGTAGCATGCGGTCGTTATTGGGTCAGCATCGATATCGTGTTTGAATGGTGTGCTGAATGTTATTCCTGTTGATATGGCTGGTGTCCAGCTTGAAGCCTAGGCGCCAATCTGAAGGCACGTGCGTGCTTGACAAACGTGTCTAGAATGGATTTTATGCCAGCGTCAGGATAATCGCATGAAATCGTACTCAAACATAGTTCATTACACGCTACCCAATTCAGTGCCTGACATGAGAAAACTTGCAGCTCAGGGTACATTTACGCTTAGGCTTTATCGTGGCATTAGTACTAACATACGTCATAATGATACTTTGCAGCACTGGAAAGCGGTACATGTTCTTCGTTAACATGCGCAAGGGTGGGTGGCAGTTCCCGCTCCGAACGTTTTTACAGAATAATTTCCGAACGCCAGCGTAGCCACGCCAAACTTTGCATAGACGTAGGCAATTAAATAGCAAATATTTTGATACGAAAAATGTAGATAAACCATGCAAGGTCACTGACCTATGACAGTTTACAGCCAGACCGTGGCTGTCAGCGAAGGCAGTATCCATGGAATGCGGAGTGTTAGTCATCTCTGTCATCTCTGAGATAGTTCATAAGCAATCGAACAATTTAATTTCGGATTACAAAAAAAAAAATGTTGACTGAAGGGCAGTAATCAGGTCAGACGGAGGCTTAAAGCAACCCGCCTTTATTCGAGAGTTTCCTATACCGTGTAGTTTCTGGTGCTCATTTCAAATAGATTAATAACAGGGACCGTAACAGACATCTTCCATGGACCTCTTAACTGAAAAAGGTCGCCAGAATGACCCACGTCAACCTTGGTATTCATGGACATACTGCCTAACGTAATCCTTGACACTTATTCGAAGCACAAATTTGATACATCTTGTACGATTTTGGTCATCACAACCTTCTAAATAAAAAGTCACCGACCTTAAATGAACACCAGCGACCTTTTGCTTACAACAGGTACCCAGGTGGAAAGCCGTCGCAAGAGGTGGTCTGGCGGCTCTTTTGGACACCAATCTGGAGTTTGACCTTGTTTGTCCTAATTTGACCCGAAGATTTTGAGCTACGAACCTCAAATTTTGATACAAGCGGGTCCAGATGCAGGTCATCCCACCCTAGGCATTTGGTGCCTCTAGCTTTCTTTTCAGTTTTCAGGGGGTCAAATGGACTCCCCACCCAATCGAGAGGTATTTAACCGGTCACCCGTGCGTGTGTCAAAACACGGAACACTAAAATAAAATACGTTGATGACGGCAACAGATTCAGAATGATGTGTCTCTTTTGTCGTCGGCGGTTCCGTGTCTGTAACTGTATAGAATACCCACTGTGGGCGGCCATCGGACCGTTTGGTAGGGTCCGCATTGTTCAGTGGTATCTCACAGACCGTTACTCACGGTCGTGGAATAACCTCACGGTTATACGCTTCATAAGAGGTAATGCCATCTGCGACTTGCCAGTCAACGTGCCAATCCGGCTGCACACCTGGGGTAGCAAGGGCACGAGTTCACCGGGGCGGCTGTCCCTCCTACCTGGGTAGGTGACGTCATGTAGCATCAGCCGCAGAGGGTGTCGGGAGGTCTGATTAACAACGGCAACGTGACAAACAGACCTGTCCCTGTGTTTGTATCTGGCTGTTGCAACGTCTAAGTCAAGTTTCAATGGAGAATGCAAAGCATCGGCTTTTGTTAAATTAATAAGAACCTGCCGCATACTGTGTTGAACTATTCGGTGTTGTCAGAAGCATTCTCTTCGCACTTTAATAATTCTGTAGTTTTGCCCGTAGCGAGAGCCCTATGAGTCACGAGCGTGCGGAAATGGTATCAACTCTTTCAAGTACGGCCGAAAGCCAAGCACAAAGGTGACAATCTTTCCATGGTTCGGAGTTTTCTGGCGTTGAAAAGCCGTTTGTGGAATCATCATTGTGGACTCGTAGGAAGACCAGATGAAAAGATACATTGGTAGGATCAATTACTTTAACGTCACTTTACCTCGGGGCTGGGTCACGTTTACAACACTGTCCCGGGATAACATCACAGATAGACCATCTTGTCCGTTCTATGTAGTCCATTGCGATGTTTAAGAAATACAGTTTGTGTGCGGATAACATTGGCAAAATGTGATACGTAGGATGTTTGGACTTGGTATAATTACAAGCATGCCGTTCCAAACAAAGCCAGAGGAATAATTGCAGGTCTCTGTAAACTACAATTTCACATCTTTCGCCATATATTTTATCTATGGATGAGACTAAATGTCTCTACGACTGCCCGGGCCCTTTCGAGACAGATGTCTTTATAAGGTATCTCGTGTGATGCTGTGGTATCGTGGCAGGGACTCGAACCCAAAACCGACGGGTCCATAGTCTTGCGCCCCAACCACCACCCGACCACGGCCACCCATCTTTCGTCGACACCCAGCTTTACAAAGACAAGAGGATGTAACAGCTGGTAGTAAGTTGTCGAGCATGTTTTCGGGACAGGCGTCAGTGTGTTCGGTTTCGTCTCACGCTGCGACCGTTACCTGCGCGTGACTAATCAAGCCCGGGGCGTGTCTGGGGAGGGTGTAAATCACGGCTGTCGCCGCCGGCCGGGTACGCTCTCGTTCTGAGGTCTCATTCGGAGCGGGCCCAAACAGCCTGAATAAAATGGGCCGTCGGATGGAGACGGCTGGTCCTCAGCGGGTCGAGAGCGGCGGGTCGATACCTGCAGCCGTAACGAGGGCTCGGGCGTACAACCTGCATCCCTGGGTGGAATTAGAAGGCCGACATCGCACAAGGCATAGCCGTTTCCGAAAGAAATGCTTTGCGTGGCATGCCATCGTGGCTGGCCGAAATTGCGCTCTGCAACTTAATTATGACAGCCTGAAATGGTAAGTGGGAAGTGCGATTTTCCAGCTCAGAATTGTTTTTCTTGGCCCATGGCGGCGAGGCGTCGCCCTTCCAGTCACGTGTATGTGTGGTGTGTGGGTGCGTGCATGTGTGCGTGCGTGCGTGCGTGCGTGTGCGTGTGTCGCACCTGGTCGCGCCGGCCGCTCGTTCCAGCAAGGCAGTCGCCTCGGCGACCGCACGTCCACTGCGGTCAACCGAACGGCGCGCGTTCCGAGGGATTTCTACAACGTTTGGAAACCACCGTACCCGAGGAGCGGCGGTCGCCGGCGGGTTTCTAAACATCACGTGACGCACGCAACACGAGCCTCGGTGTCCACCCACGGGCGGCTGGGCCGAGGGCGTGCCGCCGCCGGCCCTGGGCCGACCCGGGCGGCCGCGCCTCACCTAACCACGATGCCACGTTTGGCGCCGCGGGCGCGCATCGGGGAGGCGCCGGGTCAGGTCAGGAGGGCGCGATTGGAGGCGCTCGGGGCGCGTTCAGCGCGGCCGCGCGTGCGCTCCTCACGCGGCCGTAATTAGGCCAGCGCTCCGGCTCGGAGGAGACCGCTGACAGCCGCAGGAGCCCCCGGTCGGGTGCGTTCGCAATGTATCGGAAACGTGGCTCTCATGCGCGGGATGACGATCCGTTTTGACTTCTGTGCTCGCTCTACGGAGGGCACGGTCTCTCGTGCGTTCCTCACCGGGGCGTTAAAGGCGCTCCTGTTTCGCTCTGCTTTCATTCGGTCTTGTTCGGCTCGCTCTGATGGATGACAGTCTGATCTCGATGGGCCCACCGCTCCGACATGTTGTCGCATGGGACGCGTGGACTAGTCGCTTCGGAGCTATTAATCCAGGACTCGCCCAGAAGACAGCTGTAGCTGCGTAGGACGGCAGCCGCGTTCACGGTCGTCATGGATGAATACTCACGTGCTCTGGAAATGAAAGGATCCGTGTTTTATTGTGGTAGCGGTTGTTTTATCTAGGCCTTATTTACGTTTTCCTGGCCTTTAAGGTACATTTAGGGTCTTCACCAGTGGCGAGCGCTGGATACGCTTCGAACTGTTTGGAGAATACCAGCATTGGCCAACGTCTCAAGAATTCGCCCCGTTGGTTTCGTACTCGTGTGTTTGTATGCATACGTTCGCCATGGAGAATGACTGTGTGATTTTGTGAATGCTTAGGAATTGGTACACTAAAGCGTACCTTAAAAGAGAATATCCCTCCTTTTTATACTTTACACTAATTGGTACATCAGACTCGTGCAAGTTGATCCGTAATGCCAGTTTTTTTGGAAGTCTTTCTGAATAGCTCAACATTTCTATTTGAAGTAGCTGACCCTGCAGGAGAAATAACATTTGACCACCCGCCCGCCGCTGTTCAAGTAATACATTTAATTTGCCTTTCTTGTTCTAACATGCGTGTTCTGTCATGTTTGCAACACGCGTGTCAAAGTGTTTGCGTATTAAATGTTGCGAAAGCTCGGTACATTCTGTTCAGACAAAAAATGTATGCGAACATGAAGCTCTTATCCCGCGATTTCAGCGAAACTTTTATGCTACGGCTTTGAATTCTCCCGTGTGGCGTTTACCACTGTGACTTTGTTCGAGGTGCCCTATGGCCTTGAGAACGAGAGTATGAGTCATGTGACGCACTGATTCAAACTTCAGCCAGTGCTTGTCTCGGGAACAGGCTCTTGCCGCCCGCTGGATCAATCACAGACGTTCTGTTATTACCACCTGTAGAGGTGCGCACGGCGGTGTCATGACGGCGGTGATCGCGACTGCAGAGAAGAAACGTAGTGCTGTTGCAAAGCGTTGTCAGTGCAATTTGGACTTTAAAATAATTAAAAGTGACATCCTTATCATGTTTGACGGCGCTGCAACGACACTATTCGGTGGTATTATCTCTAAGATGTAACTAGTTCTGAAGTTTTACTAGAGCATGCTCTTGAAATATGCTCAAAGGTGGGACTCTTCCTTCCATATTTGTATGGGGTTTTGAAACAGCACAGCCATCTTGAGGATCATTCAGTCGGTTCACAGTCCTGCCCTTCTTTAGACCGAAACCTCTTGAGTTCTGAGCTACACGCCCACGAAGATGTGCAGACTTTTTCGGGCAGACAATTTTAAGGTCACCCAGGCATCCATGACGCTATAATAACGTCATTCACATCCTGCCATTCCATAAGCCACGCGGCGATCTAGGCCATGGAAAATATTATTATGGGTTCGTTCGCATCTGGCGTTCGTGAGCAAGATTTCGTGATATAACGACCGTCAGTTGGTTCTCAATGTCATACAAGGTACGTTGTCGTAATCAAAGATGCAGGTACTGAGAAGCATATTTACTTAACACTGACGTCGTACTGCTTAGGGCAGGCTTTTCCTCTCAAAGGAAACGTTGCACATGTTATCATATTGAAACAAGCATCAGATATGATGAAATGAGCTCACTTATAACTGCTGGTATAATTCTCATTGAAAAAGACTCCTCCAGGCAACACAGTTTCTCTGTTTAGTAAATATGCTCCTCCATGCCTCATTTTGTGGTTTCGTTGTATTACCTTGCACAGCATTGAATGAGAGCCAATTGATGGCCGTTATATCTGGAAATCGTGCTTACAACGGTCAGCTTTGAACAAATCGACAACTATGTTTTTCTTAGCGTTGATCACCACATGACTCATGACATGACAAGATTTCATTGACGTTATTATGGCGTCATGGATGCCTGGATGGCCTTGAAATAGTCTCCCCGAAATTGTCTCCCATTTGCGCGGGCGTATAGCTCAGAGACCAGATAGGTTTAGGTAGTAGGGAGAAGGGAGGGGGGGGGGGGCAGGGCTGTAAATGGCACCGAATAATTTTCAGGATGGCTTTTTCAGCTGAAAACCCCATACAAATGTGGAATACAGCATTAAAAAGTATGTCAAAAGTTACAAGTGAGCTCATTTCATCATGTCTGATGCTAGCTTCAGTATCCTCAAATGTGAAACATCCCCTTTGAATACGACACACGTTATCGTTCTCGATGTGTGCCGCGAAATTTGGAAATGGAGCGCTCCGTTATGTGGCGCTATCAAATGGGTACTCCACATCTGGTGCTAACATGAGACACATAGCGAGCGGATGAAAAACTCGTACAAAAACGTCTTTGTTCTGTCTGGCCACCGATTCCTAGCGAATCCACTGTGTTCTTCGACGACGAAAACCCGCTCCTTGTGTCATTTCAGTCGATTATTCAAAGCACGGTCCATAACGGACGGGTTTCCAGAATCGGAAAGTAATTGTGATGTCCCGTGCGGTGCTGTTTTCAATTCAGACAAAACAGGTGTAACTAAACGCTTCGGCACATTAAAGCAAAGTACGGCAAGTCGTGATCAAGAGCTTCCAATTAACCTTGTCTGTGATTTATCCAGATTGTGTCCTTGGGAACAAGACTTCCGTGCTTATGGCCGTGTCACGCTGTGCCCTATACCTTGCACCAGGACGGGAAGATTCCCACCGCGACTCGCTTCCTGACCCAGACCGTGCAACCTTACGGACCATCGCCGGCGGAGGTCGGCTGCACATCAGGCGTAGACGCAGTATTTCCTGGTCACGCGGGTCACGTACCGAGCTTTGGTACAGAGCGGTGAAGGCTGCAGCGGCGCTGGTGGCTGCAGCCAAGCTTGCCAATCAATTTTGGATACTGAGAACGCGATCACCGTTGCTGAGATGAAGCACATATTTTCCCCGGCAACAGCCAAGTCAGGCGATCATGACGCTACGCTGCCTTGTGTGTTCACTGCTGTCAGAAATAATAACTATGCAGCGTGTGCTATACCTGTACAATACCGCAAGGGTGCCCGGGTGGTCGGCCGGCTGGCCGGCCGGTCGGGTCGTGCGGTCACCGCTCCAAACGGGCCACCCACCGATGTCGCCCGGAAGAGCGCCGGGGTGACACCGGACCGGCCGGCGGGCGGCGCCAGCCCACGGCTTTCTCCGCGGCCGCTCCGCCGGCCCGCGCCCGGTGATTGTGATGGGTGAGGAAGAATTGCCGTTGGGATGAGAGAGCCCGCGCCACCAAAGGTCGCCCCGACGGCCGCCCGTGTCGCCGCCAGTCGAGCGAGTGACCCGAGTGGCCCGAGCGACCCCGGTGACCCTGACCCCAGTCAGTGACCCGCACAACCCGTTCTGCCTCCAGGCACCGACCACATCGATGTCAACAACTACATGGCCGTGCTGGACAACGGTCTGCTGCTGTGCCGCCTGGCCAAGATCATCGCCGACCAGGCGGCTCGCACGCACACGCTGGCGGTGAGCACAGTCCGGGCGCCGCTGACGGAGACATAGACAGGCTCATTTGTCGATGCCAGTAACGCGGTCATTAGCGTGATTTCTTACGTTGTTATCTCGCTTTCCACGGGTGTACGGAAGGCCAGGTGAATGTGTGGTCGCCACAGTCGTGCGTGGCCGATGGTACGCAGTTCCACGGGGGATGGCAACCACAGTCATTTGTGGCCTACGAATACCTTAAACTTGGACGTCAGTGCGGCGTTTATTTCCGCCCGGGTACCTGAAGTCACCAATATCATCAATATGATCGCCGAAGCATTCTACCAAATCTTCCAGGCCGTTTCTAGTGTTAGACAATTGTCCATTGTGGCAACGTAGCGACGAAGTGACCGAAATTCTCCTACTTTGCACAGGTCAAAAGGCGTCTAACCGGCTGACACGAACAGAAACATTCAGCATATGCGTATATAACGTCATCACCCCACTTCCCATTCAGTCCATCGCTCCGCTGGAGGCACCGTGTCGACTTGCCCACGAGCGCCAGATTCGGCGCCATTTAACGGTCTTCATTAGCTTGCTCATCGCGGGTCAGCCCCACCGCGAGCCCAACTATAGAATGGGTTCTCCCGTCAGCAGTGACGGGGGCCGGCTGATGGGGGTGGCCCGGCGCTGACCCGCTGAGACTCGGGACTCGGCGGGTGGTGTCCCCCCCCCCCCCCCCCCCCATCCACCTCCCAGGGCCGGCGCCACGCCGGCGGCGTCGCTTATCATGCTGCAGCACCGGCGACGGAGGTTTCAGCAGCAGATTGTAAAGGCATTCAGGAACTTCCTTTCCGGGCTGATTAGTGCGACCTTGTGCCAAAGGGCTTTTGCGACTTTCGAAAGAAGAAAAAGTATCGCCCTCCCCATCCCGTCTGGTGTTCCTACAGTAGTCTTGAAAGACAAACTTATCGTTGAATCACACGGTGAAAGCTGTCTTGTGTAACCGGGTGAAGTAGGCCAAGTGACCGCTGGTACCAGATGCAAGCAATGAATTTGTTTTAGACTGGAGGTTACCCCCAACCGGATGGACGACTGGAGTTTGCTTATTCATGATCGAAAGTTGGGACGCGGTTGGCCCTGGGAGACGGCCTCATCTGGCAGCTCTCCCAACGATGGTCACACTTCACGCCCGCACGGGCACTCAATGTTCCCCGGCGGACCGTGGGATACTGGGCTCAACTGAGTCACCAGTAACTGCAACTTTCGGCGAATATTTCAGGGAGCCGTCTGATACCTGCATTGTTCCGACGAGAGGTTAGGCACGCGCTCGGGTGAGGCCCATTTAACCCCCAAAGGTTTTTTCCAGAATAATTTACGAACGACGTGGCGTAGCCGCATCAAAATTTGCATAGCTGTAGGCAGTTGAATAGCGGGTCGTTTGCTATGCCAAAGTATAGCTGTCACTGGGTAGGATGCTGACCTGTTACAAGTCAAAGTCAGTCCGTGGCTGTCAGTGAAGGGAATTTCTAGGAATTCTTTAAGTTGATACGACAACAAAGTGCTTGGCAAAACCACACATCTCTGAGACAGTTTCGTAGTCAATAAAACATTTGAATTCAGGATTACAACAAAGTCCAATGACCCAGGGTCAGGTATGAAGGTCAGGCCGAGGCCTAAACCAAGCTGTTTTCTACTCGAGACACTGCTGTACAGGGTAGTTTTTGGTGCTCTTTTTGAATTTATTTATTACAGAGATTGCAACAGACACCTTACATGGGCTTTTTAAATGCCAGAGTAGGCCACTGACCTAAAACGACCCAGGTCAACATTTTTTAAGAACATGCCGCCTAGCGCACTCAATGACGTTATTTCAAGTGCAAAAATCAAAACAAACCCCTTGAATTTTGGGTCACCATGACCTTATAACGGTCAAACAATGTCATTGACCTTAATTGAACATCAGTGACCTTTCGCTTAGAGGAGGTATCTAGATTCAATGTGGTTGTGTGAGAAAGTTAATCAGCTTGATCTCACCGATGTAAACGGGGCCCCTCTCCTAATCGATGTAGCGAGACCGCTCTCTTCTCACCAACGTGCGCGAAACCCCTCTCCCTCACCGACGTGAGCGGCACCCCTCTCCTCTCACCAACGTGAGCGAGACCCCTCTCCTCTCACCAACGTGAGCGGTACCCCTCTCCTCTCAACAACGTGAGCGGGACCCCTCTCCTCTCACCAACGTGAGCGGGACTCCTCTCCTCTCACCAACGTGAGCGGGACCCCTCTCCTCTCACCGCAGATGCCGGCGCCAACGTTCAAGTTCCGCTGCTGGGACCGGGCGCGCTCGCGCTCATTCTTCGCGCGCGACAACGTCTACAATTTCCTGCAGTTCTGCCGGCTGGTCGGCTGTCAGGAGAACTTCCTGTTCGAGACGGACGGACTCGGTAGGTGGCCCGCTGCAGACGGGTGGCGGGCTGGGACGGCGCTCCCGGCACCGATGCGGCGGCCGGCTGCAGACGGGTGACGGCCTGGGGCGGCACTCCCGGACGCCGATGTGGTTCACGGGTCACCCTGTTCCCGCTTGGTAAACACGGCGCTTTTGAGTCATATGTCCAGCCGGCCAGGCGCCGTAAACAGACGATGGCCAGGCACGGTTTTTGGCTTTGACCGGGCAAAACAGGGGGCCTGGACAGCTGACAGTACTTTCATGTCAAAGTTCGTGATATGCGGGGATATCGAGTGGTTTATTAGTGTCGATACATTCGTACCTAGATAAGGACATTTCATGCGCGCTCAACGCGGCGCATTCAAACCGCATCACGTGTGTTTTCAAGCTGCATCTTCAAACCACATGGCTCGGGCCCGGGGTCAGCGTTGTATATTTACACTCGTAATGAGAGAAAACGCGCCAGATCCTTGCTCATGACGAATGACGTGCCATAAATGTGAGGGATGCCCCGTCTTATCCGTAGACAGAGATTGTGGATGCGGGTGCTCAGCGACGTGTCTTCTGCGTGGGATGATCTCGCGCGTCAGGGATGTGCGCCGCACTGCAGGGGTGTCGGCGAAGCGACCAACAGCGTAACGCGCCGGGGATCCGCTGTTTGTTGATAAGAGATCGGTCGCGTCGTCGCGGCAACCCTCGCCCGCGATAAGCCGAAAAGCTTCGATTGACAAGTGGCGTGCTGTGGCTCTGATAGCTTCTGAGAGCCTGTTGTGTAGGAACTGAGTGGGGTTCCGGTATTCGTGCTGTGCCTGGTAACCGCCGTGTGCCACCATGTTCAGTGACGACTGTGCGCGAGTGCGACCAGCACCCTCCAGTGACGGAGATGTTCATAACCGCCACGCCTGGGAACGGTGTCCAGACAGCCGCCCGGCGTGCTGCTGTGCCTGTGTCCAGTGACTGCCCTGTGCTGCTGTGTCTATGTCCGGTGGCCACGGCCCGCAGTGACCACCGTCCACCGCACGCTGAAGCCGCTGAATGCAACCGCGTCCTGTGACTGCCACATCCAGTGAATGTTACGTGCCTCCCTACGCGGTGGCCACCGTACCCAATGGCCGCTGTATGCTACCTTGACAAGTAACTGTCGTACCCTATGACTGTCTTGTAACCGCCGTGACCAGTGACCGCCGTACCCAGTCACCGCTGTATGTTGCCGCATCAAATGACCACCGCGCCCAGTGACAGCTACATGCATCTGTACCGCGTGAGTGTTGTGTGGCACCTTGTTCAGTGAACGGCCAGTGACCGTCCAGTGACCGCCATTCCCGCCGGCAGTGCTGCACACGCAGCCGCGCGGCGTGCTGCTGTGTCTGCTGGAGCTGGGCCGCCGCAGCAGCCGCTACATCGAGCCGCCCGTGCTCGTGCAGCTGGAGCAGGAGATCGATGAGCAGGAGCGGCTGGCGGCCGCGCGCGACGGCAGCGACTCGGGCTACTCGGACACGGCGCAGGAGCGCGAGCGCAGCGCCGAGCGTGACGTGGCCGACGCGCGCTCGCCGCGCCCCTCCTCGCTGATCCCAGTGCGGCGGCGGCGCAGCGGCGTGCGGCGCGCCGGGTACGTCTCGACGCAGCCGCGGCGGCCTCCGGCAGACGGGCGGAGCCGATAGGACGGGGCTTGAGGAGTTTTGATTGTTAGAGGTGTAATTGGAGAGTTTAGGGCTGTAGTGCGTCAAGGTCAGGCTAGAACACTGGCAAAAAGAACGGAACGCAGTCAAAAACACGACAAAAGAACGGAAAAGGCGCCGTTTGTGGGCACGGAACAGGCAGCATAAATTACAGTCCAGCTGTTAAGAAACAGTCAAAATGTAGCAGAAAGTAGTAGCGGCCTACGCATGACGCAAATATCGCATATAATAGCGTCTGCATGTGTGAATTACTCGTTTCGTCGAAATTTAAAAGCATTAAGCAGTACATAAGCTACAATAAAGACCAGGAGCCAACTGCAAGGAATGCTGACGACAGAGTTCGTATCAGACAGGGGGTGGAGGCTAATCATGGCTGCATACCTGTCCTCGCCCTCGGGCCTTCGCCGGGCCCGGTTCGATGCCCCCCCCCCCCCCCCTCTCTCCCCTCCCCAGCGCTCTCTGACCCCACCCCCTCACCGGCAGCACGTCGTCGATGCCGGCGTCGGCGCTGACGTCACCTTCCCACCACCGCTCGACGCCGCGGCTGTCCGTGGCTGGCGGGCTGTCGGCGGCCAGCACGCCCTCGCGCATCCCCACGGCCCCAGGGCGGCCGCGCCCACCTGGTGCGCGTCAAGATGGCGCTGCAGGCGAGCGGCAGCTGCGGCGGCGGCGGCGGCGGCGGCGGCGGCGGCGGCGAGGTGCTGACGGTGAGCGCTGCAGCGGCGGCGGTCGATGTGCGGAGCGGGGTCGCCGGTAACGAGCCGCCCCCGGACCGGGAGTCGAGCGCCGGTGCTGACAGGACGCGACGTCAGGGTCACAGGGCGACGTGAGGGAAATGGTCGACAGCCGGGACGGATCACAGCTGTGTTACTCAGGCGTTGGACAATCAGGTAAATTGAGGGTGGCGTGAGATTAGAATGCTGCTCAGGAATGTGGCAGGTCGCGTGCCGCTACCAAAACAGGAACGTGGGTGCGTGTTGAGGTAAAATGTTTCGATGGGGAAGTTTGTTCTGAACGTCAAGGTGAGGATTAAGCAAAAACACACCGAAGCTACACATATTTAGCTAGGTTATTGCCACGGCTGCGTAGAGATCTGAGTCGGACAAGTTAACTAGTAGCCGTGGTCACTGCGCGCGACGGCGTCCTACGCACGCGCCGACACTCGTGCCCGGCCCTGCAGACGGAGGAGCGGACGCAGCAGCTGCTGGGAGCGGCTGCACCAGCTGGAGGTGGCCACATCGCGGCGACCCCAGGCGACACACCGCCCATCGACGCCGGCCAGCTCCGTGGCGAGCACCCCCACCTGCCGAACACCCACCCATCCCTCCAGCGGCGAGAACAGCCTGCTGGACAAAAAGGTACGAGAAGGCTGATCAATACACCGTTTTAGGATAAATACTACGTAGAAAGGCACGAAAAGGTCACTTAGTACACCTATCTTAACCCTCGCCCAGATTCGCCGTTTTTCATGGCGCTGACTGATATGAGAGGGGATCAAGGTGACTCTCCCGGCGTTTCCGAACTAATAAAGATAGAGCTTAGCAAAACAAAACAAAAAACACTAGTGGATTGGTCTCAACTAGATTTAACGCTCTCTACAAGTTTGCATGTTGTTAGGTCAAAACGGACCCCATTATGCCAGGCTGAAGGTCAAATGTTTCAGAAAATCTCACTTTTTCCACTTAACACAAATACCAGAAAATGTCCCGTGGCGATATAAAACCGAAACAGACGTATTCCTTGTCCAGCTCTGAGTACATTGGTGCATATTTTGACGTGTTTTGAGAACAAATTTATGAAATATGAATTCGTTAATGTAACAATGTCAGCCCGCGGCGCGTGCGTTCCGCGGCACCGTCGGTTGCCACCCGCCGCCCGCGTCGGCCGTAGATCGCCATGGTTTTCCTCAAAAACCGCCACAGGTCCGAAACCAGAAACCTTGGGAACACGTTCTTCGTGTCCAATCACGCGCGATGGGTGCTCCATAGGTTACCGAAAATTTGGGCCCGATAGCGCAACATGCCGGAGAGGAGGTATTCGAAATCGCATGCCCCCCCCCCCCCCCTCCTATCAGGGCGAAGGTTAAGAGAACAGCCCGCTAGTCAAGACGGCGTGTAAAATCAACCACAAAATAGGGTCGTTTAGCATCTGATGCGTTGGGGTGCCACATTCCTCGAGCACAGAAAACCCCAGAACCTGTGACGAACACCGCTCCTGTCATGATAGCACAGGGCCCACACCATTGTTTTAACGCTTGCAGAACTGAATCCTACCGAATATATGAAACTGAATCATTAAGGTATCCCCCGGGATTGGCGTCAAGAAGGTGGGCAGCGACGGTCGCTCTCCGCCCCGCCTGACCCTCCAGCGGTGACGCCTTCCCCCCTCTCCGCAGGTGCAGCAGATGGTGGAGGAGTCGGCGGCCGGCTGCAAGTGCCGCAGCAACTGCATGTCGGACGTGCAGCTTCGCCGTGTGGCGGAGGGCCAGTACAACGTGGCGGGGCGCACCGTCTTCATACGGGTGAGTGGGGGTCACCGGAGGCGGCGAGCGCGAGGCGGAGGACGCCGGTGCCGCAACACGGCTCGGGTCGGGCCGCAGATAGGACAGCGTGCGAAGGTTCCGTGCTCATGACTATGCCCACAGATATGTAACACAAATGTCCACGCATTTTGAAACGAATGTCGATTCGCCGATGCCTTGGGTTAAGCGTAGTAACTGCTGCCGGTGTATCCCCAATCTCAGTTCACAAACTAGACCTGTACAAGTGGAAATTCCTCGCGACTTCCACTCGTCCCGTTGTGGACGAACGTGTCGCGAGCCGTCACGCCACGCCAGTTGACCGCGTCCGCGCGTGTGCCTCCAGCTGCTGAAGGGACGTCACGTGATGGTGCGCGTGGGCGGCGGTTGGGACACGCTGGAGCACTTCCTGAGCCGGCACGACCCGTGCCAGTCGGCCAGCCTGCCCGGCTCGCTGGCCACCGGCGGCGGCGACACCACCGAGATGTTCCTCCGGCTGCGGGCCACGCCCCGCTCCCGCTGTCAGGTGCCCTCCAACGGCTGAGGCGCCGCCCATCGGCAGCGGGCCGCCCGGCTGGACATCGGTCCGCTGAACAGGCTGAGGGGAGCCGCCCGAGCCGGCCGCCGCCCATCGGCAGCGGGCCGCCCGGTTGGACACTGGTCCACTGGACAAGCTGAGTGGGGCCGCCCGAGCCGGCCGCCAATCTCGGCACCGCGCCAGCAGCCGTCTGGCGGACGCACGACGAGAGGAGAACCGGTCGACCGGCTGGGTCGCTTTGATGAGCCGGAGCCTCCCTGTCCGTCGATGGCGGCGAAGGAGACAGCTCTCGTGCAGTTCCAGTTCTGGACGCGCCGCCGTGATAGCGATGCCGACCACGGAGCGATGCGGTGCGATGCGGTGCGGTGCAGTGTGGGGCGACGCGATGCAATGCAATGCAATGCGAGTGCAATACGCGTCGCGCACGGCCCGAACGCTGTCAACCGCATCGCTCGGAGTTTCTCGCTTCCGGCGCCTGCGCGCTCCTCTCGCGCGACGCCCACTGTAGCTTGCGAAGATGCCATAGGTGTGCTGTTGTGTCGCCGCCGCCGCGCGGCTCGTTGCGGCCGGCGACTGTCCGTCATCAGGGTAGGTCGAGCCGACCAGCCCCGCCCTTCCCCGCCGCGAGGATCTGTGCGCGCTTGTCTGGGCGCAGTTGCGACGCCAGGCGTCCGGCTCCTGACCGTTAAACTGAGTTGTTTAGCCGCGGATGCGCGGACGGTGGCAAGGGGTGAGTGTTTTCCCGGTAGATTACCGTTGTTTGGAATGCCATCGGAGGCGTGAGGACCGTTTTCTCGATACATTACCGTTGTTGTATTGCCATCGCAGAATTGAGTTGGTGCATGTTCGATAGGAGCGCCGTTCGACGAAAGTCGTCACATTTGTTTATATTCGGAAGATTTACTTGTACCAATAAAACCATAGATACTCCAGTCGCATTTCCACCTTTCACTGGCCCCACTCTGCGCGGCATCCGTACCACGGAGGTACACAGTGCGAACGGGTATCTGACCACCAGAAATAGCGGTGTGATGACCCCGAGTCAGCCACGGGCTCCGCATCATCGGGCCCCGCACGGCTCCGTGTCGAAGGTCGTCCAGGCCGACGTTCGATCGTTCGGTGTCGCGCGACGACGCCCTTCCGCCGTTAGTGCCAGCTGACGCGGCAAGGAAGGCCGCCGCCCCCCCCCCCCCCTCGCCGGTCCCGTCAGCGGACCAGAGCCGGAGGATGGAGAGGCGGTGCTGAAGCTGGCCGTTGGTGACAGTGTGACGTCACGCGGGGTGACAAGATGACAGCTGCTGAGTGGCTTCGTTTGCCAGCAGTTTAAGTTACTTGAGCTCATGAACGAAACCAGTTTTTTACCGGCATCGCACCACTCCGTAAAGTGGTTTGTAACAATTCTGAACCTGATCTGCTTTGAACACGCCAGGCAAAAGATGCTTGTGGCCATCATGATCTCGGCAGTGGCTATGCCTTCCACAATTCTTTTACGGTACAGTTTGTCTGTCGCAAATAAGGCCTTTCACGGAAATCGATGACATTATTTCTTGCCCCACACCGTCATGTCTCTGTTATCAAAAACAAAGTGTCAGCAACACACGGTTCAAGATGAACACGATATCACAAAGACAACACCAAAAAATAACCATCACTTCTTCGGAGCCTTCTCCAGGCCTTTGATGTACTTCTTGGGAACCTTGTAGTCTTCTGAAAGGACAGAGAACATTTTCCCTTTAGACACACCAATCCCGTTGTTTTCTCGTAATCTATCGAAATTCAAATGATTACACTTAGCGTTGAGTTGCCACACAAATTGCTTAATATAGGGGTGTGTCCACATAACGGGGCACCCCTACGAAGGCACCGCAATCCTTTTCAAATGCAACCGTCGCGACGCAATAAACAACACAGAAAGGGCGGTGTTGTTTTTCCAGCCAGCGAATAACATATGGTTGGGCAACACCACTGGCATGGGAAGACGACAGAGGCTCTGCCGGGATCAGGCGCTGATGAAGGACATCCACAGATGGGAGGAAATTCAGTACTGTGGCCCGGCCGCACAACAAGGGGCCAGCACGCAACCGAGTCGTCGGAACGCGCTCAGACGCCCGATTATTCATTGATCTCTGGCGACTCTTATTGTCTCAAGGTGATCCCACCCGGCCAAGATCAGACGGACTGCGCGGAGCCTTGTCAGCGGCCCGACCCGACCCAACTGACACTTCTACAACATGCGTTGAGGGAGTACGTTCTGGCTGAGCGCGTTTATCCCTGGCATGGGTAAAATAGGACGTTGCACGCCACATCATTCCGCGTCGCTGAGGTGCGGTTACCACACTGCAGTCACCAAAGCGCGCGATAAGCGCGCGCCCCTGGAAAGCAGTCCCGATCCCCATAAGCAGTGTCTGCTGCGTTCCCCGTCAAGGCCTTTTAGTACTGTCATCTTGTGAGAACGATAGAGACCGTTTCACAAGTTGTAATGTGCAGCCGGCGGCGAACGGCGGCGCGACGCAAATGTGACGCGCGTGCGAAAAAACACCGAACCTCCCACTGGGATGTGGTGCTTTGCAACGTGCCGAGAGCGTGAACGAGACGCATCATACACACAACGCTAACGCGCCCCCGAGCGCGTCCGGACGGGCGGCCATCCGTCCTCACCCTGCAGCAGTTTGCCGATGAAGCGGATCTGGTTGCCCTGCACCATGACCTGGCTGGTGCCGGGCGGCCGGTTGGGCGCCTCGCCGACGCTGGTACTGGCCGCCACGCCCACCTGGCAGCGGTGCGCGAACTCGGCCGGGTCGATCCCGAACGGGCAGGTTCAGCACCATGGTGATCTGACGCACGGGCCGACGGAGACGCACGTGAGGCAGACGGCGGTCAGCGCCGACCGACGGGGGGGGGGGGGGGCAGAGGGGACAGCTGCTCCCTCCTCACGCTTGAGATAAAATAGCATTGATCCTAACGCTGCGTGAAATGACGTAACTTGCAAGCTGGTTTGAACTCTAACGAATTTCACCATCATCCTCAGCAACGCGCTGTCCTCTGACCCCAGACGCCGCGTTGACGAGCGCCTGGGCACGCTGGCAGGTTCAGCGCCGTAGGATTCGACAACAAGCAGCGAGACGCGCATCCAACTCGTGCGAGACAACACGGACGGGGTCAGCATGGCCGTGATCTGACAAAAAACCGCGGGCGGATGTACAGGCAAGGGCCAGCCAAGCCCGGCAGATTTGGCACCGTCGCAATGTGATACTGTACTAGGTAACGCATCGTCAACAAACGGCGTCTAACACAGCTGTGAACGCATCCAAGGATTACACATCGGCAACCTGTCTTACGCCATTATTTGTGGACATGCATGCTACATCACGGCTACAATAGGTGTAAAGCCAGGCCCACGCCAGCATTCGCCGCAGGGGCCGGAGGCCGGTGTGGCTGCGCGCCGGAAGGCAAACACAGATCGGCAGGGCCCAGCACGCGTCCCACCTTCTGTTGCCGGAGCGTGTGGCGGTGTTGAGCTCGACGCGGTGGGCACGGCGCCCTTCTGACACAGCGGCGGCTGGGCGGAACAGAACCAAGGTGGCCGGGAGACGAGCTGCAGGAGCGGGTGCAGCTCGTCCCAGCGCAGCGCCGCCAGGGAGCCGTGGTCGGCCCCCCGTCAGGCTCGACGCCAGCACCGGGTCCAGCCGCACCTGGCTGCGGGCAGCGGCGGACGCGTCCGTCAGCTGATGCCGGAGCTGGTTGCCGCAGCCGAGAACGCTTACAGCAAAGGGTTTGGTCGCAGGAAAAGCAACAGTTATGTTGCATAGCTATGGTGTCACGTGACGAATATCAGCAAGGACCACATAATCCGCCCCGATTCCATCAAGAGGACAGCTGTTTTAACTTATCCCAGCGACACAGTGGCTGCGGACCCGCCAGCCA
>NW_023596921.1:12798948-12860603 GCF_011947565.3 Pollicipes pollicipes
GAGCTAGAGTTGACGCACGAGAGTCCGTAAGGCTAGAAAGATGACTTAACTAGGGCACATCGCCGTCAGCCTGTTTCTGAGCGACAGGATAAGGCTCGCGATGATTTTCGCATTCGAAACAGTTGGAAAATGCATGTACCAGCCGGTACGTGACCCCACTATCTGAACAGTCAGCAACGAGCCTCTGCTTGCGGGACAGTCGGTTGCAGCACCAGCTGACTTCTCTGACAGATAGCGGGCGACGGCCAGGCGTATGATATATGACAGGCCAATCTCTGTGTCAAGCTAGTGTGGTTGATTCACCCTCCAGTGGTATGAGGTCTTAAAGTCACGGCAGGGGCGCAGCCGGTGAGCGGGCTAGCGCGGGCAGCGACCAAAGCCCCCGCGTCAGGGAGGCTCTCCGGGGCCGCAGGATCACCAGGTACGTGGTAACACGCTTCTCAAAATACTCAACGCCGGGGTTGTCTCATGGAGGAGAACGGCCCAGCCGTTCCTTTTGCCCCGCGACCCCGATGCACCACCTCAGGTCACGTGATCAACACGTGTCGGTGCCCAAGCCGGGGTCACCGGCCCCCGGCTGGCTTTGGACGCCGTCCAGACGTTTAGCGCGGCGAACACGCCCACCGAAGCTGCTCTCAGACAAGGTCGCTCAGAGTCGGTACGCAGCCGAGCGGCCAAATCTATTTCCACCGGCGGCCCACTGGCTAGCAAAAACGCTGGCCTCAAAGGGAGTCGATGTGGCGCGGCCGTCCGAGAACAAGGGAATCCGGGCCAAACCGCTCCGGCGACTGTGCGGGGGGGGGGGGGGCAGGCCGCGGGCTGGAGTTTGTGTTCCGCCGCGTGTGTGATGAGCTCCTGTCCCTCAGATGGCGGGTGGCCGGTCAGTCGGACGCGCTGGGACTGACACAGGCCACTGGCCTGAGGAGCAGTGCGCCGCCCCTCCAGACTGACGTCAAAGACGCCCGAGTGTTTATGCCTTTGATTGAATGTCCGTCTTCTGGGTCAATCAAACGGAGCGCGAGGGTGGCGGGACGAGTTATCGCGATAATTTCAGGAGCTTAACACTAATGATCATGCATTCCTTACATTAATGATTTGGATTTCTAACCACAAGCCGAAGCCAGTCGGTGCACAGCAGCAGTGCCCTAGTCTGAATCAAAGGAGCTTGAGTCTGAGTCTGAGTCCAAGTCTGAGTCCATCAGATCCGTAGCGGATGGTCAGGGGTTGTAGATTCAGATACGTGAGGCATCGTCAGAGATGCAGATTCAGATCCGTAAGGGATTGTCAGGGCTGCCTATCTTCAGGGATTACACTGGCACGGACATGTGTTGCAATGAGACGTGACCTAAATAAATCTTACCCACCGCCTCATCCATAGCAAAGTCGTATTTGTCTCGTATGTTATGTGTAACCTTAAGCATGAAGTATGTAAAGCATGTCGTCGATGTGTAACCTGAAGCTCGATTACCATCACGGGTCCCTGCTTTATTTCCAGAACCATTTCTGATCCGGCCAGGCTTAGATCGATGTCCATCTCTGACAATGGACAACAACTGCGTCGTCATTCCTCAGACCACCGCGGCGTGGTTGAATTGGCGCCGCTTGTCCCAAAACTGACCGCCCCTGCAAAAAAACAACAACAACCAAGAGCGATCCGTCGGCGTAGTCACGGCGTCGCCAGAAACCGACGGACGCTAGCAAGGGCGTTGGTGGCTACGAACACGGCAGAAACCCGAAAAGTCATTTTATCTCAAATACCGCAATCAAGTCGACTTGCTTCGTTCCGACCAACACATGTTCGCCTCAGTCAGCTGATGTCCCGATCGTCGCTGCCTTCGAGGCTTTTTAGGGAAGACGGCCGAGGGTTACATTCTCGTGTGCAGTTTTTGCCGTCAGTCGGCGGGCGGGGCGTGGCGCCAGCGCGCGGAGCTGGCCGGTGGTGTCGCTCTGAGCCACTGTCCCGGCCGGGACCGGGCGTTTGTCGCCACAGCCGCAGGACACGGGCAACGGATCCCAAAATGTACGCTTCGCTTGCTACTTATTAGCGCTTCCCGCTCAGATGGCACGCTTGGCTAGTGCCAGAGTTAAATTACAAACATTGAATGGCCACGTCTATTCAAATAATAAGGTGTTTTCCGGAAGTTGCTCGATAATTCAGTTTCGCGCGGCTGCTATATTGCTCTGGAAGCCCGCTCGGGTAGCGAACCTTCCACTGCTTAGTCTTTTCAGTCCACCTCACATAAATTTTCGAATTGCATATCTGAATTGGAAAGCCGTCGTCGTTTTTGCTAGATCAAGCGACTGAGATATGAAACCCGGGCTATTTTTATCAAGCACTCGACACTCTAGCGTGTTAGTCGGTCCCTCGATGATTCATACCACAACCGCTTAGTTCCACTGGCACGTTCGTGCTAAAACCGCCTATGGATGAAGCTGAAGTGAAGCAAAAGTGACCTTTGTAGTCGCTGGTTGTTTTAAGGCACGACTGTAAAAATGCATGAGCTCGTAGTTATCGATCTTCCCGCGAGACCAGAATTTCATTCAGTCTGGCTGACAGAATCAATAGGCAAAACTGCCAGAAAACTAATGGCAGCCATTCGCTTCCTTGCAATAGCATTGCGCTGCTTAGTGCCGTCAGTTAAACGAGCAACCACGAAGTTGCTTCCGCACCTTTTCCAACACCGGCAACTGTCATCCGAACCGTCTCCGCTGTCATCCCCACATGAGAACTACCCAAAACGCTTGATGACAAAAATGGCACCTTGCTATCAGCGTTTCAAACTGATCTATCTCTCGACATAGCCTATGTACATTGAAACAAAGCTGGAGTTCGCTTCATGCCCGGTATAAACCGAGACTTTCGCTGTGTAGTCGCTTGACACCCACGCCACGCACTCCGCCCCGTCCTCAGCGTTTTCCCCACCGTCCATTCCAACGGCAGACGCGGCGCGACGGACCGTGATTTGTATTGCACGACAAACAACGATACAAATGCACAGCCTGCCTTCTGCGTCGTCGCCGGCGCCAGCTGGGACGGACGGGCGGAGGGCTACCAGCTCACCGACCTCTGCCTGAGCGCCGGACGTCGAGCCGCCGCTATGAGACGCGGTAGGACTGGCTCCGGCCGCCGGTGGTCAGTGTCACGCGCAGGGAGCGCGGGTCCTTGCGGTCCCGGCCGCAGAACAGCGTGCCATCTATCGTGTCGCCTGCGAAGCAGAGGTTATCGGTCGGCACACCGTGCAGCGCCGTGCTGACTGCCGCTCGTCTCCAGATGTTACGTGCGCACCGAAAAACATGGACCTTATGAACAACATGGACCTTATGAACAATGGACCTTACCTCAGCTCACGGCGCAGAAAACACCACATCAACAACTTTGATGAACACGCCCAACCGCAGCACATAACCCCTACCAATCCTTTCCAAACCTTGCACAGACCTAATGTCTGCACATCACATCCCCTGGCACATGTGTTCTCAGAAACGAGCGACAAGTAACCACACAACTAGCTGGAACTTGCATTGGCTTCGCCTGTCTCCCCCCCCCCCCCCCCCCCCCCCCCCCCCCCCCCCCCCTCCCCTCCCCCTTCCCTCACTGGCCATCCCTGGGTGCCCTCGGTCCCTCCCGCGCGCCATCCCAGTCGCACCTGCGTCAGCGCTGACCGGCTGCTCTAGGTAGAACACGGTCTGCTTCCAGTGGGTGGACGGCGCCTGCGGCCCCGTGCTGAAGCCGACCGCGATCGGCAGATCGAAGTGGGTGTCGAAGAGTAACCGACCAGCGCCGTTACGCGGCACGCGCGCGTCACACGCACCGAGAACGGCGCCGTGAACTCGGTGTCGGCCACACTGCGGCACACGGGCGGAAAGCCGGCGGTGGTCGGAGGGTAAACGGTGCGCAAGCACTTACACACACGCACACGCACACGCACACGCACAAGCATGTGCGCGCGCGCGCGCGCGCACCAACAGACAAGCGCTGCCGGTCAAGGGCTCGGCATGGCACCTGGGTAAAAGAACCGATTTTATCCCGTGGTCTGATGACATGCGATAGAGTAACTCACGTGCGGAACCGTTGCGAGGTTCTAAGGAATACATGCGATTTTTCGACCGTTTTGTAATGCGTGAGGCAACGCATCCAACGAGATGAAACACGGTGCGAGCAGGTGTTCGAAATTCGGCCCCGCGCGGTGGAATTCCAGTTGTCGCGTCACTCCGCATCTGTGCCTACCCACAACAAGGTGTATCAGTCACTGGCATCATCCAAACGAATATCCCAGACACAGACGGCCCGTAGAGAAGTCTTCAGTCAGCCATCGAGCGTGGCGGCGTAGTTCGAGCCCGGCCCGGCCCGGCCCAGCGTCGGGCGCTCGGCCGGCACTCACGTGATCGTGTTGAGGTCGAGCTGCTTGATCTGGCAGGGGTCGGAGCAGATGGCGGCAGCCGGCACCACCTCCACACTGGCCTCCCTGCAGCACCTCTGCCCGCAGACAGCTCATCCGGAAGCCGTACACGTCCGACCAAAACGACAGCAGATGGTCGTACCGTTCTGCGGGCGAGCACCCGGGCCCAGGTCAGTGCTGCGGCGTCAATACAGTGAGGCATGCAAGCCTAATAAAAACGAAAAACTCTACGCGTAGGAACAACAAAAAAAAACTCCATCTCTGAACAGTTTTGGCCGATCAGGATTACAGACATCAGCTCAAAAGCTTCACAGGCGCCAACGCAGTCGGATTACTTTCCACGCGATGGTTAAAAACGGCCCGCGGATGGCAATTGGGTATCAACGTCCCAACGCCTAATGTTCGCCTACAATCTACTGAATACCCAGCACTAAACCTCCGCCCATTGAGCCGTGCGATTGACTGACCCATGTCGGATACGGCCACCAAGCTCATAGTGCAGCGGTTGGGCATGAGGGTGCCGCCGTCGGCCAGCAGGTGGTCCCGCGCGTACAGCACCGAGTCCAGCATGCCCTCGAACAGCAGGAAATAGCCCATCCACTCGGACACTATGACGTCAAAGCGCCGGTCGCGTCCGCCGGGCAGCACCATCTCCTCCAGCCGACCCTTCACCAACTTCACCACGTCGGAGAGACCGTTCTCCCTGAGGAGCACAGGAGAGTCACGTGACCTGGATACTGGCGGGGGACGTGGGGCCTCAACGTGGACCACTCATCACTCCGCCACAGGCACGGCCCTCTCTACAGAGAGCGCGGAGCCTCAACGTGGACCACTCATCACTCCGCCACAAACACAGCCCTCCCTGCCGAAGAAAGACGGCATACCCTGCTCCCGGCACGTCAAGGCCGGCGTCACGATCAGCCGGCTACGGCGCGATAGCCCGTCACAATACCGACCAACAACGTCAGCAACTCAGCAGTCTGCTTGAGCCGTGGGCCACGCCAGTTTGTTTCACAGTGTCAAGCGAACAGTCACGACCTGCGAGACTGGGAGACGCCCTCTAATCGAGTCATTCTTCTCTGGGGCGAACAGCTTAGCAGATTAAAGGGCCGGTCCTTTCAACAAGTTAACCAATGATATCTTAGTCCTATGGTACATACATAATCAATAGCATGTAGTTTCTCAACATGTTTTGAATAAACACCGACCAAGGAATATAGTACCTTCCGCGCTTTTCCTAGGCCACAACGCTATCAGCTAAGACGATGCCTCAACTATGAACACCGTAATATGTGGCATTCCCAAGACGCCCCCCCCCCCCCCCCCCACCACCCCCCTCCAGGCGTCCGGCTGACCGCCACCGCCCACCTGACTATATCCATGGCGTCGTAGATGACCTCGGACCGGTCGACGCCGACCACCTCGGCGGCGCCGGCGCGCGCGCAGAACATGGAGAGGATGGCCGTTGCCGCAGCCGAGGTCGAGCACCGAGCGGCCCGCGCACGCACGGCAGCGCGTTCCGGCCGATGGCGTCCCCGGTACGCCTCGGTCCGCACCCGGTCCTGCCGGCGGCCACGGCTCGCGCAGGTCAGTCCGCGCAGACGCCGTGGAGGTGACGTCCGGTTCGAGTCCGCGCGAACGCACGCCGAGAACGTCAGACGAGCAGCTCATGCGCTTTGCTCTTTCTGCCTCCCCGACAACAACAAAGGGAGACAAAACAGACCAAGGTCAATGGGAATTAAAACGCAATTACCCTGACCTTTCAACAGCTCGAGTCCACGGCAGCGCATCGCCCCAGGACTGATGACGCACTAACAAGCGCGACAAATTTCCACGCAGAGCAACACCAATGTGCGTGATTCGCGATGGGACAAAGTGCGCTTACAAGAGCACGATCACCTCTCCGATAGATACATATTTAAAGCGAAGAGCTTCCCCGGGCCAGACGCAAAGGTACGGTCGCTGTCACGCAAAAAAGCGCCAGCATCGCACCACCCGACCCGGCCCATCGCCGGGTGCGGCCATGGCGCGATGAAATCTCGGCATCCCCACCAAAACAATCGGATTACAAATCATCCACGACAGTCGAAACAAAAAGCGCGTGTCACACGCTATGCTGAAGTCGCGCCGCACGCTCGGGCAGCGGCGTACGTGCACGCTCGGGCAGCGGCGTACGTGCGCGCTCGGGCAGCGGCGTACGTGCGCGCTCGGGCAGCGGCGTACGTGCGCGCTCGTGCAGCGGCGTACGTGCACGCCAGCCAGCCGCTCACCGACAGCATCTCGTGGTGGATGCCGAAGTGGGCGTACGACTCGAAGTAGCTGTCGCTGTCGCCAGCGGCGGTGGCGTTCGACACGGGCGCCGGCTCCGGCTCCTCGTCCAGCCGCAGGATTCTGATGCATCGTGCCCCGCATCGTGGCCATGTCTGTCAACGTGGGACCGTCAGGCTAGAGCGCTCACGTCGCGCTGGCAACCGTTCATCCAACTTGTGGTTCGTACGTCTTGGCGACGGCCGAGGCAACCGAAGTCAACGACGGCAGCCGATGCAAAGCGTGCGTGGGCGATTTGCCAGAATGGCAGGCTCAAATATCACATGGAACGAAAGCACAGCGATGGTCAGGTCATAGTCAGGTCAGCGATAGTCAGGTCATAGGTCAGGCACAGCGATAGGTCACGGTCATATGCGGAGAGAGAAGAGCAAACAGCAGGCGAAGACGATGGCGCCGACCGAGGAACATCACAGCAGACACTACGTCGTATCTGATATGGAAATACCTTGTGTCTGCTGGGGACAAAACATGACCTCAGCAAGGACCAGGCCTATCGCCAGCCGAGGATGCTACCTGACATACGGCCGAGACACCACTTGTCTGCCTAAACATGATCCAACATCTGCCCGAAACACAGGCTGGTGCATGCTGGGGAAATGACCTGGCGCCTGTGCTCGTCATGACTTGGCCCTATGCCTGCCATGACCTGGTGCCTGTGCTTGTCACGACCTCACGCCTGTGCTCGTGATGACCTGGCGCCTGTGCTCGTCAAAACCGGGCGCCTGTGCTCGTCACGACTCATGCCTGTGCTCGTCACGACCTGGCGCCTGTCTGATCTCGTCACCTTGCAGCAGGAGCTCGTCACGGTCCTGGCTGGCCTGCAGCTGCCGGCGCAGCTCGGCCAGCTGGTGCTGCAGCTGCTCGTAATGCACCACCGACAGGGTCACGTAGTCGCCCTCGTAGTTGACCACGTGGCGGGACGCGTCGTCGGCAGGTGGCGGTGCGGCGGCCGGTGCGCCGACAAGGTCCTCCAGGTCTGCCGGATGGCCGTGGCAATTTTGGTGATGCAGATGGGGGCGACGTTTAGAGTCAGGGCATACAAAACGAGATGGGTCAGAATGAGAGGAAAATCCTTGTGGGAAACGCGAAGACTTTGTCTCACCAGGATCAGGGCCTGAAGGTAGAAGATTATGCTTTACTTCCCAGAGGACTAGAAAACTGAGATATAAACACCAGAGCTACATGATTGCTTACACACAAATTCCAGAACACCATTACATTCTATTAGCATGCAGCACAAGCACCATTACTGTGAGCAGATCTGGTCATGCACAGCCATCTGGTAGGATGGAATAGTGAGCACACTCCACAAAGACCTGATCCACCCAGGTGGTGCCTCTGGCTCACTCCACCCAGACCTGACCCACCCAGACAGCACCCCTGGCTCACTCCATCCGGACCTGGCCCGTGCAGATGGCCTCCTGACTCACTCTACCCAGACCTCATCCACCCAGACAGAGCCTCTGGCTCACTCCACCCAGACCTGATCCACCCAGATGCCACCTCTGGCTCATTCCAACCCAGATCTGATTCTGCCAGATGGCGCCTCTGGCTCATTCCACCCAGACCTGATCCACTTAGACAGTGCCTCTGGCTCACTCCACCCAGACCTGATCCACTTAGGCAGTGCCTCTGGCTCACTCCACCCAGACCTGATCCACCCAGATGGCACCTCTGGCTCATTCCAACCCAGATCTGGTCCTGCCAGATGGCACCTCTGGCTCATTCCACCCAGACCTGATCTATTTAGACAGTGCCTCTGGCTCACTCCACCTAGACCTGATCCACTTAGACAGTGCCTCTGGCTCACTCCACCCAGATGGCACCTCTGGCCCACTCCACCCGGACCTGATCCACCCAGTCAGTGCCTCTGGCTCACTCCACCCAGACCCTGGTGCCTCACCAATCATCAGGAGAGGATCGCACTCGATGACAGGCTTCATGTACTTGTGGTCGGCCCAGGAGGCGCCCGGCAGTCGGCGCAGCTCGCCCGGCGACACGGCCATGCTGCGCACAAAGTTCACCAGCCGGATGTAGCCGAAGCAGTCGAGTGCGTGCCTGGTCACGAGTGCGGCCAGGTCCAGGTCGTGCTGCTGCTGACAGTGAGTCAGCACATCCATCACCGGCAGCTGGAGTGGGCAGAACAGACATGTGGCCACCACAGGGGCAGCTGACTCCTCCATCTCCTCCCAGTCCTCCTCTCCATCACTGTCATCCTCATCTTCATCAGCAGCTGCCTGGTTGCTGGCAGTTGATGCTGGCACTCCTCTATGGGCAACAGCAAGAGAAGCAGAAGGAGGGGAGGCAACTTCTGATACCTCTTCCAAGTCTGGCATGTCATCTTGTTCAGCAGACATACTGGCAGGTGCAGGGGACTGTAGTTGTGACTGAAAAAACATTAGGATCTGATGAGCATATAATGCTTTGACTCCATGGTATCAGATGTCACAAAATATTGATCATAATGATCTAAGAGGTGACATGTGCTGCTTCAGTCTGTCCCCATATCCTGGCTGGTGTGCCTGCCCAATGATGGGGGTAGTCTCGAGTTGCTCCATGCCCTTAGTGTGGGTACTAAACCAGAAATTCATGCCATAAAAGGGTTCAGTATAAAAATTCACCTCCATGAAAGGGACATTAGCATATGTATTGCATGGTTTGAGCCAGTCATAGTACAATGGCAAGTGGCAACATAGTAGGTCACCTCCATATTCAATGGATATTTTCAGCAAGAAGTACACAAAGGGCATTTATCCAACAGTTCTGATTCAATAACATAAGGATGTCTTGAACCACTCCAAAACACTAATAGCATGTGCTAACTATACAATACCTTGCCACAAAATGCCATCTATATTGAAAATAATAACAAAAAATGCTAAAAACATAGTTTGCTAACACTCTCTGACCCCACATTTCATATTTAGGCATAGTGCTTATCTGATCCTGCTATTTGCTACCCTAGAGTAATAATTCTTAACCCTATGTGATAAGGTAATTCAGCTGTAAAGCAGCGACAAATAGAAGCACCAGCCAGATTGCACTGCACAAAAAACAAAACAAAAATGGTGAAATAAGTCAACATATAACATATACTTATACTGCCTTTACTGGCAGCACTTATGCTGCATTTTCCTGACTGCATTTGTTTAGTGAGCCTGCAGCACACATGTGCTCAACTCAGGCCAGGCCAAATTGCATTGAACTGACAAATGAGTTTTTTTCTGAAAACATTGAGCCTATAATTGCTTCAAATTACTTTTGCAATATCATGATCCCTTGAAACAATGGGTATTCTTCAAGTACTTCACCTTCTTTAGAAGAAGAAAAATCTCCACCGCGAGCGTTTTACGCGCAGTGCGGCACGGGCTCAACCAGCTCGCGTTAGCAGGATTGCTCAACTTTGAAATCACACAATCCAAACGACATCTTTAGCACCAAAAATAAAGAGCATGCAATTAACATTATACACTACGTCGTTTCGACCACTGCTACTCACAATGCTCGCATGATTGCCTATCATCTTCAAGAAATAACCATCTGATAATATAATAATTTCGGCCACAAACAGGTCATATGATTTTTAACACGCGGACAGCCGACGACGTATAGCATGTACTAAAAGGGCAACATAAGCACCAAATTACGTACATTCGTGCAATCAAGAAAAGTATCCCAGTTTTTCACATTCGTGTCTCGAATTGATGTTTCCAAACAGACAGCACAGAGAAAAACCCAACAATGTCGGCGGAACTGAAGCATTTCCAGCAGTCTTAAAAAACGGACCAAGCCACGGGAACCAAACACCGAAGCCAAGCCAACGTTTTCGGTGCGGTACATTGACGTCTATTAGCGCAGTGCATCTCATACACGAGTCCGGATAATGTGATTCACACTTATTAGGACCAAACACATCGTGACGACATTGTCGCTTAAACTACAACACTTGGATTCAATTAATATGACTACTCCGTTTGCCGTAACATGCTGCCATCATGCCGTGCAGAGGGACTATCGTAGTACCCTCTTAAAGTAGTGCACCTCCTGTACAATTCCAACGAGCAATGCTTGAAATCGCACTGACATCCAGGGACATACTCTGCCGAGATAATATGCCAACAGCCACCCTAAGGAAAGGGATCAAGCCTCGGGAAACGAAGACTGAAGCAAGGCCAGCGTTTTCGGTACGGTACATATACGTCTGTTAGCGTAGTGCACCTCACACACGAGTCCGGATAATGCGATTCACACCCTTAGAACTGAACACGTCGTGCTGACAATGTCGATGGAACTGCAAGACTTCGGTCCGATGAATAAGACTCATGCGTTGCCGTGAGGTGCTGCAATCATGTCGTGCAGAGGGACTGTCGTAGCACCCTCTTAAAGTAGTGCACCTCTTGTACAATTCCAACGAGCAAGGCTTGAAATCGCTCTGACATCCAGAGACATACTCTGCCGAGATAATATGCCAACAGCCACCCTAAGGAAACGGATCAAGCCCCAGGAAACGAAGACTGAAGCAAGGCCAGCGTTTCGGTACGGTACATATACGTCTATTAGCGTAGTGCACCTGACACACGAGTCCGGATCATGCGATTCACACTTATTAGGACCAAACACATCTTGCTGACGATGTCGGTGGATATGCCAGATCACGGTCCGATGAATAAGACTCATGCATTGCCGTCAGATGTTGCCATCATTGGCGGACGGACTGCAGTAGCACCCTCTTCAAGTAGTACACCTCCGGTATAATTCCAATTGGCGGGACCTAAAAACCGCTCTGACATCCAAAGACATACTCTACCGAGATAATATGCCAATAAAAATCCTAAGGATACGGACCAAGCCTTGGAACCGAAGACTGAAGCTAGGCCAGCGTTTTCGGTACGGCACATATGCGTCTATTAGCGCAGTGCACCTCATGCACGAGTCCAGATCAGGCGATTCACACTTATGGAAATTAAACACATCGTGCTGACAATGACGATGGAACTGCGAGACTTCGGTCCGATGAATAAGACTGATGCAGTGCCGTGAGATGCTGCCATCATGTGCGGACAGGCTGTAGTAGCACCCTCTTAAAGTAGTACACCTCTTGTATAATTCCGATTGGCGAGACCTAAAAACCACTCTGAAAGGCAAAGACACACCCCGCCGAGATAACATCCCGACACGAACCCTGAGAAACAAAGCCAAGCCCCGGGAACCGAGGACCGAAACAAAGGCAACGGTTTAGGCACGGTATATATACGTTTAGTCGTGCGGTGCACCTGAAACAGGAGCCCTTACAACGCGATTCACACTAAGTAGAAATAAACACATTGTGCCGACAATGTCGGTTGAGCTGCAATGGTTTGATTCAATGAATAAGACTCATGCACTGTCGTGGGATGTCACCATCATGTGCGGACAGACTGTAGTAGCACCTTCTTAAAGTAGTGCGCCTCTTGCATAATTCGTTGGCGAGACCTAAAAACGGCTTTGCCATCCAAAGACACACTGTACCGAAATAACGTGTGAACAGCAATTCTAAGGGAACGGACCAAGCCCCGGAAACCGAAGACCGAAGCGAGGCCAACGTTTTCGGTACGGTACATATATATTTATAAGCGCAGCGTACCTTATACCATCGTCAGCAAGATGTGTTTAGTCCTAATAAGTGTCAATCGCATGATCCGGACTCGTGTGTGAGGTGCACTACGCTAACAGACGTATATGTACAGTACCGAAAACGCTGGCCTTGCTTCAGTCTTCGTTTCCCGGGGCTTGGTCCGTTTTCTTAGGGTGGCTGTTGGCATATTATCTCGGCAGAGTATGTCTCTGGATGTCAGAGCGATTTCAGGCCTTGCTCATTGGAATTGTACAAGAGGTGCACTACTTTAAGAGGGTGCTACGACAGTCCCTCTCCACGACATGATGGCGGCATCTCACGGCAATGCATGAGTCTTATTCATCGGACCGACGTCTTGCATTTCCATCGACATTGTCAGCACGACGTGTTTAGTTCTAATAAGTGTGAATCGCATTGTCCGGACTCGTGTGTGAGGTGCACTACGCTAACAGACGTATATGTACCGTACCAAAAACGCTGGCCTTGCTTCAGCCTTCGTTTCCCGGGGCTTGGTCCGTTTGCTTAGGGTGGCTGTTGGCATATTATCTCGGCAGAGTACGTCTTTGGATGTCAGAGCGGTTTCTAGGTCTCGCCAATTGGAATTATACAAGAGGTGTACTACTTGAGAGTGTGCTACTGCGGTCCGTCCGCCAATGACGGCAACATCTGACGACAATGCATGAGTCTTATTCATCGGACCGAAGTCTTTCATATCCACCGACATCGTCAGCAAGATGTGTTTAATCCTAATAAGTGTGAATCGCATGATCCGGACTCGCGTGTGAGGTGCACTACGCTAACAGACGTATATGTACCGTACCGAAAACGCTGGCCTAGCTTCAGTCTTCGTTTCCCGGGGCTTGGTCCGTTTGCTTAGCGTGGCTGTTGGCATATTATCTCGGCAGAGAACGTCTTTGGATGTCAGAGTGGTTTCTAGGTCTCGCGAATTGGAATTATACAAGAGGTGTACTTCTTGAAGAGGGTGCTACTGCAGTCCGTCCGCCAATGATGGCAACATCTGACGGCAATGCATGAGTCTTATTCATCGGACCGTGATCTGGCATATCCACCGACATCGTCAGCAAGATGTGTTTGGTCCTAATAAGTGTGAATCGCACGATCCGGACTCGTGTATAAGGTGCACTACGCTAACAGACGTATATGTGCCGTACCGAAAACGCTGGCCTTGCTTCAGTCCTCGTTTCCCGGGGCGTGACCCGTTTCCTTAGGGTGGCTGTTGGCATAATATCTCGGCAGAGTATGTCTCTTGATGTCAGAGCGATTTCAAGCCTTGCTCGTTGGAATTGTGCAAGAGGTGCACTACTTTAAGAGGGTGCTACGACAGTCCCTCTGCACGACATGATTGCAGCATCTCACGGCAATGCATGAGTCTTATTCATCGGACCGAAGTCTTGCAGTTCCATCGACATTGTCAGCACGACGCGTTCAGTTCTAAAGGTGTGAATTGCATTATCCGGACTCGTGTGTGAGGTGCACTACGCTAACAGACGTATATGTACCGCACCGAAAACGCTGGCCTTGCTTCAGTCTTCGTTTCCCGAGGCTTGATCCCTTTCCTTAGGGTGGCTGTTGGCATATTATCTCGGCAGAGTATGTCTCTAGATGTCAGAGCGATTTCAAGCCTTGCTCGTTGGAATTGTACAGGAGGTGCACTACTTTAAGAGGGTACTACGACAGTCCCTCTGCACATGATTGCAGCATGTCACGGCAACGGAGTAGTCATATTAATTGAACCCAAGTGTTGTAGCTTAAGCGACAATGTCGTCACGATGTGTTTGGTCCTAATAAGTGTGAATCACATTATCCGGACTCGTGTATGAGATGCACTGCGCTAATAGACGTCAATGTACCGCACCGAAAACGTTGGCTTGGCTTCGGTGTTTGGTTCCCGTGGCTTGGTCCGTTTTTTAAGACTGCTGGAAATGCTTCAGTTCCGCCGACATTGTTGGGTTTTTCTCTGCGCTGTCTGTTGGGAAACATCAATTCGAGACACGAATGTGAAAAACTGGGATACTTTCTTAATTGCTCGAATGTACGTAATTTGGTGCTTATGTTGCCCTTTTAGTACATGCTATAAGTCGTCGGCTGTCCGCGTGTTAAAAATCATATGACCTGTTTGTGGCCGAAATTATAATATTATCAGATGGTTATTTCTTGAAGATGATAGGCAATCATGCGAGCATTGTGAGTAGCGGTGGTCGAAACGACGTAGTGAATGATGTTAATTGTCTGCTCATTACTTTTGGTGCTAAAGATGTCGTTTGGATTGTATGATTTCAAAGTCGGGCAATCCTGCTAACGCGAGCTGGTTGAGCCCGTGCCGCACTGCGCGTAAAACGCTCGCGGTGGAGATTTTTCTTCTTCTAAAAAAGGTGAAGTACTTGAAGAAAACCAAACAATGACCATTTATGCTAGGAAATTGGTGCTGAATGTGAGCACCAAACCTAGGAGTCCAAATTTGCAAGTACCCTATTAAGTCTGGTTTTCCCTACTAAAGTGAAAATGTCATTTACCTAATCAGGATAGCACATCAACAAGTATATGCTGTGTAGGAACCTCATTCATAACCTCTTGCACATAAATGCAAATACAAAAATGCATGGGTATTGCTGGGACAGGGGGCTTCAATTACGCACCAGACCAACACAGAATCTGGTCTCCGCGTGTTCAGCATCTTGAACATGCAAAAACGTTAATTAAGCAAATAGCTAGGTAGGCACGCTGGCGCCAAGACCACGCGGGGCGTCCCGCGGCTGTCCTAAGACGCACCTCCGACACACGCACGATAGATGCTGGTTAGAACGAAGTTCAGCACATAAATCGCGGTATTATAAACAGACGTCCCACACGCAGCAGATGCCACACACTCACCAAATGACGCCAGTCCCTTTTCGCGTACGCGATCACCCCCTCGTGGCCACCGCTCCAGGGCCTTCCCCGTGGCCGTAAAACCTCCCACGCCTCTCGTGGGGTCCACGAAACAACTGCATCCGTTTATGACGCGGTACAGACGGAGAACAGCGCAGCGCAGCGAACAACCCGTCCAGCTGGCTTCAGCTGAGTGCAGATGTGGTCGGACTCGGAGATTTTCATATTACCCGCGTGAGGCTCGTGCTTCCTAAAGCGATCTCACTGGATTCAGTCTGACATAAAGCCAATGCAATTTTGGCGTCACCGTGTGCACAATATAATTTAATATGCCTCAAACGCCTTCATTTAGCTTTATCTACCGCATACTAATAGCAATAAATAAGGCTCACTTCGCATCCGTCAGTCGCCCTAAATACCAGAGTCCAGACAGGAACAGGCAAGGTCGGAGGAGCCCGGTCTGGACCGGACGTTGCGGCATGGGACTGGGCAGTGCCGCACGGGACCTGACGCAATGGGACGGGACCGAACAAAGGCGAACGGGACTGGTTCGGACTTGACGGGACTGAACGAGGCTAGAAAAAAATGGGCAACCCAGGGGACTAGTCGACCAAACCAGTCCTTTGGACAGGGCGTGACCAGACGATGCTAGACCGGATAGAGCCAGACAAAGACAGATAGAATCATAAGACAGACCTAGTCCGTTCCAGGCCGGTCTCATCCCGCTCCCGTTGTGTCCAGCCTAGCTTCTTGTTATCACATCTCTTGCCCTTCCATATCATTCCATAGTATTACATCCTATCTGGTCCCGTCGGTCTCCGTACAGTCACGCCTAGTCCCATGCCTCGTCCGGTTCGATTCGATCCCATCAAGTCTAGTCTGACTGCCCCCATCAGTCTCCTCCGGTCACATCCTGCCCCTCCTGTTCTGGCCCGCCCAGACCCCTCTGGTCTGGTCTGGAATGATCCTGTCCTGTCCCGTCTGAGCCATGTTCCAACTCCCATATCATTTCGTCCGGTCCGCTTCCGTCTGGTTCTGTGTTTCCCCGTTCTGTCCCGCCCGGTTCCCTTCGGTCACCACCCGCTTGCTAGGGGCCACTTTTGTGACGGAAAGCACCCAGACTGAACCAGGGGCGGTCTGCCTGGCACAGACCCGCTGCATCACCACGGGCAGATTGGCGGTGGTTTTGTGGCGTCATCGTACAACCGCGGAATTATCCGCGACCTTCACTATTCGCAGATAATCAGCTGACAACCATCCTGTAAATTGTACGTTGATATGATCAAGCCTTGTTGATGCCTCTGTTCAATGGCCTCGGATATGATGCTGTTCGGTGGCAGGTGCGAGGGGTGACGCTATTTATTGTCATTACATGACACATAGACCAGAATGACCGTGCTAACGACATTGATAAATGTCTGAAGCATCCACTGTCAACCATATTGCATGGGTTGCGTCCTAGACTTATTTGATTTAGGTTGTTTCTGGCCCGGACCCCTGGCGTACATTTGGTGAATGGATAGGACACCGGCTATGGATTGTTGGGCATTCATTTGCAGACTGGAGCTTATACTCTTGCGCTACAATGTAATGTTTCAGTTGTCAGATGGACATAACTTCAGTTTGTGAGGCTAGATACAGAACTATCTCACTGTCCAGGGTGGTGAAGAGGTGGAGCATCATTCTGTTTTTCATCTTCCCTGTGTTATCCAATTTTTGGGCTTATTTGCAATTAAAATGAGCAATTTTGTGAACAGTTTAGGTCAAATTGGCAATAAAACATGTGATTTCATCATATTGCTGTCAGGCTTCTTACAGAGTGCCAGTGACTGCTTGGCCATATCAGAGCCTAGGGATCTAGGAGCAACCGGATTTTGAACCTGGGCTCTCCATCTGGTAGTCTGATGCACTAACCAGACTTGAATTGGTAGGAAAATAAGTATGCAATTAAATCTTGACAATGAATTTCAATCATGTATTTTTGTGCCCCAGGCATTAAGGGAGGAGTAATTATTCTCTGACATAGGCAATTCCAAATCTCACCATGTCTTCCCTATTTCCTTTCACATGCTACTCCAACATGAGTGAAATTGGTGCAGGCCACTGCTATTTGACATGTTTTTGTTGGTGTTGGGTTTATGCCTCAGGAAAGTTTGCTTTTTCAGATGGCATTAGAACAAAGTTGCTATTGACTTGAGAACCAGCAATGGCATCTTCAAGTGTAAGTATTTGCATGCGTGCTCAGTCATGTTGAAACTTGCACAGTATGAGTATGAGTATCATAATCATGTAATGGAGGTGCAGTGTGTGGTGATATAATTAATTATGATACATGATGTAATTCAATTGTCTTGTTTGGAATGAGCATTATTCTGAACTATGCATGCCATGTTATTACAACACTAGAAAGCAATCATAACATGTTTAGGCTATATATTTAAGTAAAATTGTTTTGCTTTAGGTTTTACTAGGATACCAGGATATTTTTATATCAATTTTCACATTCAAAGTTTTGCATCTGAGTATTGTTATGCCAAATAAAATATGAGTCAATGGGAAGCAGTTGAAAAACCAGACAGGTTGTTGGTGAGGCATTGTCAGCTTGCATACTGTCAGTACATGCAGCCTTGCTGCCAAATGACATATAAACATCTCAGGCCAGGGCAAATGTGTGATCTTGCCAAAGATGTCATGTGAATCTCCAAAGCACCAGTGCATGTATGACCTCACCATCCAGTGACCTGTGCATCTGTCTGGCCACAGAAGGCAGAGGACCACCGGCGTAAGTGGGACCGGGACGAGTATGAGTCAATCGCAGCACAGCGGTTGGCCGAGGAGGAGGCGCGCCGCGAGGCGGCCGACGAGAAGGGGCCGCCCGTGCAGCGCGAGCTTCTCCGCCAGCGCGAGTACAAGGTGGACCTGGACAGCCGGCTCGGCAAGAGCGTCGTCATCACCAAGACCACGCCGGCCTCGCAGTCGGGCGGGTCAGTCGGGCGGGCGGGCGGCGCGGCCGACGCCGAGACCGAGTGTCGACGCTCGCGAGCCAGTGGTAGTAATCGGTGAAGTTATACCATTGTCGAGACCGCCCACAGGCGTGTTCATCAGGGAGAATCATGTGACAAGTTGTGTGGCTGGCTAGCGTGGAATGTAATATGTGAACGGCATGCTAAGATGTGGCTGATGTGTTTTTCCCTGGTTTATGGCCGATGAGTTTTAGCGCTTAAGAGTTATTTGCCTGTTATCCATTTGAACAAGATTTAATGTTGCTTCTTTTGTCCCGCAGGTACTACTGTAATGTTTGTGACTGCGTGGTGAAGGATTCCATCAACTTCTTGGACCACATAAATGGAAAGAAACGTAAGTTGCCCCTTAATCTGATCCACCTTACTGATGACACTGAGGTACAAATATGGGCGACAGATGACGTAAGGTCTGGTGAAAAGCCGCGCGGTGGGCATTAAGGTTAAGGCATGTGCTTCCGTGCAATGTGTGCAAGCGTGACGCAAAGTTCCAAATAGTCGGAGCGCGTCCGCTCCGTCCTTCCCTTTCCCCTATGGAGTGGTTGATGTTGAGACCACACCAGTGCGATGTGCATCAGTTGATAACGTGCACATGTCCGCGTTTTGTTGTCGGGTAACCTTCAACGATATTGTTCCACCGTGATGTTGTTTTCTCTTGTATTGGATTAGCGCGTAAAGGTTTGCTTCGCGGTGCATTATTGCACGTTCAGGAGAACACGTTTTCGCCCAGCCTCTTCTAACCCTGTTCTTTTTTGTTCTATCGGCGAACAGACCAGAGAAACTTGGGCATGTCGATGCGGGTGGAGCGCTCGTCTCTTGACCAGGTCAGGAAGAGGTTCGACATGAATAAGCGGAAACGGGAGGAGCAGAAGAAAGAATACGACATGGAAGAACGGCTAAACGAGATCAGGGAAGAGGTAAGCCACTGGTGCTTTTTATGTTTTAGTCATGTTATGTTCCGCCCTGAAATACTCGCTTGTCTTACCGTCCATGTTGGATATGCGGCATTACGAGTCTTGTCAACTGCATTGGAGCCGGTATCTGCCGCGCTGCCAATGGCTTGCCTTGCCGACGGTTAGCTGTGGTGAAGGAGGCGGCAAGCGGCCGTGGGCATGCCTGCGCTCACGCGCCGCCCCCCGCTGGCAGGAGGAGAAACAGAAGGAGTACCGGCGCGAGCGGCGCAAGGACAAGAAGCGTCGCACGGCGGACGCGGCAGACGACGAGCCTGTCAACCCCCAGCTGGCTGCCATGATGGGCTTCTCGGGCTTCGGCGGCGCCAAGAAGTGAGCCGCCGCGCACTTGAGATGTGCAGGGCGGCGGGCCGGCGCTGGCGCCGCGCTCCGGCACGCGCCGCGTAGGTCTCATACTGAGCGCCGCGCAGCATCGGACAGACCGGCGCGAGCGGCTCACACAGCCAGGCGCGAGCGGCGCCGATGGCCAGGCGCGAGCGCCCCAGACGAGCAGGCGCGCGCAGCAGTTGGCGGTGCAGTGCGAGTATCTCGCACGACCGGATGGCGCATGGCAAGGCTACAGGACCTTGTCTTAAGATTTCGAATCCGCGCCCTCGACGCGCCGCGGGGAGGAGCGGGCTGTCTTGTCAGGCTGGTACTGTGCTCGTGGACATGAGTGCAGTGCCACCCGCGTGCAGTAACTGGTCTCGCAGTGTCATGTTCGTGTGCCCGGGAGGATAATTCATGCGACGTTCTGACAATCGTGCACTTCGCGTTTGCGACGAACCCGAGCCCAACCGTGTGTCTAGTGCATCGATACTTCATGTCCGACATTTGCCAGCCGCCCGTATTGCAGAGAAAGAACAATGCATCAACATATCTCACGCATTACGGCTCGGTAACCAAAACGAATTGTTTCAAATACTGACTATATTTCTCAGTTGTATGTGCAAAAGCACGGTGACAGCGTCTGCGTCCTACCACAAGCAGATGGCCACCCGCGGCCGGGCGGCCAATGAAATAATCAAATCATAGCTAATGACTTCATGGACAAGGATGAAACACGTGACCCAATGTGGGCTCTCGGCGCACCGACCGTTCAGTGCACAGGGCTGCAACACGTCCAGCAGCAGCTCAGCGATGCGTCCTAAACATTCACAATTGCAAACGTTTTACTGAGGCCCATCGTCACATTTTTGTTTTGACGGAGGAACCCGGCTTCGACGTTCCCCGCGTCAAACTCGCCTTCTTGTTGGAGTATTTGAACTTCGTCACATACCCGATCACGAGGGATTGTATCTTCTGAGCGTTGATTTCCCCGGATTTGCTGTGACATATCTGTAGCAGATCATGCCAATGTTAGAATTCTGACATGGGATTCAGATGCTTTGCCAACTTAAAGTTAGGGGACCCACCGATGCTCTGGTGGTCCAACATGGTGCTGAACTGGCGGGCGAAGGGGGGGGGGGCAAAACAATCACTCAGGCGTTTATCACGTGAACAACGGTTGTCGCTGCCAAGGGGACGGGCACGGAGGCTCTTCCCCTTAGTGCCGTTGACCCTGATGGTAGTGGGAATAATCATCCACGCGCACGCGCCGGATCCTTGGGCCCTTACAGCCAATCCCAGAGCCAGCATCGTGGTCACGTGCCAAGTGTGTGTATCCACACGTTTCACATTCAATGCCGACGTCCACATTTACATAATGGGTTCGTGCATTCACACGGCCAGTTGTTCCCACAACCCCCGTAGTAGATACCTTTTCAACACGCGTAGACACTACACTCAGCGATGAAACGATCACTGCCATTCATGAATAAACTATCCGAGAGGGTCAGTTTCCGTCGGGCACCGGGTCAAGGATAGCTGTCGACGGAGGGCGGCGGGTCCGAATACAGTCAGAGCGCCCGGCTAGTCCGTCCAGCTCAGGTTCAAGGCCCCCGGCCGGGCCGACGCGGCTGCCCGCCCGCCGGCGGCCTCGCTCACCTTGGTCACCGATTTGCCCAGGATCTCCTTGTACTGGTCTTTGGTGATGGAGCGCTTGTGGTAGTAAGGCTTCAGCACCATCTTCACCTCCTCCACCACCCGCTCCTGGCGATTCAACTTCTTTAGGAACTGAAATGAGTCCTGGGGCGTCACAGAGCGGCAAATGTCATGCTGCTCTCAATATGCAGCGCATCAGCGGAAATGCGTAACTTTTCCTTCCGCTATCTGCGGTGTAGGACAATCGTTGATTTTCGGTAGAAGATTGCAAAGAGAAAGGCGATGGTAGAAAAGCGTTGTACGCGCAGATGTCCCTGATCATTATTTGCTTGGGAAGACAAACAGCACGGTAGCATACACGTGGAAGACGAAATATAACTAATGAAGTTCTGGCTTGTGCTTCGGGCCATCTGCAAACCTGCGTCGCCCACACCACGCCGAATAAGTACACTTCCACACCCGAGCTGCACACGAGGGGGCTCGTTCGTACGCGCCGTCGTCCCCACGCCCTCGCCCCAGGCGTTGCGTCTGCCTGCACGCCGCAGCACCGGCGGCGGAGCTCTGGCGCTGCACTCTGCCGCCGCCGGCTCACCTTCTCTTTGACCAGCATCTCGACCGCCGAGCTGGGCACGTCGTCCACCACCTCCAGCGTGGCGTTGGTCAGACTGGCCGAGGAGAGCGTCTTGTCGGCTGCCGGGCGGCGGCGGCGCACGTGTCAGAGGTCACCGGCGGCCGGTTCAGTGGTGGTACCCCAGGCGCCATGCGAGCTCCGTTCAAAGCCTCGGCATACGACTTCGGCCAGCGGCCGAATGCCGCGACGCCGACAGCCGCAACCGGCGCACGAAATGCCAAGCCACCGTGTTTCTCCTGATATGAACACGTGAAGACCACACTCGCCACTTGGTACCGACACGTACTAACACGTACCTCGTTTGACGTGCTTCTTGATCTGGCGCGCCTGCCTCTGGCTGGCGGTGCCGCCGCCCCTGCTGGCTATGCGCGTCGGCTCGGAGCCGAAGAGCTCATCAAAGCGCGACTGCAGCTCCGGTGGCGATGCGGCGGCGGCGGCGGCGGCGGCGGCAGTGGAGGCGGCGGCGGCTGAGGCGGCAGGCGCGGACAAGGCGGCCTGCGCCGGGGCGGCCGGCGGCCGCGGCGGCTCGAACAGGTCGTCGCCGTCGTCCGGGTCGGGCGAGCGCGGCGACTCGGGCGAGCCGGGCGAGTCGAGGTCCATGTCGACCGGCGGCGGGGCGGCCGGGCTGGGCGCGGCCGGCGCCGGCGCCGGCACCGGTGCCGCCCGCGCCACGTCCGACACGGCCGCGGCCAGGCTGGCCAGCCCCGTCAGCAGACTCTGTACGCACGGACATGGGCCCCGATCAACAGGCTGAGCTGACATGCGGGTCCCTCTCACAGGAGTGCACGCACCAAGTCCTCTCACTCACACTCTGCACGCTCGGCGCCCTCAGGCATGGCATGGCGGTCCCGTCTGCAAAATGGCAGGACAGGTACCGCCCCAGTCAACAAACACGGCACGGACAGAGGCCAGTCGGCCGACTGCACGGACACAGCCCTGCTGCTAGTTGTGAGAACAAACGAGGCTCAGAAGGCAAGGCAGACACCGCTCCGACAGCGTCCCGTCAGAGAACGCAGAGGTCACGATCGCGCACACAACACTTCACAACATTTGCGCAGGCAGGAGCGGCCAACATCAGCGGACCCTGCGGGCATGGTTCTACAAACAAACAGGTCAGGCCCAGGCGCCAACAGACACATCCGGCTCTGCACGAGTAAGCACGCAAGAACGGTACGAACAAAACAGCTCAAAGCTTAACTGCACGGATGCAAAGTACGCCAGAGCGATGATAAATACGTCTCCATTATGATGCATACAATATCGCAACCAAAATGCGAAACAATAATATTCTTCCTCATGGCATAACACACAAACAGCGAAACATAAAGTGGTAATCGATACCCCGGATTTCGCACGTCCACACGTCGACAGGCACACCAGCACACGGCACGCACTCGTAGCCGACAGCAAGGAGTGTGTGTGTGTGGGGGGGGGGGGGGGCATCACATCACAGCTGAGGCATCGACAACCTCACTGACCAGACTAATGGTGGGTTGGGCTGACGGCGCCTTGGTCGGACTGACGGACGGCGCGCGGCGCGGCGCGGCGGCCAGCGCCGCCTGCTCCTCCGTCGCTCGTTCCGACGATAGCGGCGGGTGGCGAGCCGCTGGCGCTGGCCGAGCCCGAGTGGGTCGGCTCGAACGGGTCGTACCGCTCGACGGCGCTACCGTCAGCCGGCGCCGGCCCGGGCGGTGTGCATGGCCCGCGCCCCGCCGCCGGCGCCGGCGCCGCCTCGGCCGCCCGCTCCGGCGGCGTCTGCGGACCGCGCGGTTGCCGGCGGCGACGGAGGCGGCGGCGCCGCAGCATCCGCCGCTGCCGCTGCCGCTGCCACCGCCGCCGCCGCCGCCGCCGGAGATGCAGCGCCAGACACCCGCTCTTGCTTCGGCTCGACGGGCGGCAGCGGCGGCGTTTCGCCGTCGCCGTCCGAGTCGGTGATGACGATTGCCTCTTCGCGCGGCGGCGTCAGCTCCACCACGTCGTCGCCGTCACTCTCGACCGGCGCCGGCGCCGGCGAGCTGCGCCAGTCCGAGCGCGACCACGAGCGCGAGCGCGAGCGCGACCAGGAGCGCCGCGGCCGCGCCGGCAAGCGGCCCAGGCCCCTGCGCCGCCGCGCTGGCGACTGCGAGCGGCTCCGGCTGCGCGAGCGACGGGCGGAGCGGGGCCGCGGCGAGCGCCGGCCGCTCCGGGAGCTCCGGCTCCGCCGCGGCGAGCCGGTCCGGGAGGCCTCCCGGCGCCAGCTGCCGGCGCGGCGCTCGCGGCTGCGGCGGCGCCGAGACTCGCCCCGCGACGGACTGCGCGCGGCAGGTGACCGACGCCGTCCTCTGGCCGACGTTGGCCTCGTGGCGTCTTCTGAACGTTCGCGCGCGGGAGACGCCTCCCTCGAGCGGCGTCTTTTATTGGCAGCTTTATCGTTTGAGCTTGTAACGTCCATGTCCTTTGAGACTTTGCGAGCCGGCAATCCATTATCAACGCGGGCTTTAACTGATTTTGATGGTGGCGATGCGTCACGTTTCTTTAAACTCTTCCTGTCTGTGTCGGACGAGCTGTCCCGGTTCCGTGCCTTCTGCCGCCTTCTATCTCTGTCCGACGAACTCTCCATTCTACATATCTTCTTTTTCGTTCCTTCTTCGTCGGATGAGCTCTCTCTACCACCTCTCTTCTCGGTCTTTCTAAATTTGTCGGGTAGACTGTCTTGACCTCTTTTCCTCCTGTCCTCTCTGTCACTATCGGACGAGCTGTCCCGACAAACCCTCTTTTTGCTTCGATTTCTGTCGGATGAGCTCCCTCGACCTATTATCCTCTTGCTCTTCCTCTCCTTTTCGATAGAGCCGTCTCGATCCCGTTTCTTCCTGTTCCTTTTATCTTTATCGGAAGAGCTGTCTCGACCACCTTTCTTTCTGTTCTTTTTACCTCTGTCGGGCGAGCTATCCCTAGCTGCTTTCTTCCTACCCTTCCTACTTTTCTCGGACGAGTCTTCAAGGTCTTTCTTCTTTTTCGTTTTCGCCTCCTTATCAGACGAGCCACCCCGATCCCTCCACTTCCTCACGTTGCCATCGGAGTCCGAGGAGTCGCTCCGCGTGGATTTTCCTTTCTTGACTTTTTTCGGCGGGGGCGACGGTGCGCGCGCCTTCCTGTGGGCGTCGTCGGAGCGCCTGCCGGCCGACAGGCCGGAAGGGTCGCGCGGTGAGTGGGAGCGCCGGGACCGGCTGGCGTCGCGGCTACGGTCCGCCGAGCGTCGCCGACCGGCGCGGACCGAGCGCCGCGAGCGCCGGCCAGTCGAGCTGGCCGAGCTAGACGACCTGGAGGAGGAGCTGGAGGAGCGGGTGCGCCTGCTGGGCGAGCCACGACGCTTTGTCTTGTTCTTTCGGCTCTGATGGTCCCGCACAGCCGTTCGCACATCGCCGTGTTCCTTCGATTCGATGTTCTTATTCTTTCCATCCTCGGAATAGGAAACGTCCTTTGACCTGCCGTTCTTCGCGCTATCCTCTTCCTCGTTACGTGTCTTGTGCTTACTCTTCCAGTCGCACAAATCGTCCTTTGCATTTTCGTTTTTACCCTGAGTTTCGTCACTGCTCACAGCATCAATCCTACCTGACGTGCTGCTGCGGTAGTTTCTGTCACGACCGCTCTTCATCGGCTTTTTCCAGCTGCTGCCATTACGTCCAGATTCGTCGTTATCGGTGACCGCTTTTTCATCTGACGTTGAATCGATCACCTTCCAGAGGGGGCGATCGTCACTGTTCGCCGACACCCGTGCCAGCCCGCATTCATCACGGCCTGGTGAACCCCGCTCACTGCTGCCCTTCGGAATCTCCGCGCGCGAGGAATCACTGCCGACCCCCGTCCGTGGCGTCCGCTCGTCGGGCACCGGCCGGTCCGAGCGGGCAGTGGCCGCGCCCCCTGCCGTCGACCCGGCGGCGGGCGAGCCCAGCCGGCCTCGGCCCGGCTCTGGCGACCCGAAAATGGCCTCAATGTCACGCTCCACACGGCCACTGTCCGGCTCCGGCGGTCCGAACATGTCCACCAGACCGCGCTCCACCGCCCGCAGCGGGCTGGCGGTCGGGCGCGGCGCCGGCGCCGGCGTCGCCGCCGCGGCCGTCACGTCGCCGGCCGGCATTAACGGGATGGAGATAGGCGGCATGAGCCGGCGCCGCCCACTAGCCGCCGGCTTGGAGAGCGCCGCCAGCGCCACCAGATGGCGCCGCTCCGGCGCCGGCGCGGCGATGGGCGGCGCCGCCGGCAGTGTCGGCCCGCTGCCGGGCCGCGGCTCGGGCGGCGACGCCGCCGGCCGGTCGTCGATCTCCAGGGACGCGTCCGACGAGGCGTCGCTGGCGGCCGAGCGCGCGGCCGGCGCTGGGGGTCGGCCGGGCAATGCCGCCGGTCCGGCCGCCGGCCACTCGCCGGCGCTGTCGCACTCGTCCGAGTCGGCCGGCGGGGCCACCCCCGGCAGCTCAATGTCGCTGTAAAGGTCCGTCTCGTCCTCCTTGGCCGCCTTCTGGGCGCCCGGCCGAAGCCGCGCGTCGGCTCCGCACGGCTGGCTGATCACGGGCGCGGCAGGGCCGGCGCCGTCCGCCGGCGAGCCGCTGCCGCTGCCGCTCGAAGAGTGCCGGAGGTAGCTGGCGTAGGCCTCGGCGCCGCGCGGATCACTCTCGCTCGCGGCCGGCGAACGGGCGGAAGGTGACCCGTTGCCACCGCCGGCCGGGACCGCGGCGCCGGAGGTCGGGTCGCCGCCCGCCAGGCCGCCGCCGGCCGTCCAGCCGGTGACGGGCGGCGGCTGCGGCGGCGGCGCGGACGTGGCGGTCGCGCCGCCCTGCGGCCGGCCGGGGGCGGACCGCACCAGCAGCCGGCCGTCCCGTTCGATGGCCACGTCAGCGCCGCGCGCGTGCAGCAGCGACTGAGACGCCAGGATCGAGTGCAGCACGTCGCCGCCGACCGGACGGGCGGCTGGCGGCGGGCAGGGCGGCACTGTCGGCCGCGCCCGACGCTTCAGCCGCGCCACGATTTCGGCGCGCGAGAGCGGCCGCCGCCGCGCCGCCGCCGTTGTCGAGCCCCGCTCGTCAGAGTCGCTGGCGCCGCTCAGGTGGAGCAGGTCGTCACGCCGTCCGAACAGGTGCAGAGTGGGTAGGCCGTCCCCGTACCGCGGGCCGCCGGCGCCGGCGCCCGGACCGCCCCGCTCCGCTCGACCGGCGCGCATCACAGGTGGCGCCATCTGCCCGCACGACCACAAACGTCGTCACACAAGGCACCAACACAGCCAACCTGTAGCCAGCGATTGTGCTACTTGGGTGGCTGAACCCACGTGACTGTGTTAAAGTCAAGCGGGATCTAGCACGGCAAAAATTCGACACGTCCAGGCACCAACAACACAAAAATCGAAACGCTTCCACCGCATGACATTTCGAGCAGTTGAGGTATAGACGGTCGTCACGCACCTGGCCGGGCTTCATGCGCCGGATGGCCAGCAGGCGGCGCAGGCTCTCACGCGTGCGCTCGTACGGGTCGGGCTCGGCCGGGGCGCGCCTCTGTCGACGCAGAGACCAGCGCACCGGTTAGTGGCACGGTGCGGCCGACAGCAGGCCACGCGCGACCGGCGTCACGTTCGCCAGGGGTGCTGGTGGTTCACGGGGTGGACCGGTCTCATCTCGATAGAGAAAGGGGAAACGGGAAGTCGAGGTATGGCAACACGTCCCCGGTTCGCATGTTACATGTCAAATAGCGATGCCCACATAACTATGGTAAAGCAGCTTACAGTAACGTGTCGCCAAATTGTGTTGCTGTTACCAGCAGAAAGACAATTGCTTTATGCCCCCTTCCTCCCCTCACTCTGGTACCAATTCATTCCGTTAAGCTGCAAGCAGCGTGCTTCTGCAGCCCTATGATTTCTCTCACCGCTTTTGTCTTTTTCCGACCAGCTTTCTTTTTCTTGCGGCGCGTTTTGGTCTTGCCCCGACCGCGGGTGGACTTAGAGCGTGAAACCTTTTTCTTCGTCTTCCTCTTCCGCTTGGTGGCGGCGGCCCGGGGTGCCGTGGAGCCGCTCCGGCCGCGGCCCCGGCCGCTGGAGGTGGACGGCAGACCGCTCCCCTAAGATGGCACGCCAGGTCAGCCGGACCGCCCTTACACCCGCCGCGCTCTCACCACCACCGCACGGCCGGAGACACTAGGTGAACACCACCCTTGATGAAAATCCATCCGTCGTCCCGTGGTAAAGCACGCGTCACACAGACAACACTTCATGATGTCAACATATAACACAAGCTCATGCAAGCAGAATACATCGTACAAAATAGCAAAGCACGCTGTACTAGTGGCACAAAGAAGTCTAAGCCTGTAGAGCAGAACAGTGGTACAGAGGTGGCCCCGACCGCAGCGCGCCCTACGTACGGCAGAGGCAGTGGTGGTGGCGGTGGCGCCTCGGCTGCGCGGCAGGCGGGAGGCGATCCGCTCGCTGAGCCTGGTGCGAGCCACCGGCCGGACCGAGCGGAGCAGGCGGGGGCCGGCCCGCAGCAGAGGGAGCTCAGAGTCATAGTCCGGGTCATCCAGTAGGTCCAGCACCTCCTCCTGGGTCACACCCACCTGCAGATACATTGGCATGCTAACACATGTAGTAGGCCTGCAGCTCTTCATGGGTCGCACCGCACTAGCAGAACTACCGGACATCCTGACCTCTCGGGCTACAGTCCCCGCCCATGGACAGGGATATGACAATTAGCACACTTGCTCGGGTGGTGCGTTCTCCTGCTGCCTAAAGTCCTGAACATCCCAAATCAGTGCCAGGCCGGGTCAGGACCAGACAATTGTCGGGCCGGCACCGTGCTACATCGGGACAGGACCATGCCTGGCCGGGACCGGGACTGTACCGAGTCGGGACCGGGACCGTGCCAGGTCGCGGCAGGGACCGCGTCTGGCCGGACCGCAGGCCAGCAGCCACTGACCTCTGCGGCCAGCAGGCGCGGGTCGGCCCGGAGCGGGGCGCACTCGGGGCAGAACCACTCGTCGACCGGCACGGCGTCCAGCGGCGGCTCCAGACAGTCCAGGTGGTAGCCGGCGTCGCAGCCGTCGCACAGCAGCAGCCGGTCCTCCCGATCGCAGCGGCCGCACACCTGACGCGGGCCGACGGTCAGTCCGACGGCCGGGGGTGACTGCGACGTCACGGTAGAGGCGCCGCCGGTCACGTGGCGCCTCTGTGGTATCAGTGACATCCCTCCGCCGTGTACTGACCCGCCATAGTATGTAACGAGTTTGCTGCAGAGCAGAGCCGTCTTATTTGAGACGTCCGGCGAGTACCTCGCAATAGACAGGATCGTCCTCCTGTGCCTCCTCCAGCATGTCCCGCTTGTCGACGGTCACCTGGCGCACGATCTTGCCGCCCGGCGTCTTGCGGACCAGCACCAGCGAGAACGGCTGCCGGTCCACTGGGCACGTGTTCACGTTCTGAAAGATAACCACGCCATCCATGTCACACGTGTGATCGCGAACGCCCGACGAGATTCTTGCCGTAACTGATACCGATCTCGGTGTTCTTATTTTTGTCACTTACAGATATATCTAACCAACAATCAGTTCCACACATATTATTGCAAGTCATAAATATGGATAGGTGGGGGTGCTCATGCTCCCTCCAAAATGGTGTGTATCATGCTCATACATGGACACATCATGCATGCACTAATGTTCAGTAAATGCGGACAATTTTCGCCACACTTGTAAAATTCAATATCTTATTTTAACTAGTAAACTGACTAATGAGCTAAGCTGTCAAAACACATCCAAAAATGTTATGCTGGAGGACAAATTTTTCGCCATGCCTTGGCCCACTCCAGGATGTGATCCAGACAGAAGTTGTGGTCGCAAGACTCTGGGTTGCCAACTTCCTGCCCCCTGAAGCGCGAGAGGCAGATGGGGCAGACATCGGCGGTGCCAGCGCTGCCCGACGAGCTGTCCGAGCCGGCGTCGCTACCGCTGCCCGAGCTCTCATTGCCGCTCTCTTCCCCGCCGTCATCACTCTCTGAGGCTGCAGAGTGGACACATGTGGGTTTACTGCTCACATAAAGTCACAAGTCACAGACCATTTCACCTCTGGCACATGACTGTTGATGATGGTGATTACAACTGATACCAACAGTCATATATGGTGCATGGGTGTCAATGTGCACACACACATGAAACAAATGAAATGGCAACAGTGAAATGTGGTATGACTATAAACCATATTCTGGTTGAGCAAGTGCCCTATTTTCCACCCAAAAAAAAAGAATCCTGTGCTCACTGAAATCACAAGCTACTGCTGAGCAGAACATGTGGTTGTAACACTCTAAGTGTCTTCATTTATCCACCATTACATAAGTGTTGTAAAATAAGAATATAGTCCTCATTAGCCTTTCAAAATATTTTCAGCATGATGTGACATACCATCACTGCCAGATTCTTCAGATTCATTGTCTGAAGATTCAATCACATTGTTTAAATTCTTTTGCACTCCTCCCACACCAGAGTCAGACCCTTCATCTGCCATTTTCCTGAAAAAAAATAGGTCTTCTTAGGGATGATCTGTGAATAGGTGATAATGTTACATACAGATGTGATGTGAAACAGGATACCATTACTTCATCTCTTTATGCTAGATCTTGTGTGTAAAGCTTACAGGCTGAAATGAATCATTAATACAACAAATTATGGGAGGCCCATGGTGCCAGTTAAATATCAACCATAATTTGTGGGCTAATTGCATTATATACACATAATTAATAGTATATCAATGATCAACAATAGTATATCAACAATCAACATGATGTAACTAGCAGAACATTAACTGCCCATTCCAATGGTCCTATATGCTGAACTTTCCCTTCCTTCCCTGTAATGGGAGGGGATCCAAAGCTCAGCAAACACCTATCAAGCAATCAAAGGAGCTGTGTGCTCACATCAGAAATATTGGCCATAGAGGAAGGAGGAAAAGCTGGGCCCTATGACCCAGGCCTTTGGGCCTGGTTAAAGGGCATGGAGACATGTTTGGACTGTGGACAAGTCTGAGATATTATATTCATTTGAGCCTCCTTCTCTGTGCAAACTGGCCTGCAGCACTCAGGATGTGTTTACAGTGAGCTTAATAATAATGAGCTTATGCCGTCAATGTTACTCATAATATCATACTCTATACCTTCTTATATCTTTTAACATTCACCTGAACCCAGAAGACAGGTTTTAAGTGATGCTACACAGGAACTTTGCTGGGTGCACATCTCTTTATGGTCACTTCATCAACAGTACCAGAGAGACATCCACAATGAACAAGTCAATTCATAATTGGGTCAATTTGCAAGCCCAGGATCAATATGAGGTAAAGAAAATGTGTACTATATTAAAACAACATGATTAGCAATTACCATTCTTAGGAACACATACTGTGTGTGAACACAACTGCTAGTGTCCCATATGTATAGTCATTGTCACAAAATTTACAAAAACCTGAACAGAAAACTTGTCATACCACATGCATCCTATAGAGATTCTACATAACATCATGCAGCACAGAACATCATTGGCCTGCTGCCAACACATGCTAGGATAGATGGCACTCCTGGTTGCATGATGACAAAATTTAATATGTTTAGTAGCCCATCTACAAGATCACCAACAACAATTTTGTAGGCCCAAATTCATTTACAACAGACACAATTGTGAACCACCAGACTTTCTCCTGAACAGACCCTTTGATACAGTAATGGCGCAGCAACGAAGGGGCAAAACACCGGCGAATTCTACAGGGAAAAGGCAGCAAAAAAGTATTAACGTCGGAACATAAGTAACATTATTGTCTTCATTTCAGGGCATACCTAGCAACTAATGCTACTCTCTACTATCATCAGCATCCACAAACGCCCGGATATTACTTGCCAGCCCAATCGCCCCTCACCACCCTCCACTTTCGTCTAAGATTAATCTCAGGTACAAATGAGATAAAATTAGCGGTCAGCTGCTGTTGGTACTTGGGTGCCATCAGCGCTAGTTTTTGTCCACATTTTTAACAGCAATCAGAAGTTTAAAGTGAGCAAAAAATCAAAGATACAAGCCAAAAATATGTATTTTAAATCTAACCAAAACTCAATCAGTAGATATAAGCGTAAGAAAATATAAGTGTTTCTCGCAGTAAAGGGCTTAGTAAAGCTTCACTTAATAGTGTTAGCTCGACAGTTGATTCACTAGTGTTTCTAAACCGCTTTTTAAAGTTTTTTTTCAAAGTTTTTTGTTTTATGCTTTATGACACCACTTCCGTGATAAATAAAAAAATCACACCTTAAAATAAACACGCAACAGCTGACTGCGGCACCTAATAACGGCGGCGGTTGGTATCAGTGGGATCAGTCTCGTGAATAGACTGAGGTGGGGGTTGCGCAAGGCGGCGTCAAGGTACTAGAAATGCGATTTTAGGTTTCGACCCTGTCTAGTAATCATTTGTGTCTTGCGGGCCGTGTTCCCCTGCTTGCTCCGTTGTTTATGCGTGTAAACTTTTGCATGTGTTGTGGCTTGTAAAAGCATGCAAAAAATTATGGAACTTCTCTATTGTGTGAACCATGGTAGTACACTAGCGGGACACTGTATGCCATACTTAAGGTCAGCCCATTTTTCTTGACATAAGCTTGTCACTTTGGGTGCACAAAATGGCCTAGGACAAAAGATAAGCTAAAGGATTGAGTGTAAGATAAAAGATATTTAATTGAGAAAAGATAGAAGATAAATAAGCATGTCGTGATAGAATCGTCACATGCCTCCCCACAAATACGGTATAAATGTTTGAGCTGCATTTGTGGTAGCAATCTTGCTGCCAAATCTTCATTTGAGTCTCAGATATTTGTTGGTTGTTCCTTGATTCTGTCCAGTCATGTTAATTTGTTATGTTGTGCACACAAATTATTTTGGTGAGTCATTTACTTTAATTTTGGTCTGGCAGATTTTTATTTTGAAAAAAATGGCAAGTTAGTTGTTTCAAGCCAAGATTACGCTGGATGATTTGGTTTAACAGGGCACAGTAGTTACGAGTTTCCCAGTTTGCATCAAACAACAGAATGGCTGAGCTAAGCCATGCTGAGCATTCTGACAAGAATTTCATGGCTGTTTCAGCATGGGATCTATGAACTTTCAAAGCAAGTTTCAGGTGGCACCACCAGACAAAGGCAGCTTTCCCTTAGACCATGAGGGTGAATGTAAGAGGTTCATGCTGAAGTATATGGTCTGTCTGGGCCGAAACGACAATGACAACACACGCTGCCGTGTGGAGGCCAAGGACTACCTGGGCTGCCGCATGGACCATGATCTGATGGCCCGCGAGAGCTGGCAGAAACTGGGCTTCGCGGATCTGCAGAACAAAAGTGATGGCAGCAAAGAGTAGTTGTGTTTTTCATTTCTAGGCGTGCTTCAGCTGTCTGGTCGGAGCTGTGGTAACCCCACCTGGTCTGTTGGGTGGGGCAATGGCCGGCGCCGAGTCGGAATCTGCCGCCGGAGACTGGCATGTGTTGCTCTGCTGCACGGGCAGCGTGGCCTCGCTCAAGGTGCCGGAGCTGGCGCGGCGCCTGCAGGCCGGCCCAGCCGACGGCGGACGGGCCGTGCACCTGCGTGTGGTCAGCACCGAGCACGCGCGCCACTTCTTCTCTCCGTCCGAGCTGCCGAACGGCGTGGCGCACCTGAGTGACGCCGACGAGTGGGCCGCCTGGCGTGCGCGCGGCGACCCTGTGCTGCACATTGCGCTGCGTGAGTGGGCCGACCTGCTGCTGGTGGCGCCGCTCAGTGCCAACACGCTGGCCAAGCTGGCGCACGGATTGGCCGACGGCCTGGTGGCCTGCGTGGCGCGCGCCTGGCCCCTCGGCCGCCGGCCGGCGCTCGTCTGCCCGGCCATGAATACCGAGATGTGGCTGCACCCGGCCACGGCGCCGCAGCTGGCCACGCTCGCCGGCTGGGGCTACACGGTGGCGCCGCCTGTCGAGAAGACGCTCATCTGCGGCGAGACGGGCGTCGGCGCCATGGCGCACCTCGAGGACATCTGCAGTCGTGCGTTCGAGCTGCTCAGGGAGCGCGACCAGCGACCGGGCGGTCTATAACGGACCGAGGGTACGTGCGTAGGGAGGGTGCGCCGGCACGGCACCGGTGGTGGACGGCAGTCACCGCTACGGCAGCGGCGGGCAGCCCGCGGCCACGGCGCCGTTGCACCATGGGCGACTGTGCTGTGTGGTGCTGTACGCGACCACTCCCAGTGATAGTGCTGCCATCGCCGCCGGTGCGGTGTGCTCGAAGAACCATTTAGCTGCATGCCACAGGTTGAATGTGCAATTGGTTTGGGTCCAGCATGATTATTACTCCAGCCTTTGAGTGACTACGGGCGTGTGAATCACGAACGGTTTGAGGAAGCCGGTTTGTGAGGTTAGGCAGGCTGGCAGTGGTCTGTTAGTCTCGTTATGAGTTCGATCTGGCGAACAGACGACTGGCTGGTGTGATATACAGGGTTGAGAGGGTCGTTGCGTTTGTGGTGCAGTTTCACCAGGTGATGTCGGTGTTTAGTGGACGTGATTCATTGCGCCGCCCAGCACCCTGGTTCAGCCGTCCAACGGATGCTCCACGCTTGGTGCTGCATTATTGTCTGGTTCGATAATATCTACTTTGGAAATGCACACACATCGAACTCTTTGCGATCTTTGGTATTGTATAATGTGCAATGCATATAACAAATGCATACTTATTAAAACAATCAAACATCACATCGCACGGGCACCGGAGTAATTGCTCAATCATTCACAAACTCTTAACACGTCTGATCAGCGACCGCCACAAGAGCACAGGTACATGGTGAAGAATGGACGCCATATCCTCCGATGCGGGACAGGACGCCGTGAGAAAATAGATACCAAAGCATCCCAGGAAAAGACGTCACCGCAAATAGAGCATCCTCTTTCGGACCAGAGAGCTCCGGTCCGATTCCCGCGCGGGACGGCCGCGAACAGAGCAATTCCGGTCAGGTTCCCGCGCGGGACAACAGCGAACACAGCAGCTCCGGTTTCGATTCCCGCGCGGAAGAGCAGTTGACAGAGCAGCTCCGGTCAGGTTCCCGCGCGGGACGGCCGCGACCATCGATGGCGGTCCAAGCCTAGGGAATGTGGCCAACACAGTACACCAGCCGGCGCCGGCCCTTGCCTGCAAACGAAGCCGGCGACCCGGCCGCACGGCCACGCAGATGTAAGAGTCCTGGGAAATCTAGACGCTACGGCAGCCAATAACTCCGAGACGGCTAAGCGCGAGAGGTACGTGGGGAGTAGTCCAACGCGCAAACACCTCTAAATCGTTGCCACGGTGGCGGATGATCGCCGATGCGGGAGGTCGAGTTGCTGATGAATCTGATCGGACCGCAGATGAGTCGGAGTGACACAATGGACCGGATGCGCACCAGCAGCGCTCTCTTCCCCCGGCGGTGAAGATAACGCTGAATCTCGCAAATCTCCAACGAACACTTGGCATCGAAGGCACCGGACCAGCGAAGCATTATAAAAATAACACGCGACCCGACGTGCACGCCGCTCAGGCTGGGACACGCGGGATCTGGTGTATCACCGCGGACACGAGGTTGGTCAGACCACACCCTGTCCCGCGGCAGTCCCAGGCGCTGCCGGCGCCCGGCGCGCGCTGCCGGTTGTGACCAGCCCGTGCAGAGCACCGGGATCCGGGCGTTGGCTCCCTGCCGTCGTCTCTCCGCCGGATGCAGCAGGTCAGAGCGGGCGTCTCACTGCTCACCGATGACGTCCTGCGGCGGCAGCGATGACTGCACCACCCAGCCGACCAGGTTTTGCAGCTGGCCCACCAGCGTCTCGTTCTCCTGCAGCGCCAGCCAGACGTCGGCCTGCGCCACCTCCAGGTCGCCGAGTCTGCGAGGGGGGGGGGGGCAGACAACGGTCAGGCGGATGAGCTGTTTGCGGAAGGTGGACCGTCTCAGGCACGGAAGCGCGCGCCGACTTGGAACCCACAAAGGTGTCCAAATATCTCGTGGCAGCAAGAGTCGCTGCGCTACCGACAAAAACCATGTTAAATGTATCACAATCAATGTGCTTGGTCAATTGGAACATCAGTAGGGTATTCAATAGCCAGATGCCCGCATTTGTCATTTCCATGACGCAGCGACGGTGGGTGCCTTGCTTAAAGAAGAGAATGACACGGAGAGTAGATAACTGTACAGGCGCCAAATCGGGGAACAGATGGCATCAATGTAGGCACGCACATACGCAATAGGCACGCCAAAGCCACTCGGCTTTGTCGAACACAAAACACCGCGCAAGGGCCGACACCACCCCGTCACCGCCCAGAACACGTGATCGGCGGCGTTCGGTCGGCACGGGCCCGGTGGCCGTCCTGCCCTCACCCGGTTGACGAGGTGGCGGCCGGCCTCCTTCTGCACGTTGCCCGAGCGTCGGACGGAGGCGGGCCGGGCCGGGCCGTCGCCGCTGATGGGCCTCACGCAGTCGGCGTACCGCTGCTGCACCTCGCCCAGCCGCGCCGCCAGCTCGTCCAGCCGGCCCTCCAGCTGCACCAGGTCCGTCGACGCGATCTCCTTCTTGATGTACTTGGTCTGCGCCGTCCTGCGGCCGCCGGCACGCCGTCACACGCCCGCCTGCAGCGCCGAGCCCGGCGTGCGGCCGCGTACGCGGTGACGGTGCACACACAGGCCTTGTGCATGTGCTGCACCGTGTTACGCCGGGTAGTGAGCACGCGTGCAGTGTCAGGCACGCTTCGCACACGCGGAACTTCGATGGGCGTATGCCCGTCACACATGTAAGCGCCACATCACCCTGGGCCGGATCAATACCACATACACACCACGATGGGCTGCGCGCTTATGCCCTTGATCAGAACATGCGTCGCCGAAGGAGAAGTGGAACGGATAGCCGCCTCACACCAGTGACTGATGACAAAATCGACACAGGATGCAGTCCCCCGCCACCAATTATTCAGAACTCGTCAGCTGAAAATTGATCCACATCTCAATAATGCAGCCGAATTATTCAGCGCGTTTCGATTTTCTGGTAGCATCCATGTGCTCTGGCCCTCGCGCATTATCTCGACCATCATCTCCTGCGCCTGCCCGCTTGGCAGGGTGCGAGGGCGGGCTGCTGCGCTGCACGAACAGACCCGGCCCGGGCGGTGGCTGGCGGACCAGCTGGCGGCGCCTGCGGGAGGGCCTGTGCTGCGCGTGTCACTCACTTGTACCAGTCGGAGAGCAGCTCAGCCATGGAGCTGCGGGTGGGCATCACCTCGCCGTCCAGCAGCGCCTGCAGCGACTTGCTCGTACCCATCAGCTTGATCTTCTCCAGGTGGTGGAACTGCTCGTCGTTGTACGTTAGAGCTGAAACAGAACGCTTGGTCAACATGGTGGCTACAGCGGCTCATTGTCAATTACGGTGATTATGCGCTGTCAGCCGTGTCAGGTTAGCGAGGCACCGCATTGGCCAACACAGCTTACTCAGCAGATTTCGCTATGCTGGCAACGGCTCATCGAGTTGAAGAAGGCTTCAAGATGTCAGACATTGCAGTCCAAATGAAACATTATGAGAAATGTAATGGCCGCCAATAGAAGAGACGGACAAAACGCTAGGGCTTTTGAACGATACAGAGGGCCACAGACTGCACGCTATCGCCACAAAAGGCGGCCTCTGTAAGCGACCGGTGAGCTCGGGGATCTATCTTCCCCTCGGGCCATTCTGCGGGGAACCCCAACTGCGGCTGTCCAGTCCGGCTTTTCAGAGCGTCCGCGCTGGACAGACCGCAGTCCGTCCTCAGCCCGTCTGTGCCCCGGAGGCAGGCAGGCGGTCTGACCCCCGTGGTACACTAAGGGGCGCACCAGTGGCCGCACGTTCGCCCAGACACGCGGGCCGTCCCACCCTCGCCCTTCTCCGCAGAGTCGCCGCAACCGGGGTCACAGCACCAGAATGTTGAGTGCTGTTTAACGTTTTGAGACCTTGGTAATATTCATTCAAAGAAGTGGGGATGAATAACAACTTAATCACAGTTTGATGGAAGCTCAGAAAACAGTTGAACCCACATACTACTCATTCCTGATCATCAGCGTGAGTTTTTGGTAAAGCCTAAGTTCACGTTGATGAGTGCCAACATCTTCGCACATCTAGGATTGTGGGTGATGAACACTGCTTTGGGAAGGACCTCCGCACACTGGAAAATACCGGAGTGTGGTGTTGTGTCCTGTGGCACCGGGAATGATTCGCAGCTCCCTGCTGGTTTTAACTAATTATTAGAAACTGAACCTGTTATTCAAATAGGATTTAGCTTTACAAAGGAAAATTCACCTGTGACACACGGACGCGCGCAGGACATCGTACTACGTGTGCGCATATATCTACATTTCCCCTCAACTGATCTTCTCAAGTTCATCTTTTCCCCTCCGCTCTGACCAGCCCCACTCAAGCCCCGATCTCGGGAGGTGGGTCGACTGACCGCGTGCCGTGCGGTCGCGCAGCAGGTGCTGCCAGCTGTCGCGCAGCTTGGCCGTGTAGGTGGCGGCGCGCGCGGCGGCCGTCTTCAGCGCGGGCAGGTGCGCCACGCGGCCGCGCCAGTCCACCAGCAGGCACGTCTCGCTGACGATGCGCCGGTGCAGCTCCGGGATGTTGGTCTCCGAGAGACTGCGCTCCCGCTCCGCCACCTGGCCGAGACAGACACCGGCGCCGGCGCCGCTCAGCACGCGCCCGCGGCGCACCGGCGGCCGGGCCGGCCAGAACGGCTCCACCATGTGCCCGAGAGGGCGCAGACACCGGTAAGGCAGTCTCTCAGATACGGCCGAGGGGTGGCCAGATGGGCAAAACCCACAAATGCATTAAAAATGAGCCTGATCTCCGAAAAAAAAACACTAATACGGGTGCAGAGCCTCTCTCCAGAGCGACGTTAACCTGCGCTCCTGTCCCACATCACATCCCCGCCGGCAGCGCCGCGCGGGGGGACCATCCGCCGGCCGGCCGCCCTCTCACCGTCTTGAGCATCTCCTCGAGGCTCCTGACGGGCTCGGCCAGCTCGGCCAGCGCCTGCGCGGTGGCGCGCTGGGCCGGCTCCAGCTGGCGCAGCAGCGCCGCGCTGGTGCGCTGCGACACGGCCAGCAGCGACCACTGGCGGCCCAGCGTGGCGCTCAGCTGCTGGCTCGCCTCCAGGCTCTCCTTCAGCCGCGTCAGCTCTGTCTTCAGCACCAGGCTGGCGGCCAGACGGCGAGCGCTGGTCAGGCCGACGCACCCACTCCCCGGACGCACGCGGCCGGCCAACGGCAGGGTCGCGTGCGAGTACAGCCAAACGCAACCATCACCGGTGACTGCAACGGAACGCTGTACATTCTGAGCAGTTGGGTTCCCCAAACGATATCTGCTTTAGGTTTGGGCATCGCGCGCAAGAGACCAGTCGGCCTGCGAGCCTCTGACATCAGTGGGCGTGGCCGCCGAGGTCGGACTCACGTGAGCATTCTGACGGCGTGCTCCATCAGCGCGCAGGACATGCTGTACGAGGTGACGCGCCGCTTGAACTCGTAACCCACGCTGCACGCCATCTTGGCCAGGATGGCGTCGTTCTCCACGCTCAGTGTCTGGGGTATCGTCGGGAATTTCGCTGAAAGAAAACAACATTTGCGGTCACTTCCCGTTTAACAAACACGAACCCATGTCTAAGGTGTGCGTGTCTGCATACCAGATCCTTTGTAAGACTTTCATCCTCGCTAAGTTTCTCGTGCCCTGAACCACTAAATGTCAAACATTCGACTCACGAGTACAGGCAGCCTGAGGCCAGCTACGTTTTAGACACTTCAGTAACACGCAGTCCGACAAACACATTCCGGCACGGCCCCCAGACGACAGCGTCCGCGAGGCTCCTGCCCGATCGCAGGCCCGAGCGGCGCTCCCCCAGCCAACCGCCGTCCGCGAGGCTCCTGCCCGATCGCAGGCCCGAGCGGCGCTCCCCCAGCCAACCGCCGTCCGCGAGACTCCTGCCCGATCGCAGGCCAGAGCGGCGCTCCCCCAGCCAACCGCCGTCCGCGAGGCTCCTGCCCGATCGCAGGCCCGAGCGGCGCTCCCCCCAGCCAACCGCCGTCCGCGAGGCTCCTGCCCGATCGCAGGCCCGAGCGGCGCTCCCCCAGCCAACCGCCGTCCGCGAGGCTCCTGCCCGATCGCAGGCCCGAGCGGCGCTCCCCCAGCCAACAGCCGTCCGCGAGGCTCTTGCCCGATCGCAGGCCCGAGCGGCGCTCCCCCAGCCAACCGCCGTCCGCGAGGCTCCTGCCCGATCGCAGGCCCGAGCGGCGCTCCCCCAGCCAACAGCCGTCCGCGAGGCTCTTGCCCGATCGCAGGCCCGAGCGGCGCTCCCCCAGCCAACCGCCGTCCGCGAGGCTCCTGCCCGATCGCAGGCCCGAGCGGCGCTCCCCCAGCCAACCCGTCCGCGAGGCTCCTGCCCGATCGCAGGCCCGAGCGGCGCTCCCCCAGCCAACCGCCGTCCGAGGCTCCTGCCCGATCGCAGGCCCGAGCGGCGCTCCCCCGAGCCAACAGCCGTCCGCGAGGCTCCTGCCCGATCGCGGCCAGAGCGGCGCTCCCCCAGCCAACCGTCCGCGAGGCTCCTGCCCGATCGCAGGCCCGAGCGGCGCTCCCCCAGCCAACCGCCGTCCGCGAGGCTCCTGCCCGATCGCAGGCCCGAGCGGCGCTCCCCCAGCCAACCGCCGTCCGCGAGGCTCCTGCCCGATCGCAGGCCCGAGCGGCGCTCCCCCAGCCAACCGCCGTCCGCGAGGCTCCTGCCCGATCGCAGGCCCGAGCGGCGCTCCCCCCCAACAGCCGTCCGCGAGGCTCTGCCCGATCGCAGGCCCGAGCGGCGCTCCCCCAGCCAACCGCCGTCCGCGAGGCTCCTGCCCGATCGCAGGCCCGAGCGGCGCTCCCCCAGCCAACCGCCGTCCGCGAGGCTCCTGCCCGATCGCAGGCCCGAGCGGCGCTCCCCAGCCAACCGCCGTCCGCGAGGCTCCTGCCCGATCGCAGGCCCGAGCGGCGCTCCCCCAGCCAACCGCCGTCCGCGAGGCTCCTGCCCGATCGCAGGCCCGAGCGGCGCTCCCCCAGCCAACCGCCGTCCGCGAGGCTCCTGCCCGATCGCAGGCCCGAGCGGCGCTCCCCCAGCCAACCGCCGTCCGCGAGGCTCCTGCCCGATCGCAGGCCAGAGCGGCGCTCCCCCAGCCAACCGCCGTCCGCGAGGCTCCTGCCCGATCGCAGGCCAGAGCGGCGCTCCCCCAGCCAACCGCCGTCCGCGAGGCTCCTGCCCGATCGCAGGCCCGAGCGGCGCTCCCCGAGCCAACGCCGCCACCGGCCGCCAACACTCACGCAGCGGCACCACGCGGCACGGCGTGACGTCATTGTTCTCCTTGTCGAACAGCACGAGCGGCTGGTCGGCGGCGATGGCCGGGTACTCCGACACAGGCGTGTCGGTAGCCACCGCCTCCAGCAGCGGCTGGCCGTCCAGCAGCAGGATCTGGCTGGTGGCCGCTATGCTCGTCTGGCTGGCCACCGCCGACTGCAGCGCTTCGTAGCTGTGGTGGCAAAAAAAAAAAACAGCACGTCAGTTCCACCCACGGACGCACACTCCGTCTGGGAAGTTTATTGCATGACCGCAGGTGGTCCACAAATATACACGAATCAAAATCGTGGGCAATACATGCATACAAAACAATCTGCAGAGGGTAATAAGATTATCAGAATGCTTTGGCAGGTATGTGAAGTTCCTCTTTAGAAAGCTTCAAAGCCCATGTCTCATCGATTGGCACAAAATTGTGAGGAACCGCCGGATAAGGGAATGGGGTGGCAGTTAACTTAATGGTGGCTCCACATCTGCAGATAGTGCGCTATGGTACCGCAGACCATGAGCTGAATGCCACCAGACGAACTAGCTCGCTTGATAACATGACCATGTGATGGCTGCAAGGTTAAGGAAGGAGGAACAGCTACCTAGACAGGTCTTATGTTAAACACACAACCCAGACATTTGTGAGCGCAGCTACAGCCACCTGTCAACATAGCAGGCGAGAGCCGGCGTCTCCTCCCCCGCCCACCGACCTGGCGTCCGTCGTCAGGTACAGCCGCAGGTGCTGCAGCTGGTTCACGTGGAACACGGGCACGCAGCGGCGGGACGTCATGGCCGTCACCTCGTTGAAGAAGCGGTCGAAGTTCCACATGACGTGTGGATCCACCTCCAGCAGGCCGGCCAGCAGCGGCGTCACCAGCTCCTTGGCGCCGCTGCCGGGAGGCAGGAGATGTGTCAGCGGGGCGGTCAGAGGTGCCCCGCTCTGGCAGTGGAGGAGGGCAGCCTACCACTGGACGGGACACCCACTCTGACGCCTCTCAGTTCAGTGGAAATTCTTAATGACTTCACACTTTTCACTTTATTTGTTTCGTTGGGTTTAAAAAACTACAAAGCACGAGAAGTTGAATGCTTCGAAGACATTCACTCGGTTAATACACCCAAGAAACGCATTATTATAGATTCTATCAGCTCCGCAGCAGTTTCATTCGCTAGTCAACAATGGAGCAATGATCGACTCTCCCACTTACGCGAGTGCCTGACCTGTACGAGGCCACACCGCGTCCATAGCCGCCAGATCGCCATCTCTCAAGGAGCGGCAGCGACCTCGACCTAAGCGTCGACCGTCACAAGCCTGGTGAGAGAGCGCCGTCCGGTACTCACAGGGACAGCTGACAGGTGTCTGGCAGCTTCTCGCCCCACTCGATTTCACCGCCTTCCGTGGTCTGGATGCCAGAGATGATGCCTGAAGTGCAGCGAAACAGAATATTTTGGTTACTAGTGAAGTCAAACGTAAACTGGGGCGCAGCACACCGTCTGTTTGGCAGAACAGAGCTTATCCTTTCACGGCATGCGCGGAAAAGCAAACAAAATGCTGCGCTTCGACGACCACCTGAAACCACATGGTGGCCTCCCCAACATGGCCTGTTCATTTTAAGTAACAGCGCACCCTTCCATGTCCGGCGACCGCGTTGACGTCCCCTCAACGTCAGCCCTGCTGCAGTGACCGCCGCCCGAAACCCCGCCCGGCTCACCGGGCTTCTTCTTCGTGGTGATGACGTGCATGGTCTCCTTGTTCTTCCTGCCGCCGTACGGCCGGAAGGGCAGCTGTCCTGTGGCCACGTGGAACAGGGTGACGCCGATCGACCACAGGTCGACAGTGGCGCGGAAGGTCTTGCCAGCCGACTTCCTGAGCACGGCGCGCTCGTACATGTCCGGGTGCTGCCGGCAGCGACGTGCCCGTCAGCCGCCACGGCCGCCCGGCAGGTTCCCCTCACACATCCCCACCAACCCGGTCCGGCCTGCACAGGTCAGTCCCTGCTGGGGTCCGGTCCATATCGCTCAGCCACGGCGGCCGCGTCAGCGATGAACGGAGCAAGAGGCCATCGGTGCCGCAGAGCGACAAGAACTGGTCACACGCCCCTCGGCACGCAGTGTCGGGCGACGACTGACCAGGTACTCCTCGGTGCCGTACAGGGACATGAACTGCTGGTCGTCGTCCAGCTCCCGCGCAGCGCCGAAGTCGGTCAGCTTGTAGATGGTGGAGCCGTCCACGTCGATGTACTTCATGATGTTGCCCGGCTTCAGGTCCCGGTGCACCAGGTTCAGGTCGCGCAAGTGCTTCATGCCGTCCGCTGCCCGGCACGCCCTACGTTATGCCTCCTACCACCGCTTCACAGAAAGCACAGCCATGCAGGCATCATCGAACTATGTGCAGAAATAGACTTTGCTATATAAAGCATACAGTCTGTACTGCACGTTTGACTATGTATTCGTCATCAGATCAAGTGCATAACGTTAAATATTTTACACCGTTCACATTTACAGTTAAATGACCACAAAACACGGCATTTAAATCGGCACATTCGCACAAGCGCGATTTTTTCTAGGTTTCAAACAGATCCCAGCATTTCCTACATGTTCTTTGCCTTCTAGGCTACCTAGGGCGAGTCCTTCTCACAGAGCTATTCCGGGCGTGGGAGGCTGAGTAATAAGGTATTGTGGTCTAGATATGGTTCAACAGAAAAAAGAAAACATGGGTTCGGTTCCTAACCCCATCCTATACAGTTTGCAATGGCCAGAGGCCCACAGTTTGTACCAGGTTTGGCTATGCCCATAACAACAGCAGTTTCTTGAGCTCGTGAATAAACCGACAATATAATAACCATAGCCAAGTGTGCAGTTTAACATTGATATTTGACATAAAGGCAGACCCACGCAGGAATTCGGAGCACGACACGGGCCGGTGGCCCAAAACGACGTTCCTCTCACTGACCAGGCATGACCAGGCATGACAGTGCAATGTATGAAAACAATGGTCCACACAGCTCAAGAATATTGCAGGCTTATTGTTTTCACCTTCAGTACAACCCACTTGGCAATGGCAACAAGCCTTCAGCTGAAATGATCCAATCCCACCATACTGGAATATGCAATAGCGCGGCCAAACATCGCTATGGTAGTCCTGTGACACTCACAAAGATGTCTCAGGACCAAGAAGAACTCCTTCTCATCCAGCCCGTATGCGTTCTCCGGGTCGTCCAGCATGTTGAACAGGCTGCCACCAGTGCACAACTCCATCACGATCACCTTCCCGCGGCCCTCTTGCTGAAAATGCGGTGCATACCGTCATTACAGGCCATACTGGACATGGTTTTAATGAAGAAGCTCCATCCATTGCAGTGGTGAAAGTCGTGATTGTATACTATCATTGCACAGATGACACGTGAACTATGTACAAAAATGGCCAAATATCCTTGGAGGCACAGAGAATGAGTCACTGCATTCTCAGACAATCCCAAACACCAGTCAGCTAAGACCACTGACAATTCCAGCAGCTAGTCCTCGGCTTGACGCACCTCCTCCTCTATCGCCAGAAGTTTGACGATGTTCTTGTGGTTGACCTTCTTCAGCACGTCGAACTCGCGCATCTGCACCTCGTGAGGTCGCATGTGGCTCAGCTGATTGAAGGTCTTCACGGCTACCGGCTCGCCATTTTGCTGGTATGAAATCATATAGCGAAATGGTTACATTGCATGCAATAAGAGGCTCAAAATGCATTGCCTCCTTCCACAACTTAGCCCTCCCACATTCATGACACCAAATACGGCAACATCGGTTTTGATTTCAACTCCAAGGCAACCATGAAAGAGGTTGTTAGGGCTGTTGTTTGGGGTCATTTGTGAGATGTTTAAACAAAATATGCAAATACCTATAGATTGGGGTCATTCATTCCATGTTAAAAAATGTGTGCATGCCTATAGGTTGGGTCATTTATGTGCAAAACCGTGCAACTGGCAATATTTACCAAAAAACATACTGATATAGTTTTCTGCAATGTTTTGGACTGGATATTGGTACAGAATGTACAATAATCAAACTATTGCCCTTGTCATCCAAATGTCACAAATGCCTTTGGCAAGGATGATAACCAAAGCAATTATTTTATCTGTGTATACCCTGATGATGTGATGAAGCTTGCATGTCTATGTCATAATATGAAGTGGTTGGCACCAGTTCACGCATCCAAACTAAATATGAAAACGTTCACGCGTCACTGGAAAACTGCACTCTGGTCACTCACCTTGTTGACTCCTTGGAAGACAGCACCGGTGGCACCTTTGCCGAGCACACTGGTGGTGCACCAGACGTAGTTGGTCGATCCCCGCAGGAAGGTCATGGCTGCAGGCTCTTCAGCCGACCGAGGTCGGCCTGCGTCGCTGGTCACAGGTCAGCGGGGACGGCGAGGTGGATCTGTCGAAGCTGACCTCTACAGCCGATCAGGCCGCCCTCTGAAACCAGTGGACAAGATGCCGTACTGCAAAAGGACATTCCAGCCAACACTGTATGACTGACTGATTGATGGTACACATCAATCAATGGACCATTGTGTTGATTTGTGTAGCATGGGTGTCAGCAGAAGCAATGTGGGCATGGAGTAACAATCAACCCATTCATAGGAGCATGGCATGGCCAGTTCACAAATCATAAGCTCACACCATTTTGCATTTGAAAATATTTGGTCTTACCTTATGAATGGATGGATATCTGGAACAAGAGCTAATGCTTACCAATGCTTGTTGCGGAGCCCCTGACCCATACTATCTAGTCATTGAAATTCCAGGTATTTTAGAACAGAAGAATTTGGTGGCAAAAGTGTTATGCCTCTCAGTGCTTGGTGCAAGCCTGTCCTGCCCTCTGACACCACATGGTCTTTAGCATGATGCCCCATCAGTCAAGGGCAAACAGTGAGCACCTAAAGCAACTTGAACCCACCCTGCAGTGTGTGGTTGGATTGATAGGTAAGTACTCTAACCAACTAAGCTACCAGGACAGGCAAAGATGGGACAATGCAGAGGGACTAAGATTTAAATTTCACAGGTTTGATGGACTACTCAAACATATTCTGATCTAGTATGATATGAGGCCTAAAACAGTTTGTGGGCTGAGATTTTTAAACAAAAATGCCAGCTGCTTGCCTTGTGAGGAAGCAAACTTTGAGTCAGCAGCACAAAATGATTATGTTATGAAGCAATTATACTATCTTTTTGTTCTACAATTGTCAAAAACATTTTGTATGAATATTTGAACACATCTATGACCATTTTTGAGGGGCAGCTGCAGTTGCAGTTGTTTGTTAACTAATGCAGGCATGGACAAGGATTGGCCTGTGCATGCTCAGCGACAAGCATTTTGCCCCTTTTATGAAGCTGCTTGGTTGAACAAATGTTCTGGTGGTTGATCTGCCTTAACTACCAATTTGCCATATCTCTCCATAAGAAATACAAACAAAAATTGAGCAATCTTAGCATGCTAAGGCTTAAAATAAAGAATGGATGGGAAACACTAGGACAGCCCTCAGCTAATACATAGCACAATACAAACATTAGAAAATGGAATACACTTTTTCCCCCCATCAGCTGAAGTAAGATTATTATAACACATGTATGTTAACTCTTTTTGCTCAAGTTTCACCTCCTTGAAAACACCACTCAAATGAGCAATGAACATAGTTTATGTCACTGTCATCTATGACCATCCCAATATGTCATTAGCATTTGTACTGTCTAAAATTCTGCACTGAATATCCCGTAAGCACCATAATGACCATTGTTATCATTATGAATAGGTAGTTTTCGGGAACAAAATACCTGGTCCATAAAACATGGAGATACTGAAAAGATCTCTTTGAGGGCAAGAATGGGGTACACTGTGACAGCTTCTTAAATATGGAGCAAAAATTCCTTAAATGGGCAGCATCTGCTCCAATCATTATCATTCAGGTCATCCTGATGAAAACATTGACTATAGAACTAATCTGCTTCCACCCCACATCCAATCCAAAAAGTCTTTAGCCTGAAATTCCCTGACAATACCACAATGTTTTGACATATCAGCTCTCTAGGCAGTCAGCTTGATGACAACCATGCACAAACCTCCACAGTGCCAGGATTTTCAATGTAAATGCCCAAAAATTGCTGCTTTGAGATGTTGCTAGGCCAGACAAGTTCAGCACAAGTGGATTCACAGGCACATTCCACATGGGCAAACCACTGCCCCATCTGGACCATCACACAGACTTCCCGAAACATCCTTTCAGTCTGCCACAGTTTAAAGATGACCACTATGATAGCACTGAGATAGCCATAAATATAACATACTTTTTGCCATAAAGAGTGGGATGTGCAATGTGCAAATCGCAACATGTCAAATGACCTTCTGTTCTTAAAGTCAATGCTGGAAAATGGCATTTCCCATGCAACCAATCCTGATGCAGGAACAAAAAGATATGTCTGCTTTAAGTCTTCATTGATGCCGACATGCCCCATGAACAAGCGTGCACAAACAGTACGATCAGGAAAGATTACCTTGGCCCGTAAATGGCACCAATATCCTTGAATAACGAGCCACTTCAAATTGTCCAGCCCTGCTTTCGCAGCTGGAGAATACGGAGGGCCAAGGCCATTGAACAGAGGAGTGCGTGTAATCACCTTGAGCTGCTGGGTTGTTTCCCGTGTGTTTTCTTCGGGCACAAATTGTCTGTCAATATGGCGCATTCGGAATCATGATAGCGGCTTCCATATAACGTCACAGCATACCGTTGAAACTATTTAGTACCAACACTTTCTAAGAGGGTACTGGCGTTCAATAACGATTGGTACAGCTGAGATACGTGCCGATGTTAGTCTGGTGACAAAGCACGTATGAGCCGATGGGGGATTCCGGCGTGCTGATGTGGGATTCCGGCGACAAAGTATTGTGAGCCGATGTGGGATTCCGGCGTGCCAACGAGGGATTCTGGCATTTTTCAGCGACGATCGAGGGTGGGGTCTGTGTGATGATACTGCGGTGAGCCTTGCACCAGGCGGTTACTAACGACTGGAGCTTAATTCCGAGGTACGCGTGGTGTATGGCTGTACGATTCCGCTCATAATCGAGGGCGTCTGATCGTTCACATAACCTGCAAACTGTGTGAGGCGACCAACCTATCGGTCTCCCTTTAATATGACCGGTGATGAGCATGCATGAAACGGTGTGAACGTGTAAATGCTTGCTGTGGAATCCTAGTAAAGTGGCGTTTGCTACCCATGTTAGGACAAAATCATCTGTTTCGTAAAAGTTCATGTAATGTTGGGTGAGCCAATGTTTTCGCTGCTATTTGCAGTTACCCCAGTTCGTCGGTTATGATTATTCGCCGGTAGACGATCACTCCAAGAAGCTTTTTTCTTTCGTGACGTCGATTTCAAGTGAGTGCAGCTACTACCTCTAGAAAGGTATTTCATAAACATCATGCATTACAGAACGTCGTGTGCTAGTACGTAACTTTAAAAAAAATACGGGAGCGTAATCTAAATTATTGAGGCTAGTCAAGACGCTTGTTGCTTTTACGCAAGCTGATATGAGCCACCTTCTACTACTTATGCAATATTATATATATATATATATATATATATATATATATATATATATGTTATATTATATGTCATGTGTCATATGTTCTACAATTTGCTTCAAGTACTTTTATTTTATTGCCACCAAGTCTGCTTATGATTTCACCGAGAGTCGTTTTCTGCATTCGTTTGACGTTTGTCCGGCGTTAAATGTTAACACTTTACGGTGAACGTGTGGCCTCAGAGAGGAAGAGTGTTCAGTAGCAGAAGTCTGGACTGAATGCCGTCCTGCGGCTGGCGCCGGCTAGCTCTCCGGCGACGTTATTCCAGGCCTTCAGCAAAAAGGAATCGTGTCCTGCACAAATTCAGCCCTCCCTTTCATCCCGCATCGCATGGCCAGGGCGAGGCAGTGGTAGAAGTGGGGAAGTCCGGGATCGCCTAGCGGTTGGGAAGCAGCTTACAAACGCGCCTGTCATGATTCCTGTTCTTGTACATGCTGTACTGCAACCACGCCTCATTCGACTACAGGCCGTACCCTGGCCGAACTCTTGCTTGGTCGCCCGATGCATGGCACGATGGACCTGGTGTACTCAGACCTCACCGCGAAGATAGAGTGCCAACAGCAGACGTGGAAGGACAGCTCGGACCTGGATGCATGAGACCAACAATTTAAGGTGGGCGAGGAGATATATGTAACAGCCATTCCCCAGCTGGAGCAAAGGTGGGTGCCGGCGGTGGTGAGATCGGTCGCGGGCCCAAAGCTGTGAGGTCTGCTTGACGGACGGGCGGGTGTGCACGCGCCATCGCCCTCACCTGACTCACTACGCCCCCGCTCCGGCTGGCAATACGTAGTCAGCTGACTCCGAACCCCGCCGCCTGTTGCCGCTGCAGCAGCAGCAGCAACAGCAGCTGCAGCAGCTGCCGAAGCTTGAAAGGTTGGCCGCTCAACATGGCGCCGTCTCTGCCGCTGCTCGAGGCGCCGTTTCCCCCGCTGCACGCGGCGCCGTCTGTGCTGCCGCTGAGCGTGGCGCCGTCTCCACCCATGAACGCGCTGCCCAGTGCGTCACCTCCGTTTCAGTCTGGCCCTGAGGTAAAAGAAGCCCGCTCCCAGCGCTCCCGTAGGGTTCCGATGCAGCTGGACCTATAACTTCGCTGAGCCCCAGCGCCCGTGTAGTGCCCCGATGCGTTGCCACTTATGATATCACCGACAGTAGTTGTCTGCGTTTGTTTGACGTTTGTTGAATGTTAAGACTTTTCGGTGAACTTGTGGCTCGGAGAGACAGTGTTCTGTAGCAGGAATCTGGACTGAATGCCGTCCTACGGCTGACGCCGACTAGCTGCCCGGCGACGTTCGTGTTTACAGAGAATAAGGGCTGAGGCCAGAGGGAGCCGGGAGCGGAAGGAGTTTGTGCGTGTGTCGTTTGTGTGTTTACTTTGTTTCCGTAACAAAGTAATTACGAATGATACACCTATTCCAACCCGAATTTTAGTCATTTGAATTGCCTTCCCCGACGTGAAAGATCAATGCTTTCACCGCCCGACGTGACCACTGCGGAAAAATGACTTGTCATGTCAAGCCAATGTGGTGTTGTGACGTAACAAGTTTGGGATTGGGAGCAGTTCACAGGAAACACCTTGGTGTGAATGTTCGATAGGATTGCCGGCAAAAGGCCCCGTGTATTGTCCGATGATGGTTGTCCAAGGCGCAGTCAGTGAATCAGTGAAAGCCATTCAGGAAGCAGCTGAATGGCTTCAACAATGGCATGCTCTGTCACCAAAGCGGAAGAATGGTCGATACATGTCTCTATATGTCACCCGGGCCACGTTTGTGTCGTTTTGGCCGGTCTTGCACGCAGCCTGCACGGAGGCTCGTCTCTAAACCTGGGGTGATTCCCGGCCACGTGGCTGCCCCTGTCGGGGAAAACCCAGGAGACCTACCCGCAGGAGACCTACGCTCACGAGACCTGCGTTTTCCGGGCTTACGCTCGCGAGACCTACGCTCGCTGGACCTACGCTCAAAAGACTTACCTACACTTGCTGGATATACGCTCACGAGGCCTACGTTCGCTGGACCTACCCTCCCAAAACCTACGTTCGCTGGACATGCGCTCAGAAGACCTACTCTTGCTGGACCTACGCTCACGACGCTTACGCTCGCTGGACCCACGCTCACGAAACCTACGCTCACTGGACCTATGCCCAGGAGACTACGGCGACGTGATGTCCACATTATCGAGTCACTGTTGCCTGGCCCGTCACCACCTACCGTGGAGAGGGTGAACGAAAGCTGATATTAAAGGCACTAGATAGCGTTGTCCGCTGCTACATGGATGTGCATTGCACCTTAACACGCGCCCGGGTGGACGGCTGGATACGGTGGCGCGTCAGGAGACCTACGTCCAGGAAACCTGGGCGCCCCAGGCCTACACTCAGGAGGCCTACGTCCACGGGACCTACGCTCGCAAAGCCTACACCCAGGAGGCCTACGCTCATTGCATCTACGCCCGGGAGACCTACGCTCACGAGACCTAGGCCCACGAGACCTAGGCCCACGAGGCCTACGTCCAAGAGGCCCACGTCCAATAGGCAGAATGCAGTTGGATCTTGATGCGAACAAATAGTTTGCATGCAGGCTAGGTACTATCTACATGTTAGCAGGATCATGTGCGCTGCCTCGCACTTGGGTTTTCTTCAAGAAGACGTCACTTACTTTTCATGTATAAACAAATAGATTCCAATCATACGACCTTCTTAAAAACTGGACGATATCTCACATCAAGGATATTATTTCACAACACCATGCCATTTATACCGTAATCACTCTATACACCGTCCTACATCAGAAAACCGGTGTGGGTACCCCACCCACGTTTTCAAATCTCCAGTGCTGTTCACGAATACGGCGCTCTTCTCACGATTCTCAAGGAAGTGTGGTTCTCCAGGCAATGCGACGGCAAGAAGCACCCGAGCAGGCGCGGACGCTGCGTGCAGCAAACGCACGTCACCAATACAAAGCTGAATGGGGGCCAGAATGGATTAAGTGCCTCCGCAACAGCAACCGCAGCCAGCGTATCATCGCCTTCCAGTTAAAACTTTCCCTTCTAAACACGATGCGAGCAATAACCATTGACCCCTTGTACATGTGGTCTGGGCGGCTGGCGTCCCGCCGGCCGATGATTAGTTGCCCCTAGTCCAACAACGGATCTCCCGGCAAGCTAGAAGAAACACCGACAAGACAAACGTAGCATGTGTGCATCCGTGTAAAAATACCCAAGCTGTGACGACCGTCTGATCGCTTTCGAGTCCATACTCACGCATTATGACGCGCAACTTCGGCTAGATTGCTCCAAGTCGAGTGAGGGACCTTCCGGCATGCTAGATACGGTGGCACGTGAGGAGACCTACGTCCAGGAAACCTATGCCCCCCAGGCCTACACCTAGGAGGCCTACGTCTACTGGACCTACGCTCACGAAGCCTGCACCCAGGATACCTGCGCTCACTGCATATACGCCCAGGAGGCCTACACTCACGAGACCTTTGCTCACGAGACCTGGGCCCACGAGGCCTACGCCCAGGAGGCCTACGTCCGCTGGACCTACTCTCACGAGACCTGCGCCCGGGAGGCCTCTGCTCACTGGACTTACGTCCAGGAGACCTACACTCACGGGACCTACGCCCAGGAGACCCATGCTCACGAGACCTATGCCCAGGAGACCTACACTCACTGGACCTACGCCCAGGAGACCTACACTCACTGGACCTACGCGCATGAGGCCTACGATGACATAATTCCCAAATTATCGAGTCACTGTTGGCTGGTCGGCTGCCCTTGTCGTGGGAAGGGTAAACGAATACTGACTATTAAGGGCGCGAGATGGCGGTGCCTGCTGCTCCATGGCTCTGCGTCGCATCTCAACGCCGTTACGAAAAAGTGTGTGTGTGTGTGTGTGTGAGAGAGAGAGAGAGAGAGGAGAGAGAGAGAGAGGAGAGAGAGAGAGAGAGAGACCGCATTTATAGAATTTGTAAGAAAGCGGTATAATAATGGACATCGGTGATAAGTCCATGTAAGCAGACCAAAGCATCCGGATAATTGCAACGTGTGTGTGACTTTTCCCACACTGACTACTGACAGCTATGGCCGGGAGTCGCTGCAATGATGTGCTCGTCCCAAAGTTGTGCAACGTCTTCATAACGTGCTCACGAATTTCGAACTTAGGTTGGTATTTTGGAACTTTTGCAAAAAACCTGTCATGTGACATGAAATGAAGTTCTGTCTTTTGCGAGTATGGCTCACTCTGCTGAGAACGCAATGGAAAACTAAAAATATATTCAGCGCATGACGCCTAATCCAAGCAGCCCTTGAAGGGTCTGTGGACCGGTGCTGCGGTTTTGTCGCAAACTAGACCAGACCAGAGGCCTCCGTGGAGTGTCAGCTGAACAGTCTTTGATGACGGATGATCTGAACACTTTCTGACGTACCTCTCCAATTCGCGCGAAGACTGCAGAAACCTGCCCTCCCTTCCGGGAACGGTCCTTTTATCCTGAGCGTGCGGGAGGAGGCAAGGGGAGGGAGCAAGCAGACGGGGTGGTAATACCCGGCTGTTCGGTCTTGCCTGAGACGTTTGCAGTGGAAGTCAGTGGCGGATCCACGTTTTCGTTTAATGGGTCACCACGCAACGCTGTGGGCCTCGGAGCGTTTGTGGCCACTCCAAGACAAAATGTCGGAGTTAGGCCATTCAATTCTCAGATCCTTCTTTGCTATTTTTTAGGGGAATACTGAGCGCGCCTTTGCGCAGCCCTTGCAAGCGAAGAGTGAAGCGCATGTGTACACATATAGCGCATTAAATTTATTTCGATCATGGTGGATCCTAAAAGTGAAATAATTTCGGAGAAGACATGACAACATAACCGTAGCCAGAGCCAGCAGGGGAAGTCACATGGTTGAAGAAGGACCCCACAACGGCGAAGAGCCCCCCCCCCCAAATTGCGGGATACTGCTTACTTGTTAATGGGGGGGGGCACGGTTTTCTTTGTTGTGTTATGGTCTCTATCGCCTATAACTTGAACAAAAGTCAAAAGCCGCCGCGAGATCATTTAGTCACGAGACGAGACGCGAGATACACGAGATCACAGGAGATAAAACCACTCGGGCCCCTCTCCGAGCTTCTTCTAACAAAGTCAGTGACGGACTCAGGGCCACTTGCCGGCACATGCCCCCCTGTTAGGCACTGTGAGTCTCTGACCGACACAGGGGCCCCGATCATTGTTTCAAGAACCAAGACCTTGAAACGAAGAGGAATGCAAATGGTGGGCCCCAGTCTTGCTCCTGCTTGGGAAATGAGACCCCAGGGTTCCGACCAACACAGAGCCGAGTGTTGAGCCCGCTTGTTAAGAGCCCGCTTCGAGCTCTTAAATCGGGCCCCTAATCGTCGAGCCTGATTTGGGTGGAGGGGGCGTCCCCTATAACCCCTGTCCGCGCCATTGCATGGCAAGCGCAAGAGGCCCTCTGACTGATATTTCAAGTGAAGGCCCTACGGACTGGGATCCTTTATGTGACCCACATCCAGCCTTTTGAGTCCTTACCCCCTGGAATCTGGCTTTTGACCGTCGGTTTTGGTGGGCCGGGCCTCTCCTAGGGCCTTATTAAATGCTGCTCTCGATCGACCCTTGCCAACATCGGACCTTCTGTTTGGCACAATGAGTCCCTGATACAAAAGCCTCGACCAGTGTAAATCACTGGCGCCCGCTTTGTCGCTGCTTGGGAAGTGGGCCCTCCGGCTCAGGACCAGACTGTTCGGTACGGATGACGTCGGACGGACACATACACCGTTATTGAATTAAGAGCCCCGATCGTCGCAAAGAGCTCTGTGGCTGGCATTGGAACGTCCGGCCATTCGGGCCGGGACCCCTGAATACGGCCTTCAGTCGGCATTCGGGCCCTTTGAGCTCTTAAATCGGGCCCCTAATCGTCGAGCCTGATTTGGGTGGAGGGGGCGTGCCCCTATAACCCCTGCTCGCGCCATTGCATGACAATTTGAGTCAAATTTGGCATCTAAATGTCCAAATGGAGCTTGATAATTGATCTTGAGGGTGGTTCCGGCTAGACGGCTAATCGATGTAATAAACTGATGGCTGATGACGAACGCAGGGTTTTTGTTTGAACTATGATGGATGAGTGTAAGCTACGCCATCATCCAAAATGTGCTGAGAATGTGATACTCAAGAATGGCGATTGCCACAAATTCAGCGACCATGGAAGATGAAATATGGTACGTTAAGAGCACGTACAATTATCTTAGGCAATAGTGCGTAGGAATTCATTGTAACATTTGCAGCTGGTGCTATTTTCCGGCGAATGCGAGATGGAAAATGCCTATCTTTTTGGTCTCGGACTTCAGGACATGCGTTAATTCGATCAGTCCCGCATGTTCTACCAGGCAAAGCTCCATGAGTGACGGAATTGCTGGCGCGAGCAGGCGCATCCAGGCTCTTGGTAGTAAATTAAGGTCCTTCTGACTTCATTCGAAGAACCAAAGACCAAAGTGGAGGGTCACGGAGTGATCAGGAGTGCCACGGCTGATAAGCATGCGGGGTCCCTGCAATGGCAGTATGCATCAGCTGCTTATGGATACATTTATTGTGTGAAGCAGAAGTGGTGTGATTATATCCGTTTCTTGCTACATGAAGCGTAACAATGGATGTAGTTTGCCATCATCATTAGAACTTGTTTACCATGAGAACTCCTTGCGGATTGATTTATGAACTTTCAAATATGGAGTTTCAGCAATGTATATGGTTTTCGCAACCTGTTCACACGTTCATTCAGAACACACCAAAATGAAATAGATAAAAGTGCGCACTCCAGCTCGTGTAACATAGAACATAAAACACTTCCATACACCATTTGAGAAAAGTATCGTCAGCCTCTCCTCAAATGTACAAACAGAATAACTCATCCTATTAAGGATTATTTTTCACCAACTGTTCCACTGAACAAGCGTTGCGAGCGTGCCGCACTTCCGGGAACGCTGCTCCGAGCTATTGTGTCTTAGAATGAAAATTGACCCCTGCAGACTTGAGTTTGAACGTGCGGCGTGTGGAACACCCCTCATGCCAATGTCGCATCCAACGCACGTTAATTGCAACAGTGTTGCTAGTAGGGCTCTTTAATGGCCATCCAATTACACTTATGCGCGCATACTCGGTAGTAATAGCTTATCCACGTTCAGCCAACCCAGCTGCCCCAGTACAGCGTTGACAGTGATCGTGCTTTTAATTGTGCGCTATCACTGTGAGCCGAAAATTCGTTTCAAACGCGGCACCCGTGCAGCGCCCGATGCGCTCACAGCAGTGCAGCAGAACACATTCGACGGCAATAAGCGATTGCATTGTTTGACACATTCGGTTCTTTGGCGCCAGGGAAAGATGACGTAATATTGCCACTGGAATCCTTGAACGTTTCAGCTCAGTCGTTTAAAAGATACGACGCAGATTAGTGCATCTCATGCACTGCGGTGATGAGTCGATCATCGAAGTGGTCCTGCGTGGGCGATGGATTTCTGATGATAAGTGAGATTGGTTTAAAGGTTTCCAATGTGGCAAGATCTAACAATTTGCCCCACAAATGATATCACTCAGATATCACAGAAACAAAACTGCTCTTTTTGTTTGTATTTTTAGGGCAATAAACTGTAGAAATCAGGCGTTGAAAGACTGCATGGAATAAATCGCCGGCGCCTGTAATTTGTAACGGCTTAGTAGACTCTTTCTAAATCGATAAGATTCGGCGGCTTCATCAGAATTCTATCTGGATTCTACAGACATTAAAGACACCGTAAAGTAAATTGTAGACCGATATGTTTGATCGCAATTTAAAGATGAAAATTTGATTATAGGTCGAATGGTCAAAAATACGTATAAACGTGGCCAAACCATAATAATCTGGAAATGGTCAACATTCAGCCAGAATCGATTAGTGATACAATTTATGTGACGCGGGTTTTTAACACGCGCGCCCGCAAATCTTAGCAGCAAAAACCTCGGCATCAGGCGTTGCAGTCTCCTTAGTCCGCTTAACGTTAGCCTAGTGGCTAATTCTTAGTCGAAGTTCACCAGCGGATGAAAATGATGACGCTCCTGAAATCATTACCTTCAACACTTTAATCAATTAGTGATGCAAGCTGTGTGACGTATTTTGAGCATGCGCACTCGCAAATCTTAGTAACAAAAATCTCCACAACAGGCGTTGTAGACTGCTGATAAGAACGGATTGGCCAATATATATTGGACGGATTATATATAAGAACGGATTGGCCAATAGATTCCATCACCACTTCGCGGTGGCGATGGAATCTATTGATGGGACTGAGAGAGTAAAGGAAGAATCTCTATTTTTCGTGTTTCTGTAGCTACTTATCTGTCCAGATGACAGATTAACACGGCGCTCGCCATCTGGTGGCACTTGCAGTGGCCGACGCCGTCCGTTTTTACGAAAGCTGCAACCCAGGCCATTGCTGTCCTTGCTCTCGAGGTTACGGGCGGGCATGATCAAAGCATTTGATGTAATTTGTTCCACTAATCCATTCTGAAAAAATGGACGTGCTCAGGCAAACATTGGTGGCCTTGTCCGCTTTGTTATACTCATTTCGATCCTCTATCCAACAATAATAAGAGCCCCACTCTATTCAACAATATTGAGACCCCTTGTTTCCTTCCGGGCAAGGGACCCCTTGCGTGGAACACCAGTGGCACATGACCGTTTCCGGTCAAGGGCTGAAGGGCCATTCCGTCCCATCGCAAAGTGTCCTCAAGCTGTCCTGGTGACGCGGGGTGGGATCTCCAGGTCGATTCGGAAGCGCTTAGATGGATACATCAGATTACATTGTTTCCATCCCTGAAATAGGAGACCGTCTGACCCGCGCAGCTGGCCCCAGATCAGCACGGGAGCTCTCGTTGACGCAATAACATCCCTGATCGCTACAGGTGGTCCAACAATTGTCACATAGACTCCAGGTCCATGTTATTATATGCTCTTTCCATATATTGAGGACTCCTGGTCAGAGATTGTAGATGGAATGGCGTCCTAAATTGGTATTAACACGGCTAATCCATGTTCGGCTTGGAATGTTCAATATTCATTCAGAACTGATTACTGATAAAAGTTATGCGATATGGTTGTGAACATGCACGCTCGCAGGTCACAGCAACAACAGCTCCGGCGCCCGGCGTTGCAGTTTCCATTGGTCACCCGGCTTCGGCCCTATGGCTGCGACAATGAGCGATGGCCAATCAGCAAACAAAACAGACGATGCATCTTAGAAAGATGGCTGGTGATCTATGGAAATCGGTAAATCACGTATGTTTAATACAGAGCAAAAGTAAGCTGAACCCAACCTTTATCTGACAGGAGGGGTGGGGGTCACTTAACACTGCTGTCCCCCAACTGAAAAGTGGGTGGACATGGCCCTCCCGACCCCCCCCCCCACACCCCCTGTTCTTCCTCCCATGCATCGATAGCATGACCGTGTCAGCAGGCCTAAGCATCCGGCTAATTACGATGAAGCATGCGATCTTTCTAGACTGCCCACGGACAACTATGGCCGGCAATCGTTGCAGTGATGCCTTCATCCTTAAGTCTTGCAACGTTTTTTTTCTTCAATGTGTGCACAACTTAGCAAAATACATTGGTGCTTTGCGTTTTCCCTCCCTGCCTAATCGTAATGCACGAGGCTAAGAACAATTAGCTCAGGTCATTCAAATGTAACTTCATAACAATTCCTGGCATGCGGGGAGTCCATAATTCGATGCTCAATCTCGAGCACCCGCACTATCATTTGTATCAACACAGATTACAGCTGTGAGTGCGACCAGGGCACTTGGCCACGCGCTGTCGGGCGTGATATTTTGATAAACCAATGTTCCCAAAGATCGTTTCGCATATTGCATATCCGCGACGACAATGTCGATATGCATGAAAAAATATTGGGCAGGCTAGGGCCATCACCGGACGAAACCAAACCAATGCAACTGATACGAAAGAGCGTGGACACTCATAACTGTAAACACACTTTTTTTAGCTAGAGGTGAGGAGTTACGGGTGTTTGCGGTTTTGACACGTCGATGACCTCCTAGATCTGGTGGCACAACGCATTCTGGTAAAATGTGACCTTGCTCACCGCGCTGTATTACACGTGGCAACTGCAAACGTGCCCGATTAGTTTAAGATAGGAGGCACATAATTCGCCGATGAACAAAAATGGTCAGCTGGAGGGTAACACGGAGCTTCTTTGGTAGTTGCAGGTAGTCTCAGTGGAGCCAAACTAGCACATTGGTATTCTGCAAGTACCTGCTGGTCACACTGGTGAAAGCACGTGCCAATGCGAGCGCACGTGTCATCGGTAAACACCAGCCGCGCTTGCTGTCGTGATGGCGTGCTGCTCCATGTTGACAAGTTCTTCCTATCAGCTCCTATTCCAACGCTATTGCACATAATCAACAGCAGTTTCGGTCCCGCGATAACACCACGCAAGTGAGCAATATCATTTGTAGGGTCATCTGTTGGACCCAACCACATCGGAAACCTTCAAACCAATCTAACTTATCATCAGAAGTCCATCACCTAGGCAGGAACGTTTTGATGATCGACTCATCACCGCAATGCATGAAGTGCAATAATCTGCTTTTTTTCGTTTAAACGACTGTGCGGAAACATCCAAGGATAGCTGTTTTCCACATCACATTCGCCGGAGATAGCACCAGCTGCATATGCTACGGTGAATTTCTTCGCACTCTTGCCTAAGAGAATTTTACGCGCTTTTAACGTACCATATTTCATTTTTCATGGTCGCTGAAATTTTGGCAATCGCCATTGAGTATCACATTCTCAGCACATTTTGGACGATGCGTGGCTTACACACATCATAGTCCAAGCAAAAACCCTGCGTTCGTCATAAGCCATCAGTTTATTGCATCGATTAACCGTCTAACCGAAACCACCCTCAAGATCAATTATCAAGCTCCATTTTGACATTTGGATGCCAAATTTAACTCATGTTGTCATACAATGGCGCGGACAGAGGGTGTAGGGACACGCCCCTCCCCAAATCGGACCCGACGATTAGGGGCCCGATTTAAGAGCTCGAAGGGCCCGAATGCCGACTGGAGGTCGTATTCAGGGGTCCCGGCCCGAATGGCCGGACATTCCAATGCCAGCCACAGAGCTCTTTGCGCCGACCGGGGGCTCTTAATTCAACGAGGGTGTTTGTGTCGGTCCGACATCATCTGTACGACACAGTCTAGTCTGTGTCGGCATAAGCCTGTGTGCCCACTTCCCAAGCAGCGGCAAAGTGGGCGCCAGCGATTTACACTGGTCGAGGCTTCTGTATCTGCCAGGGACTCACAGTACCAAGCGGGGGGTCCGGTGTTGGCAAGGATCTATCGAGGGCAGTGTTCAATAAGGCCCAAAGAGAGGCCCGGGGCCTACCAAAACCGACGATCAAGAGCCAGATTAAGGGGCGTAAGGACTCAAAAGGCTGGATGTAGTTCACATAAAGGATTCCAGCCCATAAGGCCTTCACTTGAAATGCCAGTCAGAGGGCCTCTTGCACTGACTGAGAACCGCTGAGGTCGTGAAGACATCTATGTCGGCCAGGGACCACCAACACCGAGCACTCGGCTCTATGTTAATCGGAACCCTGGGGTCTCATTTTCCAAGCAGGAGCAAGACTGGGGCCCATGAGGGCCATGTGTCGGCAAGTAGCCCCGAGTCCGTCACTGGCTTTGTTAGAGGAAGCTCGAAGGGGGGCCCGAATAGCTTCATCTTCTGTGATCTCGTGTATCTCACGTCTCGTCTCGTGACTAAATGATCTCGCGGTAGCTTTTGACTTCTGTTCCAGTTATAGACGGTAAAAGCCATAACATAGCAAAGAGAACCGTGCCCCTCATTAACAACTGAACAATATCCTGCATTTTTGGGGAGGGGGGGGGGTCGCCGTCGTGGCGTCCGTGACTCTTCGTTTGCAAAGGTCGCGCAAAGGCGCACTCAGTTTTCTCATTCAGAATAGGAAAGAAGAATCTGATAATTGAGTGGTCAAAATCCGATATTTGTATCTTGGAGGGACCACAAACTACTTAGAGGCCCACAGCGTTGCGTGGTTACCCATTAGACGAAATCCTGGATCCGCCACCGTCTTCCACTGCCAACGTCTCGGGCAAGACCGAACAGCCGAGTATTACCACCCCGGCCGCTCGCTCCCTCCCCTTGCCTTCTCCCTGCACGCTCAGGATAAAAGGACCATTCCCGGAAGGGAGCGCAGGTTTCCGCAGTCTTCGCGCGAATTGGAAGAGGGACGTCAGGAAGTGTTCAGATCATTCGTCATCAATGACAGTTCAGCAGGCACCCCGCAGAGGCCTCTGGTCTGGTCTGGTCTGCGACAAAGCCGCATCACCGGTCCACAGACCCTTCAACGGCTACTTGGTTCAGGCGCCATACGCTAAATAAATTTTTAGTTTTCCATCGCGTTCTCACCATAGTGAGCCATGCTTGCAAAAACAGAACGTCCTTTCATGTCACAAAAAAGGTTTATTTCAAAGATTCAAAAACACCAACCTAAGTTCGAAATTCGTGAGCACGTTATAAAAGCGTTGCACAGCTTTGGAACGATCACATCATTGCAGCACCTCCCGGCCATACCTGTCAGTGGACAATTTGAGAAGGTTGCACACACATTGCAATCATCCAGATGCTTAGGTCTGTTTACATGGACTTATCACCAATGTCCATTGTTATACCGCTTCCGCACAGATTCTGTAAATACGGTCTCTCTCTCTCTCTCTCTCTCTCTCTCCTCTCTCTCTCTCTCCTCTCTCTCTCCTCTCCTCTCTCTC
>NW_023596921.1:12861548-12932784 GCF_011947565.3 Pollicipes pollicipes
CTAAGATTTGCGAGTGCGCATGCTCAAAATACGTCACACAGCTTGCATCACTAATTGATTAAAGTGTTGAAGGTAATGATTTCAGGAGCGTCATCATTTTCATCCGCTGGTGAACTTCGACTAAGAATTAGCCACTAGGCTAACGTTAAGCGGACTAAGGAGACTGCAACGCCTGATGCCGAGGTTTTTGCTGCTAAGATTTGCGGGCGCGCGTGTTAAAACCCGCGTCACATTAAATTGTATCACTAATCGATTCTGGCTGAATGTTGACCATTTCCAGATTATTATGGTTTGGCCCACGTTTATACGTATTTTTGACCATTCGACCTATAATCAAATTTTCATCTTTAAATTGCGATCAAACATATCGGTCTACAATTTACTTTACGGTGTCTTTAATGTCTGTAGAATCCAGATAGAATTCTGATGAAGCCGCCGAATCTTATCGATTTAGAAAGAGTCTACTAAGCCGTTACAAATTACAGGCGCCGGCGATTTATTCCATGCAGTCTTCAACGCCTGATTTCTACAGTTTATTGCCCTAAAAATACAAACAAAAAGAGCAGTTTTGTTTCTGTGATATCTGAGTGATATCATTTGTGGGGCAAATTGTTAGATCTTGCCACATTGGAAACCTTTAAACCCAATCTCACTTATCATCAGAAATCCATCGCCCACGCAGGACCGCTTCGATGATCGACTCATCACCGCAGTGCATGAGATGCACTAATCTGCGTCGTATCTTTTAAACGACTGAGCTGAAACGTTCAAGGATTCCAGTGGCAATATTACGTCATCTTTCCCTGGCGCCAAAGAACCGAATGTGTCAAACAATGCAATCGCTTATTGCCGTCGAATGTGTTCTGCTGCACTGCTGTGAGCGCATCGGGCGCTGCACGTTTGAACGCGGCACCCCTGCACGTGAGCGCATCGGGTGCCGCGTTTGAAACGAATTTTCGGCTCACAGTGATAGCGCACAATTAAAAGCACGATCACTGTCAACGCTGTACTGGGGCAGCTGGGTTGGCTGAACGTGGATAAGCTATTACTACCGAGTATGCGCGCATAAGTGTAATTGGATGGCCATTAAAGAGCCCTACTAGCAACACTGTTGCAATTAACGTGCGTTGGATGCGACATTGGCATGAGGGGTGTTCCACACGCCGCACGTTCAAACTCAAGCCTGCAGGGGTCAATTTTCATTCTAAGACACAATAGCTCGGAGCAGCGTTCCCGGAAGTGCGGCACGCTCGCAACGCTTGTTCAGTGGAACAGTTGGTGAAAAATAATCCTTAATAGGATGAGTTATTCTGTTTGTACATTTGAGGAGAGGCTGACGATACTTTTCTCAAATGGTGTATGGAAGTGTTTTATGTTCTATGTTACACGAGCTGGAGTGCGCATTTTTATCTATTTAATTTTGGTGTGTTCTGAATGAACGTGTGAACAGGTTGCGAAAACCATATACATTGCTGAAACTCCATATTTGAAAGTTCATAAATCAATCCGCAAGGAGTTCTCATGGTAAACAAGTTCTAATGATGATGGCAAACTACATCCATTGTTACGCTTCATGTAGCAAGAAACGGATATAATCACACCACTTCTGCTTCACACAATAAATGTATCCATAAGCAGCTGATGCATACTGCCATTGCAGGGACCCCGCATGCTTATCAGCCGTGGCACTCCTGATCGATCACTCCGTGACCCTCCACTTTGGTCTTTGGTTCTTCGGATGAAGTCAGAAGGACCTTAATTTACTACCAAGAGCCTGGATGCGCCTGCTCGCGCCAGCAATTCCATCACTCATGGAGTTTTGCCTGGTAGAACATACGGGACTGATCGAATTAACGCATGTCCTGAAGTCCGAGACCAAAAGGATAGGCATTTTCCATCTCGCATTCGCCGGGAAATAGCACCAGCTGCAAATGTTACAATGAATTCCTACGCACTATTGCCTAAGATAATTGTACGTGCTCTTAACGTACCATATTTCATCTTCCATGGTCGCCTGAATTGTGGCAATCGCCATTCTTGAGTATCACATTCTCAGCACATTTTGGATGATGGCGTAGCTTACACTCATCCATCATAGTTCAAACAAAAACCCTGCGTTCGTCATCAGCCATCAGTTTTATTACATCGATTAGCCGTCTAGCCGGAACCACCCTCAAGATCAATTATCAAGCTCCATTTGGACATTTAGATGCCAATTTGACTCAAATTGTCATGCAATGGCGCGAGCAGGGGGTTATAGGGGCACGCCCCCTCCACCCAAATCAGGCTCGACGATTAGGGGCCCGATTTAAGAGCTCAAAGGGCCCGAATGCCGGCTGAAGGTCGTATTCAGGGGTCCCGACTCGCATGGCCGGACGTTCCAATGCCAGCCACAGAGCTCTTTGCGACGATCGGGCTCTTAATTCAATAACGGTGTATGTGTCCGTCCGACGTCATCCGTACCGAACAGTCTGGTCCTGAGCCGGAGGGCCCACTTCCCAAGCAGCGACAAAGCGGGCGCCAGTGATTTACACTGGTCGAGGCTTTTGTATCAGGGACTCATTGTGCCAAACAGAAGGTCCGATGTTGGCAAGGGTCGATCGAGAGCAGCATTTAATAAGGCCCGAGGAGAGGCCCGGCCCACCAAAACCGACGGTCAAAAGCCAGATTCCAGGGGGTAAGGACTCAAAGGCTGGATGTGGGTCACATAAAGGATCCCAGTCCGTAGGGCCTTCACTTGAAATATCAGTCAGAGGGCCTCTTGCGCTTGCCATGCAATGGCGCGGACAGGGGTTATAGGGGACGCCCCCTCCACCCAAATCAGGCTCGACGATTAGGGGCCCGATTTTAAGAGCTCGAAGCGGGCTCTTAACAAGCGGGCTCAACACTCGGCTCTGTGTTGGTCGGAACCCTGGGGTCTCATTTCCCAAGCAGGAGCAAGACTGGGGCCCACCATTTGCATTCCTCTTCGTTTCAAGGTCTTGGTTCTTGAAACAATGATCGGGGCCCCTGTGTCGGTCAGAGACTCACAGTGCCTAACAGGGGGCCATGTGCCGGCAAGTGGCCCTGAGTCCGTCACTGACTTTGTTAGAAGAAGCTCGGAGAGGGGCCCGAATGGTTTCATCTCCTGTGATCTCGTGTATCTCGCGTCTCGTCTCGTGACTAAGTGATCTCGCGGCGGCTTTTGACTTCTGTTCAAGTTATAGGCGATATAGACCATAACACAACAAAGAAAACCGTGCCCCCCCCCATTAACAAGTAAGCAGTATCCCGCAATTTGGGGGGGGGGGCTCTTCGCCGTCGTGGGGTCCTTCTTCAACCATGTGACTTCCCCTGCTGGCTCTGGCTACGGTTATGTTGTCGTGTCTTCTCCGAAATTATTTCACTTTTAGGATCCACCATGATCGAAATAAATTTAATGCGCTATATGTGTACACATGCGCTTCACTCTTCGCTTGCAAGGGCTGCGCAAAGGCGCGCTCAGTATTCCCCTAAAAAATAGCAAAGAAGGATCTGAGAATTGAATGGCCTAACTCCGACATTTTGTCTTGGAGTGGCCACAAACGCTCCGAGGCCCACAGCGTTGCGTGGTGACCCATTAAACGAAAACGTGGATCCGCCACTGACTTCCACTGCAAACGTCTCAGGCAAGACCGAACAGCCGGGTATTACCACCCCGTCTGCTTGCTCCCTCCCCTTGCCTCCTCCCGCACGCTCAAGATAAAGGAAGGGAGGGCAGGTTTCTGCAGTCTTCGCGCGAATTGGAGAGGTACGTCAGAAAGTGTTCAGATCATCCGTCATCAAAGACTGTTCAGCTGACACTCCACGGAGGCCTCTGGTCTGGTCTAGTTTGCGACAAAACCGCAGCACCGGTCCACAGACCCTTCAAGGGCTGCTTGGATTAGGCGTCATGCGCTGAATATATTTTTAGTTTTCCATTGCGTTCTCAGCAGAGTGAGCCATACTCGCAAAAGACAGAACTTCATTTCATGTCACATGACAGGTTTTTTGCAAAAGTTCAAAAATACCAACCTAAGTTCGAAATTCGTGAGCACGTTATGAAAACGTTGCACAACTTTGGGACGAGCACATCATTGCAGCGACTTCCGGCCATAGCTGTCAGTAGTCAGCGTGGGAAAAGTCACACGCACGTTGCAATTATCCGGATGCTTTGGTCTGCTTACATGGACTTATCACCGATGTCCATTATTATACCGCTTTCTTACAAATTCTATAAATGCGGTCTCTCTCTCTCTCTCTCTCTCTCTCTCTCTCTCTCTTTCTCTCTCCTCACACACACACACACTTTTTTCGTGACGGTGGTGAGATGCGACGCAGAACCATGGAGCAGCAGGCATCGCTATTTCGCGCCCTTAATAGTCAGTATTCGTTTACCCTTCCCACGACAAGGGCAGCCGACCAGCCAACAGAGACTCGATAATTTGGGAATAATGTCATCGTAGGCCTCATGTGCGTAGGTCCAGTGAGTGTAGGTCTCCTGGGCGTAGGTCCAGTGAGTGTAGGTCTCCTGGGCATAGGTCTCGTGAGCATGGGTCTCCTGGGCGTAGGTCCCGTGAGTGTAGGTCTCCTGGACGTAAGTCCAGTGAGCAGAGGCCTCCCGGGCGCAGGTCTCGTGAGAGTAGGTCCAGCGGACGTAGGCCTCCTGGGCGTAGGCCTCGTGGGCCCAGGTCTCGTGAGCAAAGGTCTCGTGAGTGTAGGCCTCTTGGGCGTATATGCAGTGAGCGTAGGTATCCTGGGTGCAGGCTTCGTGAGCGTAGGTCCAGTGGACGTAGGCCTCCTAGGTGTAGGCCTGGGGGGCATAGGTTTCCTGGACGTAGGTCTCCTCACGTGCCACCGTATCTAGCATGCCGGAAGGTCCCTCACTCGACTTGAAGCAATCTAGCCGAAGTTACGCGTCATAATGCGTGAGTATGGACTCGAAAGCGATCAGACGGTCGTCACAGCTTGGATATTTTTACACGAATGCACACATGCTACGTTTGTCTTGTCGGCGTTTCTTCTAGCTTGCCGGGAGATCCGTTGTTGGACTAGAGGCAACTAAGTATCGACCGGCCGAACGCCACCCGCCCAGACCACATGTACAAGGGGTCAGTGGTTATTGCTCACATCGTGTTTAGAAGGGAAAGTTTTAACTGGAAGGCGATGATAAGCTGGCTGCGGTTGCTATTACGGGGGCACTTACTCCATCCTGCCCCCCATTCAGCTTTGTATTGGTGACGTGCGTTTGCTGCACGCAGCGTCCGCGCCTGCTCGGGTGCTTCTTGCCGTCGCATTGCCTGGAGAACCACACTTCCTTGAGAATCGTGAGAAGAGCGCCGTATTCGTGAACAGCACTGGAGATTTGAAAACGTGGGTGGGGTACCCACACCGGTTTTCTGATGTAGGACGGTGTATAGAGTGATTACGGTATAAATGGCATGGTGTTGTGAAATAATATCCTTGATGTGAGATATCGTCCAGTTTTTAAGAAGGTCGTATGATTGGAATCTATTTGTTTATACATGAAAAGTAAGTGACGTCTTCTTGAAGAAAACCCAAGTGCGAGGCAGCGCACATGATCCTGCTAACATGTAGATAGTACCTAGCCTGCATGCAAACTATTTGTTCGCATCAAGATCCAACTGCATTCTGCCTATTGGACGTGGGCCTCTTGGACGTAGGCCTCGTGGGCCTAGGTCTCGTGGGCCTAGGTCTCGTGAGCGTAGGTCTCCCGGGCGTAGATGCAATGAGCGTAGGCCTCCTGGGTGTAGGCTTTGCGAGCGTAGGTCCCGTGGACGTAGGCCTCCTGAGTGTAGGCCTGGGGCGCCCAGGTTTCCTGGACGTAGGTCTCCTGACGCGCCACCGTATCCAGCCGTCCACCCGGGCGCGTGTTAAGGTGCAATGCACATCCATGTAGCAGCGGACAACGCTATCTAGTGCCTTTAATATCAGCTTTCGTTCACCCTCTCCACGGTAGGTGGTGACGGGCCAGGCAACAGTGACTCGATAATGTGGACATCACGTCGCCGTAGTCTCCTGGGCATAGGTCCAGTGAGCGTAGGTTTCGTGAGCATAGGTCCAGCGAGCGTAAGCGTCGTGAGCGTAGGTCCAGCAAGCGTAGGTCTTCTGAGCGCATGTCCAGCGAACGTAGGTTTTGGGAGGGTAGGTCCAGCGAACGTAGGCCTCGTGAGCGTATATCCAGCAAGTGTAGGTCTTTTGAGCGTAGGTCCAGCGAGCGTAGGTCTCGTGAGCGTAGGTCTCCTGCGGGTAGGTCTCCTGGGTTTTCCCCGACAGGGGCAGCCACGTGGCCGGAAATCACCCCAGGTTTAGAGACGAGCCTCCGTGCAGGCTGCGTGCAAGACCGGCCAAAACGACACAAACGTGGCCCGGGTGACATATGGAGACATGTATCGACCATTCCGCCGCTTTGGTGACAGAGCATGCCATTGTTGAAGCCATTCAGCTGCTTCCTGAATGGCTTTCACTGATTCACTGACTGCGCCTTGGACAACCATCATCGGACAATACACGGGGCCTTTTGCCGGCAATCCTATCGAACATTCATACCAAGGTGTTTCCTGTGAACTGCTCCCAATCCCAAACTTGTTACGTCACAACACCACATTGGCTTGACATGACAAGTCATTTTTCCGCAGTGGTCATGTCGGGCGATAAAAGCATTGATCTTTCACGTCGGGGAAGGCAATTCAAATGACCAAAATTCGGGTTGGAGTAGGTGTATCATTCGTAATTACTTTGTTACGGAAACAAAGTAAACACACAAACGACACACGCACAAACTCCTTCCGCGCCCGGCTCCCTCTGCCTCGGCCCTTATTCTCTGTAAACTCTAACGTCGCCGGCGAGCTGGCTGGCGCCAGCCGTAGGACGACATTCAGTCCAGATTCCTGCTACTGAACACTCTCCCTCCGAGGCACAAGTGCACCGTTAAGGCTTAACATTCAACAAACGTCAAACAACCGCAGACAACGACTGTCGATGAAATCACAAGTGGGAACGCATCGGGGCACTACACGAACGCTGGGGCCCAGCGAAGTTATAGGTCCAACCACATCGGGACCGTGCGGGAGTGTTGGGGCCGGGCTTCTATAACCTCAGTGCCAGACTGAAACGGAGGTGACGCACTGGGCAGTGCGGTCATGGGTGGAGACGACGCCACGCTCAGCGGCAGCACAGGCGGCAGCGCGTGCGGCGGCGGAATCGGCGCCTCGAGCAGCGGCAGAGACGGCGCCATGTTGAGTGGCCAACCTTTCAAGCTTCGGCAGCTGCTGCAGCTGCTGTTGCTGCTGCTGCTGCAGCGGCAACAGGCGGCGGGGTTCGGAGCCAGCTGACTGCGTATTGCCAGCCGAAGCGGGGACGTAGCGAGTCCTCAGGTGAGAGCGGTGGCGCGTGCACACCCGCCCGTCCGTCAAGCGGACCTCACAGGTTTGGCCCGCGACCGACCTCACCACCGCCGGCACCCACCTTTGCCCCAGCTGGGGAATGGCTGTTATATATATCTTCTCGCCCACCTGAAATTGTTGGTCTTAGGCATCCGGGTCCGAGCTGTCCTTTCACGTCTGCTGTTGGCATTCTATCTTCGCGGTGAGGTCTGAGTACACCAGGTTCATCGTGTCATGCATCGGGCGCCCAAGCAGGAATTCGGCCAGGGTACGGTCTGCAGTCCAGTGAGGCGTGTTGCAGTACAGCGTGTACAGTAACAGGAATCGTGACGGGCACGTTTGTAAACTGTTTCCCAACCGCTTGGCGATCCCGGACTTCCCCACTTTTACCACTGCCTCGCCCTGGCCATGCGAGGCGGGATGAAAGGGGGGCTGAATTTGTACAGGGCACGATTTCTCTTGCTGAAGGCCTGGAATAGCGTCGCCGGGGAGCTAGCCGGCGCCAGTCGTAGAACGACATTCAGTCCAGACTCCTGCTCATGAACACTCTTCCTCTCCGAGCCACACGTTCACCGTAAAGTGTTAACATTTAACGCCGGACAAACGTCAAACAAACACAGAAAACAACTCTCTCCTAGTTGTTCTCCGAGGAATAAGGCTATTACTACTGTCTTACCTATGAAAACAACTCTCGGTGAAATCATGAGCGGATTTGGTGGTAAGAAAATAAAAGTAGTACAAGTATATTACATGCCATGCCATGCCATATGGCATAATATATATTGTTGACATATTGCTTAAGTAATAGAAGGTGGACCACATCAGCTGGCGTAAAAGCAACTAGCGTCGTGACTAGTTCGATAATTTAGATTAAGTTTATGTATGCTTTTTTACAAAGTTACGTGCTAGCACATGACGTTCTGTAATGCATAATGTTAATGAATGCCTTTCTAGAGATAGTAGCTGCACTCACTAAAAATCGACCTCACGAAAGAAAAATGACGTCTTGGGAGTGATCGTCTAACGGTGAATAATCGTAACCGACTAACTGGGGTGACTACGCATGGCAGCGAAAACGTTGGGTCACCAACATTACATGAACTTTAAGGAAGCGTATGATTTTGCCCTAACATGGATAACAAATGCCACGTTACTAGGATTCTATAGCAAGCATTTACACATTCACACCGTCTCATGCATGCTTGTCACTGGTCATATTAAATGGAGACCGATAGGTTGGTCGCCTCACACAGTCTGCAGGTTATGTGAAACGATCAGACGCCCTCGATTATGAGCGGAATCGTACAGCCATACACCACGCGTACCTCGGCATTAAGCTCCAGTTGTTAGTAACCGCCTGGTGCAAGGCTCACCGCGGTATCATCACACAGACCCCACCCCCGATCGTCGCTGAAAAATGCCAGAATCCCTCGTTGGCACGCCGGAATCCCACATCGGCTCACAATACTTTGCCGCCGGAATCACACATCAGCACGCCGGAACCCTCATCGGCTCATACGTGCTTTGTCACCAGACTAACATCGGCACGTATCTCAGCTGTACCAATCGTTATTGAACGCCAGTACCCTCTTAGGAAGTGTTGGTACTAAATAGTTTCAACGGTATGCTGTGACGTTATATGGAAGCCGCTATCATGATTCCGAATGCGCCATATTGACAGACAATTTGTGCCCGAAGAAAACACACGGGAAACAACCCAGCAGTCTCGAGGTGATTACACGCACTCCTCTGTTCAATGGCCTTGGCCCTCCGTATTCTCCAGCTGCGAAAGCAGGGCTGGACAATTTGAAGTGGCTCGTTATTCAAGGATATTGGTGCCATTTACGGGCCAAGGTAATCTTTCCTGTAGCTACGATCGTACTGTTTGTGCACGCTTGTTCATGGGGCATGTCGGCATCAATGAAGACTTAAAGCAGACATATCTTTTTGTTCCTGCATCAGGATTGGTTGCATGGGAAATGCCATTTTCCAGCATTGACTTTAAGAACAGAAGGTCATTTGACATGTTGCGATTTGCACATTGCACATCCCACTCTTTATGGCAAAAAGTATGTTATATTTATGGCTATCTCAATGCGGCTTTCTTTTACTTGGGTACCTGTATTGCCGACGGTGGGGAGAGAGCTACGCTGGCTGCAGGGTTCCTGTACTGCCATGATGGAGAAATGCTGTTAGGTATCAGCCGACGTAGTGACGTCACTGAAAATGGGTTTGCATCGATCTGGGTTCTTTTGGGCCGACTGAAGGCTACAAGGCATTTGCTAGCGATATGATATCACTGGTATTCGACTGGATATGTGACGTCACTGGTTGTGAGGCTTTAGGGCTCTTTTGGGTGCAATGAATGCCGTAAAGCATCATCTGACGATATGTCGTCGCTGGTATTCAATGAAACATCAGGCGCAACGGGCCTTATTCCATCTTTACCTTTCGTACCTGTCTGCTGCAAGCATTTGCGTGCCGAATAAAAGCTTGACCGAATCACCTGAATGTGTGACGTCACCAATCACCACTTGATACGAGTGCACTTAGGCCCCACGGCCGCGGTGTATCATGTTCCGTGAAATATCACTGGGTATCGTGACGTCAGTGATATTCGACTAAATATTGGTCGCAACAGGTCAAGGTTCATTTTTAGCTTCGTACCTGTCTACTGCAAGCACTGGCGTGATGAATAAAAGCTACCAAATCACGTGAGTGTGTGGCGTCACTGGTCATGCATTTTTATGGATCTTTGGGGGGCCAACTGAGGGCCGTAAAGCATAGCCTAATGATGTGACGTCACTGGCATTCGACTGTGTGTGATGTCACTTGTGATCAGATTTTACGGCCTCTTTTGGGCCGACGAAAGGTCATACTACATTAACTGAAGATGTGCCGTCACTGGTATCCGAATACAATTCAGGCGGCCATGGCCATGCTCCATCTTTACCTTTGGTACCTGTCCATTGCAAGTATTTGAATGCTGAAGGAAGGGTCTGCCGAATTACCTGAGTGTGTAACGTCACTAACCATTAATTTGTATAGGCTGTTTTGAACCCACTGTAAGCCATACCACATCAGCTGACCATATGACGTCACCGGTTTTCGTCTAGGTGTCATGCGCAACAGGCCATGCTCTATCTTTGCCTTTCGTACCTGTTTACTGCAAGCATTCGCGCGCTATATCAAGGTGATGCTGAACCATCTGAGTGCGTGACGTCACTGGTCATGAGTTTATACAAGTTCACTTGGGCAGCCCAATGCAACAAAGCATCATATCCTGTAAAGCATCGCGGGATGATATGACGTCACTGGTATTCGACTCGACATCAGGCGCAACAGGCCATGTTCCATCTTTACCTTTCGTACCTGTCTACTGCAAGCATTCGCGTGTTATATCACGTCATTGGTTAAGAGTTCTTACGGGCTCTTTTCAACCCCCTATATGGTATAATGCTTCAGTTGACGATATGATGTCACTGGTGTTCGACTTAACATCAGGCATAGCATGTCATATTCCATCTTTGCCTTTCGCACCTGTTAAAGTATTGGCGAGCCTAATGATGGCTCTGCCGAATCACCTGAGTGCGTCATCATGAGTTTTTACAGGCTATTGTTGGCCGGGAAAGCCATTAGGCATCATCTAACGATATGTCGTCGCTGGTAATCCTTTAAGTGTGTGACGCCATTGGTCATGAGTTTTCCCGCGCCTTTTTGGGCCGACTTAAGGCCATTAGGCATCAGGTAACGATATGACGTCACTGGTATTCAATTAAGCATCAGATACAATATGTCATGTTTCATCTTTACCTTCCGCACCCATCTACTGCAAGTATTCGCGCGCCACATAAAGGCTCTGCCCAATCACCTGAGCGTGTGGTGTGACTGGTTATGAGTTAACGCGGGTTTACCCGGGCTGACTGAAGGACATCAAGTATCATCTGGCGATGTGACGTCACTGGTATTCAACTTAACACCAGGCGCGACAGGCCATGTTCGTCTTTACCTTTCGTACCTGTCTATTGTAAGCATTGACATGCTTAAGGAAAGCTCTGTGAAATCTCCTGAGTGTGTAATGTCACTGGTCATGAGTTCTTTACGGGCTGCTTTTTTGTACCTATAGGGTACAAGACATCAGTTGACGATATGACATCAGTGGTATTTGACTTAATCTCAGGCGCAACAGGTCATGTTCCATCTTTGCCTTTCGCACCTCCATACTGCAAGTATTCGCGCGCTACATAAAGGCTCTGCCGAATCACCTGAGCATGTGGTGTAACTGGTCATGAGTTTACGCGGGCTTACTCGGGCTGACTGAAGGACATCAAGCATCACCTGACCTTATGACGTCACTGATATTCGGGCTGTGGCCCAGACTTATGGCCGCTAGGCGGCGCCCTTGATTATTATTTAGCCATCAGGGCATTCCGGACCGTAGCTGCTCAGGGGCGCATCCTGTGATGTCGGGCGGAATAGCTTTGCATATACGTCGGTTTGTGGGCTGGGATCACCTTTGTTTTGTGTTTACGTTTGTTCACAATTTTAGTCGTTGAAACAGCCCGTTGCGTTTGAAGTTGTTACTTAATGGTGCGCACAATAAAATTAGTGTGCTTAACTATGGTGCATCTCCCACCTCTGCTGCGGAACTCCGTAGCCGTAGGTGGCCAAGTGACCTCCTACCAACTGATGATCAGTGACGTCACATACTCAGGTGATTCGGCGGAGCCTTCATACAGCACGCGAATATTTGCAGCAGCCAGGTACGAAAGGCAAATATGGAGCATGACCTGTTGCGCCTGATGTTTAGTCGAGCACCAGTAACGTCATGTCGTCAGCTGATGCATTATAACCTAAAATGGGTTCAAAGGAGCCCGTAAAAAACTCGTGACCAGTGACGTCACACACTCAGGAGATTCGACGGAGCCTTCATTCAGCACGTCAATACCTTTAATAAACAAGTACAAAAGGTAAAGAAAGTACGTGGCATGTTGGACCTGATGTTAAGTCGAATAACAGTGACGACATATCATCCTGTGATGCTTCACGGGAGGTGTTGCTTTGTGGTCTTGGGCGGCCCAAGTGAATCCGTATGAACTCATGACCAGCGACGTCACCCACCCAGATGATTCGTCTGGAGTTTAGTCGATTACCAGTGACGTCATATCGTCAGCTGATGCTTGATGTCCGTCAGTCAGCCCGAGTAAACCTGCACAAACTCATGGCCAGTTACACCACACGCTCAGGCGAATCGACAGAGCCTTTTTGTAGCGCACGAATACTTGCAGTAGGCAGGTGCGAAAGGTAAAGATGAAACATGGCTTATTGCAACTGATGTTAATTCGAATACAAGTGACGCCATAACGTTATCTGATGCCTAATGACCTGAACTCGGCCAAAAAAGGCCCGTAAAAGCTCATGACCAGTGATGTCACACACTCAGTGGATTACCAGTGACGTCATTTCGTTAGCTGATGCCTTATGGCTTTCGCTCAGCCAAAAATAGTTGGTAAAAATTCATGACCAGTGACGTCGCACACTCAGGTGACTCGGCAGAGCCATCATTTAACGCACCAATACTTAACAGGTACGAAAGGCAAAGATGGAACATGACCTGTTACGCCTCATGTTAAGTCGAACACCATTGACATCATGTCGTCAACTGATGCATGTTTCCTTATAGAGTTATAGAGGGTTCCAAGGAGCCAGAAAAAACTCATGACCAGTAACGTTACACACCCAGGAGACTCGACAGAGCCTTCATTCAGCACGTCAATACTTGTAATAGGCGTGTACGAAAGGTAAAGATAGAACATGGCCTGTCGCGCCTGATGTTAAGTCGGACACCAGTGACGTCATATCATCAGCTGATGCATTATACCGTTTGGGGGTACAAAAGGTCCTGTAAAAAGCTCTTGACCAGTGACGTTACTTACTCAGGAGACTCGACAGAGCCTTCATTCAGCACGCCCATACTTCCAAGAGACAGGTACGAAAGGTAAAGATAGAACATGGCCTGTCGCGCCTGGAGTTTAGTCGAATACCAGTGACGTCATATCGTCAGCTGATGCTTGATGTCCCTCATTCAGCCAGAGTAAACCCGCGTTAACTCATAACTAGTTACACCACACGCTAAGGTAATTCGGCAGAGCCCCTGTGTCGCGCGAATACTTGCAGTAGATAGGTGCGAAAGGTACAGACGAAACATGGTTTAGATGGAGCATGGCCTGTTGCGCATGATGTCTAGTCGAAACCCAGTGACATCATATCGTCAGCTGATGCCTTATGGCCTATAGTAGGCTCAAAAGAGTGTGCAAATTGATGGCCAGTGACGTACACACTCAGGTAATTTGGCAGAGCCTTCCACGGCAATGCTTGCAATGGACAGGTACCAAAGATAAAGGTGGAACATGGTCTGTCGCCCCCGAAGTTCATTCGAATACCGGTGACGTCACATCTTCAGTCATTGCCGTGTGACCTTTCGTCGCCCCAAAAGAGGCCGTAAAACCTCATGACCAGCGACACGCACAGTCGAGTGCCAGCGACGTCACATCGTTAGCTGATGCTTTATGGTCTTCAGCTGGCCGCACAAAAAATCCGCCAATACTTGCAGCAGACATGTACGAAAGGTATAAATGGAGCATGACCTGTTGCATGATGTTCAGCCAAATGCCAGTGACGTCATATCGCCAGCTGATGCCTAACGGCATTTCGTCGGTCCTATAGGGCCCGTGGAAACCCACGGCCATTGACGTCTTACAGTCGTATAGCAGTGACGTCGTTAGCTGACACCTTGTGGTCTTCAGTTGGCCGAAAAGCACCGTTGGAACTCATGGCCAGTGATGTCACACACTCAGGTGGTTCGGCAGCTTTCATCCAGCACGCCAATGCTTGCAGTAGACAAGTACAAAGGTAAAAATGAAGCACGGCCTGTTGCGCCCAGTTTTTATTCGAATACCAGTGACGTCACGCTATCCGGTGATACTTCGCGGACCACGACACACCGTGGTCGTGAGGCCTAAGTGCACTCGTATGAAGTGATGATTAGGGACGTCACACATTGGGGTAATTCGGTCAAACCTTTATGCGGCACGCAAATGCTTGCAGCAGACAGGTACGAAAAGTAAAGATGGAACGAGGCCGGCCGCGCCTGATGTTCAATCGAATACCAGTGACGACACATGGCCAGCTGATGCATTACGGCATTCAGTGGAGCCAAAAGAGCCTTACACACTCACGACCAGTGACGTCACATACCCAGCCGAATACCAGTGACACCATATCACAAGCAAAAGCCTTATGGCCTTCAGTCGGCCCGAAAGAACCCCGATCCCGATCGATGCAAAACCATTTTCAGTGACGTCACAATGTTAGCTGATGCCTCACAGCTTTTGCCCCGCACGACAATACTCGAAATCCTGCAGCTACCGTAGCTCTTCCCTCCGTCGGCCATACAGGTACCCAAGTAAAAAATTGCCCTCAATGCTATCATAGTGGTCATCTTTAAACTGTGGCAGACTGAAAGGATGTTTCGGGAAGTCTGTGTGATGGTCCAGATGGGGCAGCGGTTTGCCCATGTGGAGTGTGCCTGTGAATCCACTTGTGCTGAACTTGTCTGGCCTAGCAACATCTCAAAGCAGCAATTTTTGGGCATTTACATTGAAAATCCTGGCACTGTGGAGGTTTGTGCATGGTTGTCATCAAGCTGTCTGCCTAGAGAGCTGATATGTCAAAACATTGTGGTATTGTCAGGGAATTTCAGGCTAAAGACTTTTTGGATTGGATGTGGGGTGGAAGCAGATTAGTTCTATAGTCAATGTTTTCATCAGGATGACCTGAATGATAATGATTGGAGCAGAGGCTGCCCATTTAAGGAATTTTTGCTCCATATTTAAGAAGCTGTCACAGTGTACCCCATTCTTGCCCTCAAAGAGATCTTTTCAGTATCTCCATGTTTTATGGACCAGGTATTTTGTTCCCGAAAACTACCTATTCATAATCATAACAATGGTCATTATGGTGCTTACAGGATATTCAGTGCAGAATTTTAGACAGTACAAATGCTAATGACATATTGGGATGGTCATAGATGACAGTGACATAAACTATGTTCATTGCTCATTTGAGTGGTGTTTTCAAGGAGGTGAAACTTGAGCAAAAAGAGTTAACATATATGTGTTATAATAATCTTACTTCAGCTGATGGGGGGAAAAGTGTATTCCATTTTCTAATGTTTGTATTGTGCTATTTATTAGTTGAGGGCTGTCCTAGTGTTTCCCATCCATTCTTTATTTTAAGCCTTAGCATGCTAAGATTGCTCAATTTTTGTTTGTATTTCTTATGGAGAGATATGGCAAATTGGTAGTTAAGGCAGATCAACCACCAGAACATTTGTTCAACCAAGCAGCTTCATAAAAGGGGCAAAATGCTTGTCACTGAGCATGCACAGGCCAATCCTTGTCCATGCCTGCATTAGTTAACAAACAACTGCAACTGCAGCTGCCCCTCAAAAATGGTCATAGATGTGTTCAAATATTCATACAAAATGTTTTTGACAATTGTAGAACAAAAAGATAGTATAATTGCTTCATAACATAATCATTTTTTGCTGCTGACTCAAAGTTTGCTTCTTCACAAGGCAAGCAGCTGGCATTTTTGTTTAAAAATCTCAGCCCACAAACTGTTTTAGGCCCCATATCATACTAGATCAGAATATGTTTGAGTAGTCCATCAAACCTGTGAAATTTAAATCTTAGTCCCTCTGCATTGTCCCATCTTTGCCTGTCCTGGTAGCTTAGTTGGTTAGAGTACTTACCTATCAATCCAACCACCCACTGCAGGGTGGGTTCAAGTTGCTTTAGGTGCTCACTGTTTGCCCTTGACTGGTGGGGGCATCATGCTAAAGACCATGTGGTGTCAGAGGGCAGGACAGGCTGCACCAAGCACTGAGAGGCATAACACTTTTGCCACCAAATTCTTCTGTTCTAAATACCTGGAATTTCATGATTAGATAGTATGGGTCAGGGCTCCGCAACAAGCATTGGTAAGCATTAGCTCTTGTTCCAGATATCCATCCATTCATAAGGTAAGACCAAATATTTTCAAATGCAAAATGGTGTGAGCTTATGATTTGTGAACTGGCCATGCCATGCTCCTATGAATGGGTTGATTGTTACTCCATGCCCACATTGCTTCTGCTGACACCCACGCTACACAAATCAACACAATGGTCCATTGATTGATGTGTACCATCAATCAGTCAGTCATACAGTGTTGGCTGGAATGTCCTTTTGCAGTACGGCATCCTGTCCACTGGTTTCAGAGGGTGGCCTGATCGGCTGTAGAGGTCGGCTTCGACAGATCCACCTCGCCGTCCCCGCTGACCTGTGACCAGCGACGCAGGCCGACCTCGGTCGGCTGAAGAGCCTGCAGCCATGACCTTCCTGCGGGGATCGACCAACTACGTCTGGTGCACCACCAGTGTGCTCGGCAAAGGTGCCACCGGTGCTGTCTTCCAAGGAGTCAACAAGGTGAGTGACCAGAGTGCAGTTTTCCGGTGACGCGTGAACGTTTTCATATTTAGCTTGGATGCGTGAACTGGTGCCAACCACTTCATATTATGACATAGACATGCATGCTTCATCACATCATCAGGGTATACACAGATAAAATAATTGCTTTGGTTATCATCCTTGCCAAAGGCATTTGTGACATTTGGATGACAAGGGCAATAGTTTGAATTATTGTACATTCTGTACCAATATCCAGTCCAAAACATTGCAGAAAACTATATCAGTATGTTTTTTGGTAAATATTGCCAGTTGCATGGTTTTGCACATAAATGACCCAACCTATAGGCATGCACACATTTTTTAACATGGAATGAATGACCCCAGTCTATAGGTATTTGCATATTTTGTTTAAACATCTCACAAATGACCCCAAACAACAGCCCTAACAACCTCTTTCATGGTTGCCTTGGAGTTGAAATCAAAACCGATGTTGCCGTATTTGGTGTCATGAATGTGGGAGGGCTAAGTTGTGGAAGGAGGCAATGCCTTTTGAGCCTCTTATTGCATGCAATGTAACCATTTCGCTATACGATTTCATAACAGCAAAATGGCGAGCCGGTAGCCGTGAAGACCTTCAATCAGCTGAGCCACATGCGACCTCACGAGGTGCAGATGCGCGAGTTCGACGTGCTGAAGAAGGTCAACCACAAGAACATCGTCAAACTTCTGGCGATAGAGGAGGAGGTGCGTCAAGCCGAGGACTGGCTGCTGGAATTGTCAGTGGTCTTAGCTGACTGGTGTTTGGGATTGTCTGAGAATGCAGTGACTCATTCTCTGTGCCTCCAAGGATATTTGGCCATTTTTGTACATAGTTCACGTGTCATCTGTGCAACGATAGTATACAATCACGGCTTTCACCACTGCAATGGATGGAGCTTCTTCATTAAAACTATGTCCAGTATGGCCTGTAATGACAGTATGCACTGCATTTTCAGCAAGAGGGCCGCGGGAAGGTGATCGTGATGGAGTTGTGCACTGGTGGCAGCCTGTTCAACATGCTGGACGACCCGGAGAACGCATATGGGCTGGATGAGAAGGAGTTCTTCTTGGTCCTGAGACATCTTTGTAAGTGTCACGGGACTACCATAGCGATGTTTGGCTGCGCTATTGCATATTCCAGTATGGTGAGATTGGATCATTTCAGCTGAAGGCTTGTTGCCATTGCCAAGTGGGTTGTACTGAAGGCGAAAACAATAAGCCTGCAATATTCTTGAGCTGTGTGGACCATTGTTTTCATACATTGCACTGTCATGCCTGGTCATGCCTGGTCAGTGAGAGGAACGTCGTTTTGGGCCACCGGCCCGTGTCGTGCTCCGAATTCCTGCGTGGGTCTGCCTTTATGTCAAATATCAATGTTAAACTGCACACTTGGCTATGGTTATTATATTGTCGGTTTATTCACGAGCTCAAGAAACTGCTGTTGTTATGGGCATAGCCAAACCTGGTACAAACTGTGGGCCTCTGGCCATTGCAAACTGTATGGGATGGGGTTAGGAACCGAACCCATGTTTTCTTTTTTCTGTTGAACCATATCTAGACCACAATACCTTATTACTCAGCCTCCCACGCCCGGAATAGCTCTGTGAGAAGGACTCGCCCAAGGTAGCCTAGAAGGCAAAGAACATGTAGGAAATGCTGGGATCTGTTTGAAACCTAGAAAAAATCGCGCTTGTGCGAATGTGCCGATTTAAATGCTGTGCTTTGTGGTCATTTAACTGTAAATGTGAACGGTGTAAAATATTTAACGTTATGCACTTGATCTGATGACGAATACATAGTCGAACGTGCAGTACAGACTGTATGCTTTATATAGTAAAGTCTATTTCTGCACATAGTTCGATGATGCCTACATGGCTGTGCTTTCTGTGAAGCGGTGGTAAGAAGCATAACGTGGAGCTTGCTGGGCAGCGGACGGCATGAAACACTTGCGCGACCTGAACCTGGTGCACCGGGACCTGAAGCCGGGCAACATCATGAAGTACATCGACGTGGACGGCTCCACCATCTACAAGCTGACCGACTTCGGCGCTGCGCGGGAGCTGGACGACGACCAGCAGTTCATGTCCCTGTACGGCACCGAGGAGTACCTGGTCAGTCGTCGCCCGACACTGCGTGCCGAGGGGCGTGTGACCGGTTCTTGTCGCTCTGCGGCACCGATGGCCTCTGCTCCGTTCATCGCTGACGCGGCCGCCGTGGCTGAGCGATACGGACCGGACCCCAGCAGGAACTGGCCTGCGCAGGCCGGACCGGGATGGCGGGGATGTGTGAGGGGAACCTGCCGGGCGGCCGTGGCGGCTGACGGGCGCGTCGCTGCCGGCAGCACCCGGACATGTACGAGCGCGCCGTGCTCAGGAAGTCGGCTGGCAAGACCTTCCGCGCCACCGTCGACCTGTGGTCGATCGGCGTCACCCTGTTCCACGTGGCCACAGGACAGCTGCCCTTCCGGCCGTACGGCGGCAGGAAGAACAAGGAGACCATGCACGTTATCACCACGAAGAAGAAGCCCGGTGAGCCGGGCGGGGTTTTGGGCGGCGGTCGCTGTAGCAGGGCTGACGTTGAGGGGGCGTGAACGCGGTCGCCAGGCATGGAAGGGTGCGCTGCTGCTTGAAATGAACAGACCATTTTGGGGGGGCTACCATGTGGTTTCAAGTGGTTGACGAAGCGCAGCATTTTGTTTGCTTTTCCGCGCGTGCCATGAAAGGATAGGCTCTGTTCTGCCAAACAGACGGTGTGCTGCGCCCTAGTTTACGTTTGACTTCACTGACAACCAAAATGTTGTGTTTCGCTGCACTTCAGGCATCATATCTGGCATTCAGACCACGGAAGGCGGTGAAATCGAGTGGGGCGAGAAGCTGCCAGACACCTGTCAGCTGTCTCTGTGAGTACCGGACGACGCTCTCTCGCCAGGCTTGTGACGGTTGACGCGCAGGTCGAGGTCACTGCCGCTCCTTGAGAAAGGGCGATCTGGCGGCTATGGACGCGGTGTGGCCTCGTACAGGTCAGACACTCGCGTAACTGGAAGAGTCGATCATTGCTCCATTGTTGACTAGCGAATGAAACTGCTGCTGAGCTGATACAATCTATTATAATGCGTTTTTTTTGGGTGTATTAACGGATTGAATGTCTTCGAAGCATTCAACTTCTCGTGCTTTGCAGTTTTTTAAACCTAACGAAACAAATAAAGTGAAAAGTGTGAAGTCATTAAGAATTTCCACTGAACTGAGAGGCGTCAGAGTGGGTGTCCCGTCCAGTGGTAAGCTGCCTTTCTCCACTGCCAGAGCGGGGCACCTCTGACCGCCCCGCTGACGCATCTCCTGCATCCCGGCAGCGGCGCCAAGGAGCTGGTGACGCCGCTGCTGGCCGGCCTGCTGGAGGTGGATCCACACGTCATGTGGAACTTCGACCGCTTCTTCAACGAGGTGACGGCCATGACGTCCCGCCGCTGCGTGCCCGTGTTCCACGTGAACCAGCTGCAGCACCTGCGGCTGTACCTGACGACGGACGCCAGGTCGGTGGGCGGGGGAGGAGACGCCGGCTCTCGCCTGCTATGTTGACAGGTGGCTGTAGCTGCGCTCACAAATGTCTGGATTGTGTGTTTAACATAAGACCTGTCTAGGTAGCTGTTCCTCCTTCCTTAACCTCGCAGCCATCACGTGGTCATGTTATCAAGCGAGCTAGTTCGTCTGGTGGCATTCAGCTCATGGTCTGCGGTACCATACCGCACTATCTGCAGGTGTGGAGCCACCATTAAGTTAACTGCCACCCCATTATCTTATCCGGCGGTTCCTCACAATTTTGCGCCAATCGATGAGAGATGGGCTTTGAAACTTTCTAAAGAGGGTCTTCACATACCTGCCAAAGCATTCTGAGAATCTTATTACCCTCTGCGGGCTGTTTTGTATGCATGTATTGCCCACGATTTTGATTTGTGTGTATTTGTGGACCACCTGTGGTCATGCAATAAACTTCCCACACGGAGTGTGCGTCCGTGGGTGGAACTGACGTGCTGTTTTTTTTTTTTTGCCACCACAGCTACGAAGCGCTGCAGTCGGCGGTGGCCAGCCAGACGAGCATAGCGGCCACCAGCCAGATCCTGCTGCTGGACGGCCAGCCGCTGCTGGAGGCGGTGGCTACCGACACGCCTGTGTCGGAGTACCCGGCCATCGCCGCCGACCAGCCGCTCGTGCTGTTCGACAAGGAGAACAATGACGTCACGCCGTGCCGCGTGGTGCCGCTGCGTGAGTGTTGGCGGCCGGTGGCGGCGTTGGCTCGGGGAGCGCCGCTCTGGCCTGCGATCGGGCAGGAGCCTCGCGGACGGCGGTTGGCTCGGGGAGCGCCGCTCTGGCCTGCGATCGAGCAGGAGTCTCGCAGACGGCGGTTGGCTGGAGGAGCGCCGCTCGGGCCTGCGATCGGGCAGGAGTCTCGCAGACGCTGCCGTGTGGGGGCCATGCCGGAATGTTTTTGTCGGACTGCGTGTTACTGAAGTGTCTAAAACGTAGCTGGCCTCAGGCTGCCTGTAGTCGTGAGTCGAATGTTTGACATTTAGTGGTTCAGGGCACGAGAAACTTAGCGAGGATGAAAGTCTTACAAAGGATCTGGTATGCAGACACGCACACCTTAGACATGGGTTCGTGTTTGTTAAACGGGAAGTGACCGCAAATGTTGTTTTCTTTCAGCGAAATTCCCGACGATACCCCAGACACTGAGCGTGGAGAACGACGCCATCCTGGCCAAGATGGCGTGCAGCGTGGGTTACGAGTTCAAGCGGCGCGTCACCTCGTACAGCATGTCCTGCGCGCTGATGGAGCACGCCGTCAGGATGCTCACGTGAGTCCGACCTCGGCGGCCACGCCCACTGATGTCAGAGGCTCGCAGGCCGACTGGTCTCTTGCGCGCGATGCCCAAACCTAAAGCAGATATCGTTTGGGGAACCCAACCGCTCAGAGTGTACAGCGTTCCGTTGCAGTCACCGGTGATGGTTGCGTTTGGCTGTACTCGCACGTGACCCTGCCGTTGGCCGGCCGCTTGCGTCCGGGGAGTGGGTGCGTCGGCCTGACCAGCGCTCGCCGTCTGGCCGCCAGCCTGGTGCTGAAGACAGAGCTGACGCGGCTGAAGGAGAGCCTGGAGGCGAGCCAGCAGCTGAGCGCCACGCTGGGCCGCCAGTGGTCGCTGCTGGCCGTGTCGCAGCGCACCAGCGCGGCGCTGCTGCGCCAGCTGGAGCCGGCCCAGCGCGCCACCGCGCAGGCGCTGGCCGAGCTGGCCGAGCCCGTCAGGAGCCTCGAGGAGATGCTCAAGACGGTGAGAGGGCGGCCGGCCGGCGGATGGTCCCCCCGCGCGGCGCTGCCGGCGGGGATGTGATGTGGGACAGGAGCGCAGGTTAACGTCGCTCTGGAGAGAGGCTCTGCACCCGTATTAGTGTTTTTTCGGAGATCAGGCTCATTTTTAATGCATTTGTGGGTTTTGCCCATCTGGCCACCCCCCGGCCGTATCTGAGAGACTGCCTTACCGGTGTCTGCGCCTCTCGGGCACATTGTGGAGCCGTTCTGGCCGGCCCGGCCGCCGGTGCGCCGCGGACGCGTGCTGAGCGGCGCCGGCGCCGGCGTCTGTCTCGGCCAGGTGGCGGAGCGGGAGCGCAGTCTCTCGGAGACCAACATCCCGGAGCTGCACCGGCGCATCGTCAGCGAGACGTGCCTGCTGGTGGACTGGCGCGGCCGCGTGGCGCACCTGCCCGCGCTGAAGACGGCCGCCGCGCGCGCCGCCACCTACACGGCCAAGCTGCGCGACAGCTGGCAGCACCTGCTGCGCGACCGCACGGCACGCGGTCAGTCGACCCACCTCCCGAGATCGGGGCTTGAGTGGGGCTGGTCAGAGCGGAGGGGAAAAGATGAACTTGAGAAGATCAGTTGAGGGGAAATGTAGATATATGCGCACACGTAGTACGATGTCCTGCGCGCGTCCGTATGTCACAGGTGAATTTTCCTTTGTAAAACTAAATCCTATTTGAATAACAGGTTCAGTTTCTAATAATTAGTTAAAACCAGCAGGGAGCTGCGAATCATTCCCGGTACCACAGGACACAACACCACACTCCGGTATTTTCCAGTGTGCGGAGGTCCTTCCCAAAGCAGTGTTCATCACCCACAATCCTAGATGTGCGAAAATGTTGGCACTCATCAACGTGAACTTAGGCTTTACCAAAAACTCACGCTGATAACCAGGAATGAGTAGTATGTGGGTTCAACTGTTTTCTGCCATCCATCAAACTGTGATTAAGTTGTTATTCATCCCCACTTCTTTGAATGAATATTACCAAGGTCTCAAAACGTTAAACAGCACTCAACATTCTGGTCCTGTGACCCCGGTTGCAGCGACTCTGCGGAGAAGGGCGAGGGTGGGACGGCCCGCGTGTCTGGGCGAACGTGCGGCCACTGGTGCGCCCCTTAGTGTACCGAAGGGGCCAGACCGCCTGCCTGCCTCCGGGGCACAGACGGACTGAGGACGGGCTGCGGTCTGTCCAGCGCGGACGCTCTGAAAAGCCGGACTGGACAGCCACAGTTGGGGTTCCCCGCAGAATGGCCCGAGGGGAAGATAGATCCCCGAGCTCACCGGTCGCTTACAGAGGCCGCTTTTTGTGGCGATAGCGTGCAGTCTGTGGCCCTCTGTATCGTTGTAAAGCCCTGGCGTTTTGTCCGTCTCTTCCATTGGCGGCCATTGCATTTCTCATAATGTTTCATTTAGACTGCAATGTCTGACATCTTGAAGCCTTCTTCAACTCGCTGAACCGTTGCCAGCATAGCGAAATCTGGTGTGTAAGCTATGGTGGCCGACGCGGTGCCTCGCCAACCTGACACGGCAGACAGCACATAATCACCGTAATTGACAATGAGCTGCTGTAGGCACCATGTTGACCAAGCGTTGTTTCAGCTCTAACGTACAACGATGAGCAGTTCCACCACCTGGAGAAGATCAAGCTGATGGGCACGAGCAAGTCGTTGCAGGCGCTGCTGGACGGCGAGGTCATGCCCACCCGCAGCTCCATGGCTGAGCTGCTCTCCGACTGGTACAAGTGAGTGACACGCGCGGCACAGGCCCTCCCGCAGGCGCCGCCAGCCGGTCCGCCAGCCACCGCCCGGGCCGGATCTGTTCGTGCAGCGCCGCAGCCCGCCCTCGCACCCTGCCAAGCGGGCAGGCGCAGGAGATGATGGTCGAGATAATGCGCGAGGGCCAGAGCACATGGATGCTACCAGAAAATCGAAACGCGCTGAATAACTCGGCTGCATTATTGAGATGTGGATCAATTTTCAGCTGACGAGTTCTGAATAATTGGTGGCGGGGGACTGCATCCTGTGTCGATTTTATCATCAGTCATTGGTGTGAGGCGGCTATCCGTTCCACTTCTCCTTCGGCGACGCATGTTCTGATCAAGGGCATAAGCGCGCAGCCCATCGTGGTGTGTATGTGGTATTGATCCGGCCCAGGGTGATGTGACGCTTACATGTGTGACGGGCATACGCCCATCGAAGTTCCGCGTGTGCGGAGCGTGCCTGGCACTGCACGCGTGCTCACTACCCGGTGTAGCACGGTGCAGCACATGCACAAGGCCTGTGTGTGCACCGTCACCGCGTACGCGGCCGCACGCCGGGCTCGGCGCTGCAGGCGGGCGTGTGACGGCGTGCCGGCGGCCACAGGACGGCGCAGACCAAGTACATCAAGAAGGAGATCGCGTCGACGGACCTGGTGCAGCTGGAGGGCCGGCTGGACGAGCTGGCGGCGCGGCTGGGCGAGGTGCAGCAGCGGTACGCCGACTGCGTGAGGCCCATCAGCGGCGACGGCCCGGCCCGGCCCGCCTCCGTCCGACGCTCGGGCAACGTGCAGAAGGAGGCCGGCCGCCACCTCGTCACCGGGTGAGGGCAGGACGGCCACCGGGCCCGTGCCGACCGAACGCCGCCGATCACGTGTTCTGGGCGGTGACGGGGTGGTGTCGGCCCTTGCGCGGTGTTTTGTGTCCGACAAAGCCGAGTGGATTTGGCGTGCCTATTGCGTATGTGCATGCCTACATTGATGCCATCTGTTCCCCGATTTGGCGCCTGTACAGTTACGTACTCTTCGTGTCATTCTCTTCTTTAAGCAAGTCACCCACCGTCGCTGCGTCATGGAAATGACAAATGCGGGCATCTGGCTATTGAATACCCTACTGATGTTCCAATTGACCTAGCACATTGATTTGTGATACATTTAACATGGTTTTTGTTGGTACGCAGCGACTCTTGCTGCCGCGAGATATTTGGACACCTTTGTGGGTTCCGAGTCGGCGCGCGCTTCCGTGCCTGAGACGGTCCACCTTCCGCAAACAGCTCATCCGCCTGACCGTTGTCTGCCCCCCCCCCTCGCAGACTCGGCGACCTGGAGGTGGCACAGGCCGACGTCTGGCTGGCGCTGCAGGAGAACGAGACACTGGTGGGCCAGCTGCAAAACCTGGTCGGCTGGGTGGTGCAGTCATCACTGCCGCCGCAGGACGTCATCGGTGAGCAGTGAGACGCCCGCTCTGACCGCTGCACCGGCGGAGAGACGACGGCAGGGAGCCAACGCCCGGATCCCGGTGCTCTGCACGGGCTGGTCACGACCGGCAGCGCGCGCCGGGCGCCGGCAGCGCCTGGGACTGCCGCGGGACAGGGTGTGGTCTGACCAACCTCGTGTCCGCGGTGATACACCAGATCCCGCGTGTCCCAGCCTGAGCGGCGGGCACGTCGGGTCGCGTGTTATTTTTATAATGCTTCGCTGGTCCGGTGCCTTCGATGCCAAGTGTTCGTTGAAGATTTGCGAGATTCAGCGTTATCTTCACCGCCGGGGGAAGAGAGCGCTGCTGGTGCGCATCCGGTCCATTGTGTCACTCCGACTCATCTGCGGTCCGATCAGATTCATCAGCAACTCGACCTCCCGCATCGGCGATCATCCGCCACCGTGGCAACGATTTAGAGGTGTTTGCGCGTTGGACTACTCCCCACGTACCTCTCGCGTTTAGCCGTCTCGGAGTTATTGGCTGCCGTAGCGTCTAGATTTCCCAGGACTCTTACATCTGCGTGGCCGTGCGGCCGGGTCGCCGGCTTCGTTTGCAGGCAAGGGCCGGCGCCGGCCGGTGTACTGTGTTGGCCACATTCCCTAGGCTTGGACCGCCATCGATGGTCGCGGCCGTCCCGCGCGGGAACCTGACCGGAGCTGCTCTGTCAACTGCTCTTCCGCGCGGGAATCGAACCGGAGCTGCTGTGTTCGCTGTTGTCCCGCGCGAGAACCTGACCGGAATTGCTCTGTTCGCGGCCGTCCCGCGCGGGAATCGGACCGGAGCTCTCTGGTCCGAAAGAGGATGCTCTGTTTGCGGTGACGTCTTTTCCTGGGATGCTTTGGTATCTATTTTCTCACGGCGTCCTGTCCCGCATCGGAGGTATGGCGTCCATTCTTCCACCATGTACCTGTGCTCTTGTGGCGGTCGCTGATCAGACGTGTTAAGAGTTTGTGAATGATTGAGCAATTACTCCGGTGCCCGTGCGATGTGATGTTTGATTGTTTTAATAAGTATGCATTTGTTATATGCATTGCACATTATACAATACCAAAGATCGCAAAGAGTTCGATGTGTGTGCATTTCCGAAGTAGATATTATCGAACCAGACAATAATGCAGCACCAAGCGTGGGGCATCCGTTGGACGGCTGAACCAGGGTGCTGGGCGGCGCAATGAATCACGTCCACTAAACACCGACATCACCTGGTGAAACTGCACCACAAACGCAACGACCCTCTCAACCCTGTATATCACACCAGTCAGTCGTCTGTTCGCCAGATCGAACTCATAACGAGACTAACAGACCACTGCCAGCTTGCCTAACCTCACAAACCGGCTTCCTCAAACCGTTCGTGATTCACACGCCCGTAGTCACTCAAAGGCTGGAGTAATAATCATGCTGGACCCAAACCAATTGCACATTCAACCTGTGGCATGCAGCTAAATGGTTCTTCCAGCACACCGCACCGGCGGCGATGGCGGCACTATCACTGGGAGTGGTCGCGTACAGCACCACACAGCACAGTCGCCCATGGTGCAACGGCGCCGTGGCCGCGGGCTGCCCGCCGCTGCCGTAGCGGTGACTGCCGTCCACCACCGGTGCCGTGCCGGCGCACCCTCCCTACGCACGTACCCTCGGTCCGCTAGAGACCGCCCGGTCGCTGGTCGCGCTCCCTGAGCAGCTCGAACGCACGACTGCAGATGTCCTCGAGGTGCGCCATGGCGCCGACGCCCGTCTCGCCGCAGATGAGCGTCTTCTCGACAGGCGGCGCCACCGTGTAGCCCCAGCCGGCGAGCGTGGCCAGCTGCGGCGCCGTGGCCGGGTGCAGCCACATCTCGGTATTCATGGCCGGGCAGACGAGCGCCGGCCGGCGGCCGAGGGGCCAGGCGCGCGCCACGCAGGCCACCAGGCCGTCGGCCAATCCGTGCGCCAGCTTGGCCAGCGTGTTGGCACTGAGCGGCGCCACCAGCAGCAGGTCGGCCCACTCACGCAGCGCAATGTGCAGCACAGGGTCGCCGCGCGCACGCCAGGCGGCCCATTCGTCGGCGTCACTCAGGTGCGCCACGCCGTTCGGCAGCTCGGACGGAGAGAAGAAGTGGCGCGCGTGCTCGGTGCTGACCACACGCACGTGCACGGCCCGTCCGCCGTCCGCTGGGCCGGCCTGCAGGCGCCGCGCCAGCTCCGGCACCTTGAGCGAGGCCACGCTGCCCGTGCAGCAGAGCAACACATGCCAGTCTCCGGCGGCAGATTCCGACTCGGCGCCGGCCATTGCCCCACCCAACAGACCAGGTGGGGTCACCACAGCTCCGACCAGACAGCTGAAGCACGCCTAGAAATGAAAAACACAACTACTCTTTGCTGTCATCACTTTTGTTCTGCAGATCCGCGAAGCCCAGTTTCTGCCAGCTCTCGCGGGCCATCAGATCATGGTCCATGCGGCAGCCCAGGTAGTCCTTGGCCTCCACACGGCAGCGTGTGTTGTCATTGTCGTTTCGGCCCAGACAGACCATATACTTCAGCATGAACTTCTTACATTCACCCTCATGGTCTAAGGGAAAGCTGCCTTTGTCTGGTGGTGCCACCTGAAACTTGCTTTGAAAGTTCATAGATCCCATGCTGAAACAGCCATGAAATTCTTGTCAGAATGCTCAGCATGGCTTAGCTCAGCCATTCTGTTGTTTGATGCAAACTGGGAAACTCGTAACTACTGTGCCCTGTTAAACCAAATCATCCAGCGTAATCTTGGCTTGAAACAACTAACTTGCCATTTTTTTCAAAATAAAAATCTGCCAGACCAAAATTAAAGTAAATGACTCACCAAAATAATTTGTGTGCACAACATAACAAACGAACATGACTGGACAGAATCAAGGAACAACCAACAGATATCTGAGACTCAAATGAAGATTTGGCAGCAAGATTGCTACAACAAATGCAGCTCAAACATTTATACCATATTTGTGGGGAGGCATGTGATGATTCTATGGTAATTTTTTACTTGGGTACCTGTATGGCCGACGGAGGGAAGAGCTACGGTAGCTGCAGGATTTCGAGTATTGTCGTGCGGGGCAAAAGCTGTGAGGCATCAGCTAACATTGTGACGTCACTGAAAATGGTTTTGCATCGATCGGGGTCGGGGTTCTTTCGGGCCGACTGAAGGCCATAAGGCTTTTGCTTGTGATATGATGTCACTGGTATTCGGCTGGGTATGTGACGTCACTGGTCGTGAGTGTGTAAGGCTCTTTTGGGTCAACTGAATGCCGTAATGCATCAGCTGGCCATGTGTCGTCACTGGTATTCGATTGAACATCAGGCGCGGCCGGCCTCGTTCCATCTTTACTTTTCATACCTGTCTGCTGCAAGCATTTGCGTGCCGCATAGGGGTTTGACCGAATTACCCCAATGTGTGACGTCCCTAATCATCACTTCATACGAGTGCACTTAGGCCCCACGACCACGGTGTGTCGTGGTCCGCGAAGTATCACCGGATAGCGTGACGTCACTGGTATTCGAATAAATACTGGGTGCAACAGGCCGTGCTTCATTTTTACCTTTGTACTTGTCTGCTGCAAGCATTGGCGTGCTGGATGAAAGCTGCCGAACCACCTGAGTGTGTGACATCACTGGCCATGAGTTCCAACGGTGCTTTTCGGCCAACTGAAGACCACAAGGTGTCAGCTAGCGACGTCACTGCTATACGACTGTAAGACGTCAATGGCCGTGGGTTTCCACGGGCCCTATAGGACCGACGAAATGCCGTTAGGCATCAGCTGGCGATATGACGTCACTGGTATTTGGCTGAACATCAGGCAACAGGTCATGCTCCATTTATACCTTTCGTACATGTCTGCTGCAAGTATTGGCGGATTTTTTGTGCGGCCAACTAAAGACCCTAAAGCATCAGCTAACGATGTGACGTCGCTGGCACTCGACTGTGCGTGTCGCTGGTCATGAGGTTTTACGGCCTCTTTTGGGCCGACGAAAGGTCATACGGCAATGACTGAAGATGTGACGTCACTGGTATTCGAATGAACTTCGGGCGCGACAGACCATGTTCCACCTTTATCTTTGGTACCTGTCCATTGCAAGCATTGCCGTGGAAGGCTCTGCCAAATTACCTGAGTGTGTACGTCACTGGCCATCAATTTGCACACTCTTTTGAGCCTACTATAGGCCATAAGGCATCAGCTGACGATATGATGTCACTGGGTTTCGACTAGACATCATGCGCAACAGGCCATGCTCCATCTAAACCATGTTTCGTCTGTACCTTTCGCACCTATCTACTGCAAGTATTCGCGCGACACAGGGGCTCTGCCGAATTACCTTAGCGTGTGGTGTAACTAGTTATGAGTTAACGCGGGTTTACTCTGGCTGAATGAGGGACATCAAGCATCAGCTGACGATATGACGTCACTGGTATTCGACTAAACTCCAGGCGCGACAGGCCATGTTCTATCTTTACCTTTCGTACCTGTCTCTTGGAAGTATGGGCGTGCTGAATGAAGGCTCTGTCGAGTCTCCTGAGTAAGTAACGTCACTGGTCAAGAGCTTTTTACAGGACCTTTTGTACCCCCAAACGGTATAATGCATCAGCTGATGATATGACGTCACTGGTGTCCGACTTAACATCAGGCGCGACAGGCCATGTTCTATCTTTACCTTTCGTACACGCCTATTACAAGTATTGACGTGCTGAATGAAGGCTCTGTCGAGTCTCCTGGGTGTGTAACGTTACTGGTCATGAGTTTTTTCTGGCTCCTTGGAACCCTCTATAACTCTATAAGGAAACATGCATCAGTTGACGACATGATGTCAATGGTGTTCGACTTAACATGAGGCGTAACAGGTCATGTTCCATCTTTGCCTTTCGTACCTGTTAAGTATTGGTGCGTTAAATGATGGCTCTGCCGAGTCACCTGAGTGTGCGACGTCACTGGTCATGAATTTTTACCAACTATTTTTGGCTGAGCGAAAGCCATAAGGCATCAGCTAACGAAATGACGTCACTGGTAATCCACTGAGTGTGACGTCACTGGTCATGAGCTTTTACGGGCCTTTTTTGGCCGAGTTCAGGTCATTAGGCATCAGATAACGTTATGGCGTCACTTGTATTCGAATTAACATCACTTGCAATAAGCCATGTTTCATCTTTATCTTTCGCACCTGCCTACTGCAAGTATTCGTGCACTACAAAAAGGCTCTGTCGATTCGCCTGAGCGTGTGGTGTAACTGGCCATGAGTTTGTGCAGGTTTACTCGGGCTGACTGACGGACATCAAGCATCAGCTGACGATATGACGTCACTGGTAATCAACTAAACTCCAGACGAATCATCTGAGTGGGTGACGTCGCTGGTCATGAGTTCATACGGATTCACTTGGGCCGCCCAAGGCCACAAAGCAACACCTCCCGTGAAGCATCACAGGATGATATGTCGTCACTGTTATTCGACTTAACATCAGGTCCAACATGCCACGTACTTTCTTTACCTTTTGTACTTGTTTATTAAAGGCACTGACGTGCTGAATGAAGGCTCCGTCGAATCTCCTGAGTGTGTGACGTCACTGGTCACGAGTTTTTTACGGGCTCCTTTGAACCCATTTTAGGTTATAATGCATCAGCTGACGACATGACGTTACTGGTGCTCGACTAAACATCAGGCGCAACAGGTCATGCTCCATATTTGCCTTTCGTACCTGGCTGCTGCAAATATTCGCGTGCTGTATGAAGGCTCCGCCGAATCACCTGAGTATGTGACGTCACTGATCATCAGTTGGTAGGAGGTCACTTGGCCACCTACGGCTACGGAGTTCCGCAGCAGAGGTGGGAGATGCACCATAGTTAAGCACACTAATTTTATTGTGCGCACCATTAAGTAACAACTTCAAACGCAACGGGCTGTTTCAACGACTAAAATTTTGAACCAACGTAAACACAAAACAAAGGTTTTCCCAGCCCACAAACCGACGTATATGCAAAGCTATTCCGCCCGACATCACGGGATGCGCCCCTGAGCAGCTACGGTCCGGAATGCCCTGATGGCTAAATAATAATCAAGGGCGCCGCCTAGCGGCCATAAGTCTGGGCCACAGCCCGAATATCAGTGACGTCATATGGTCAGGTGATGCTTGATGTCCTTCAGTCAGCCCGAGTAAGCCCGCGTAAACTCATGACCAGTTACACCACATGCTCAGGTGATTCGGCAGAGCCTTTATGTAGCGCGCGAATACTTGCAGTATGGAGGTGCGAAAGGCAAAGATGGAACATGACCTGTTGCGCCTGAGATTAAGTCAAATACCACTGATGTCATATCGTCAACTGATGTCTTGTACCCTATAGGTACAAAAAAGCAGCCCGTAAAGAACTCATGACCAGTGACATTACACACTCAGGAGATTTCACAGAGCTTTCCTTAAGCATGTCAATGCTTACAATAGACAGGTACGAAAGGTAAAGACGAACATGGCCTGTCGCGCCTGGTGTTAAGTTGAATACCAGTGACGTCACATCGCCAGATGATGCTTGATGTCCTTCAGTCAGCCCGAGTAAACCCGCGTAAACTCACAACCAGTCACACCACACGCTCAGGTGATTGGGCAGAGCCTTTACGTGGCGCGCGAATACTTGCAGTAGATAGGTGCGGAAGGTAAAGATGGAACATGACATATTGTATCTGATGCTTAATTGAATACCAGTGACGTCATATCGTTACCTGATGCCTAATGGCCTTAAGTCGGCCCAAAAAGGCGCGGGAAAACTCATGACCAATGGCGTCACACACTTAGTGGATTACCAGTGACGACATATCGTTAGATGATGCCTAATGGCTTTCACTCGGCCAACAATAGCCTGTAAAAACTCATGATGACGCACTCAGGTGATTCGGCAGAGCCATCATTAGGCTCGCCACTACTTTAACAGGTGCGAAAGGCAAAGATGGAATATGACATGCTATGCCTGATGTTAAGTCGAACACCAGTGACATCATATCGTCAACTGAAGCATTATACCATATAGGGGGTTGAAAAGAGCCCGTAAGAACTCTTAACCAATGACGTGATATAACACGCGAATGCTTGCAGTAGACAGGTACGAAAGGTAAAGATGGAACATGGCTTGTTGCGCCTGATGTTGAGTCGAATACCAGTGACGTCATATCATCCCGCGACGCTTTACAGGATATGATGCTTTGTTGCATTGGGCTGCCCAAGCGAACCTGTATAAACTCATGACCAGTGACGTCACGCACTCAGATGGTTCAGCATCACCTTGATATAACACGCGAATGCTTGCAGTAAACAGGTACGAAAGGCAAAGATAGAGCATGGCCTGTTGCGCATGACGCCTAGACGAAAACCGGTGACGTCATATGGTCAGCTGATGTGGTATGGCTTACAGTGGGTTCAAAACAGTCTATACAAATTAATGGTTAGTGACGTTACACACTCAGGTAATTCGGCAGACCCTTCCTTCAGCATTCAAATACTTGCAATGGACAGGTACTAAAGGTAAAGATGGAGCATGGCCATGGCCGCCTGAATTGTATTCGGATACCAGTGACGGCACATCTTCAGTTAATGTCGTATGACCTTTCGTCGGCCCAAAAGAGGCCGTAAAATCTGATCACAAGTGACATCACACACAGTTGAATGCCAGTGACGTCACATCATTAGGTTATGCTTTACGGCCCTCAGTTGGCCCCCAAAGATCCATAAAAATGCATGACCAGTGACGTCACACACTCACGTGATTTGGTAGCTTTTATTCATCACGCCAGTGCTTGCAGTAGACAGGTACGAAGCTAAAAATGGACCTTGACGTGTTGCGACCAATATTTAGTCGAATATCACTGACGTCACGATACCCAGTGATATTTCACGGAACATGATACACCGCGGCCGTGGGGCCTAAGTGCACTCGTATCAAGTGATGATTGGTGACGTCACACATTCAGGTGATTCGGTCAAGCTTTTATTCAGCACGCAAATGCTTGCAGCAGACAGGTACGAAAGGTAAAGATGGAATAAGGCCCGTTGCGCCTGATGTTTCATTGAATACCAGCGACGACATATCGTCAGGTGATGCTTTACGGCATTCATTGCACCCAAAAGAGCCCTAAAGCCTCAAAACCAGTGACGTCACATATCCAGTCGAATACCAGTGACATCATATCGCTAGCAAATGCCTTGTAGCCTTCAGTCGGCCCAAAAGAATCCCGATCGATGCAAACCCATTTTCAGTGACGTCACTACGTCGGCTGATACCTAACAGCATTTCTCCATCATGGCAGTACAGGAACCCTGTAGCCAGCGTAGCTCTCTCCCCACCGTCGGCAGTACAGGTACCCAAGTAAAAAAAAGCCGATTCTTCTATCATGACATGCTTATTTATCTTTTATCTTTTCTCGATTAAATATCTTTTATCTTACACTCAATCCTTGAGCTTATCTTTTGTCCTAAGCCATTTTGAGCACCCAAAGTGACAAGCTTATGTCAAGAAAAATGGGCTGACCTTAAGTATGGCATACAGTGTCCCGCTAGTGTACTGCCATGGTTCACACAATAGAGAAGTTCCATAATTTTTTGCATGCTTTTACAAGCCACAACACATGCAAAAGTTTACACGCATAAACAACGGAGCAAGCAGGGGAACACGGCCCGCAAGACACAAATGATTACTAGACAGAGTCGAAACCTAAAATCGCATTTCTAGTACCTTGACGCCGCCTTGCGCAACCCCACCTCAGTCTATTCACGAGACTGATCCCACTGATACTAACCGCCGCCGTTATTAGATGCCGCAGTCGGCTGTTGCGTGTTTCTTTTAAGGTGTGATTTTTTATTTATCACGGAAGTGGTGTCATAAAGCATAAAACAAAAAACTTTGAAAAAAAAACTTTAAAAAGCGGTTTAGAAACACTAGTGAATCAACTGTCGAGCTAACACTATTAAGTGAAGCTTTACTAAGCCCTTTACTGCGAGAAACACTTATATTTTCTTACGCTTATATCTACTTATTGAGTTTTGGTTAGATTTAAAATACATATTTTTGGCTTGTATCTTTGATTTTTTGCTCACTTAAAACTTCTGATTGCTGTTAAAAATGTGGACAAAGACTAGCGCTGATAGCACCCAAGTACCAACAGCAGCTGACCGCTAATTTTATTTCATTTGTACCTGAGATTAATCTTAGACGAAAGTGGAGGGTGGTGAGGGGCGATTGGGCTGGCAAGTAATATCAGGACGTTTGTGGATGCTGATGATAGTAGAGAGTAGCATTAGTTGCTAGGTATGCCCTGAAATGAAGACAATAATGTTACTTATGTTCCGACGTTAATACTTTTTTGCTGCCTTTTCCCTGTAGAATTCGCCGGTGTTTTGCCCCTTCGTTGCTGCGCCATTACTGTATCAAAGAGTCTGTTCAGGAGAAAGTCTGGTGGTTCACAATTGTGTCTGTTGTAAATGAATTTGGGCCTACAAAATTGTTGTTGATGATCTTGTAGATGGGCTACTAAACATATTAAATCTTGTCATCATGCAACCAGGAGTGCCATTTATCCTAGCATGTGTTGGCAGCAGGCCAATGATGTTCTGTGCTGCATGATGTTATGTAGAATCTCTATAGGATGCATGTGGTATGACAAGTTTTCTGTTCAGGTTTTTGTAAATTTTATGACAATGACTATACATATGGGACACTAGCAGTTGTGTTCACACACAGTATGTGTTCCTAAGAATGGTAATTGCCAATCATGTTGTTTTAATATAGTACACATTTTCTTTACCTCATATTGATCCTGGGCTTGCAAATTGACCCAATTATGAATTGACTTGTTCATTGTGGATGTCTCTCTGGTACTGTTGATGAAGTGACCATAAAGAGATGTGCACCCAGCGAAGTTCCTGTGTAGCATCACTTAAAACCTGTCTTCTGGGTTCAGGTGAATGTTAAAAGATATAAGAAGGTATAGAGTATGATATTACAAGTAGCATTGACAGCATGAGCTCATTATTATTAAGCTCACTGTTAACACATCCTGAGTGCTGCAGGCCAGTTTGCACAGAGAAGGAGGCTCAAATGAATATAATATCTCAGACTTGTCCACAGTCCAAACATGTCTCCATGCCCTTTAACCAGGCCCAAAGGCCTGAGTCATAGGGCCCAGCTTTTCCTCCTTCCTCTATGGCCAATATTTCTGATGTGAGCACACAGCTCCTTTGATTGCTTGATAGGTGTTTGCTGAGCTTTGGATCCCCTCCCATTACAGGGAAGGAAGGGAAAGTTCAGCATATAGGACCATTGGAATGGGCAGTTAATGTTCTGCTAGTTACATCATGTTGATTGTTGATATACTATTGTTGATCATTGATATACTATTAATTATGTGTATATAATGCAATTAGTCCACAAATTATAGTTGATATTTAACTGGCACCATGGGCCTCCCATAATTTGTTGTATTAATGATTCATTTCAACCTGTAAGCTTTACACACAAGATCTAGCATAAAGAGATGAAGTAATGGTATCCTGTTTCACATCACATCTGTATGTAACATTATCACCTATTCACAGATCATCCCTAAGAAGGCCTATTTTTTTTCAGGAAAATGGCAGATGAAGGGTCTGACTCTGGTGTGGGAGGAGTGCAAAAGAATTTAAACAATGTGATTGAATCTTCAGACAATGAATCTGAAGAATCTGGCAGTGATGGTATGTCACATTGTGCTGAAAATGTTTTGAAAGGCTAATGAGGACTACATTCTTCTTTTACAACACTTATGTAATGGTGAATAAATGAAGACACTTAGAGTGCTGCAACCACATGTTCTGCTCAGCAGTAGCTTGTGATTTCAGTGAGCACAGGATTCTTTTTTTGGGTGGAAAATAGGGCACTTGCTCAACCAGAATATGGTTTATAGTCATACCACATTTCACTGTTGCCATTTCATTTGTTTCATGTGTGTGTGCACATTGACACCCATGCACCATATATGACTGTTGGTATCAGTTGTAATCACCATCATCAACAGTCATGTGCCAGAGGTGAAATGGTCTGTGACTTGTGACTTTATGTGAGCAGTAAACCCACATGTGTCCACTCTGCAGCCTCAGAGAGTGATGACGGCGGGGAAGAGAGCGGCAATGAGAGCTCGGGCAGCGGTAGCGACGCCGGCTCGGACAGCTCGTCGGGCAGCGCTGGCACCGCCGATGTCTGCCCCATCTGCCTCTCGCGCTTCAGGGGGCAGGAAGTTGGCAACCCAGAGTCTTGCGACCACAACTTCTGTCTGGATCACATCCTGGAGTGGGCCAAGGCATGGCGAAAAATTTGTCCTCCAGCATAACATTTTTGGATGTGTTTTGACAGCTTAGCTCATTAGTCAGTTTACTAGTTAAAATAAGATATTGAATTTTACAAGTGTGGCGAAAATTGTCCGCATTTACTGAACATTAGTGCATGCATGATGTGTCCATGTATGAGCATGATACACACCATTTTGGAGGGAGCATGAGCACCCCCACCTATCCATATTTATGACTTGCAATAATATGTGTGGAACTGATTGTTGGTTAGATATATCTGTAAGTGACAAAAATAAGAACACCGAGATCGGTATCAGTTACGGCAAGAATCTCGTCGGGCGTTCGCGATCACACGTGTGACATGATGGCGTGGTTATCTTTCAGAACGTGAACACGTGCCCAGTGGACCGGCAGCCGTTCTCGCTGGTGCTGGTCCGCAAGACGCCGGGCGGCAAGATCGTGCGCCAGGTGACCGTCGACAAGCGGGACATGCTGGAGGAGGCACAGGAGGACGATCCTGTCTATTGCGAGGTACTCGCCGGACGTCTCAAATAAGACGGCTCTGCTCTGCAGCAAACTCGTTACATACTATGGCGGGTCAGTACACGGCGGAGGGATGTCACTGATACCACAGAGGCGCCACGTGACCGGCGGCGCCTCTACCGTGACGTCGCAGTCACCCCGGCCGTCGGACTGACCGTCGGCCCGCGTCAGGTGTGCGGCCGCTGCGATCGGGAGGACCGGCTGCTGCTGTGCGACGGCTGCGACGCCGGCTACCACCTGGACTGTCTGGAGCCGCCGCTGGACGCCGTGCCGGTCGACGAGTGGTTCTGCCCCGAGTGCGCCCCGCTCCGAGCCGACCCGCGCCTGCTGGCCGCAGAGGTCAGTGGCTGCTGGACTGCGGTCCGGCCAGATGCGGTCCCTGCCGCGGCCTGACACGGTCCCGGTCCCGACTCGGTACAGTCCCGGTCCCGGCCAGGCATGGTCCTGTCCCGACGTAGCACGGTGCCGGCCCGACAATTGTCTGGTCCTGACCCGGCCTGGCACAGATTTGGGATGTTCAGGACTTTAGGCAGCAGGAGAACGCACCACCCGAGCAAGTGTGCTAATTGTCATTCCTGTCCATGGGCGGGGACTGTAGCCCGAGAGGTCGGGATGTCCGGTAGTTCTGCTAGTGCGGTGCGACCCATGAAGAGCTGCAGGCCTACTACATGTGTTAGCATGCCAATGTATCTGCAGGTGGGTGTGACCCAGGAGGAGGTGCTGGACCTACTGGATGACCCGGACTATGACTCTGAGCTCCCTCTGCTGCGGGCCGGCCCCCGCCTGCTCCGCTCGGTCCGGCCGGTGGCTCGCACCAGGCTCAGCGAGCGGATCGCCTCCCGCCTGCCGCGCAGCCGAGGCGCCACTGCCACCACCACTGCCTCTGCCGTACGTAGGGCGCGCTGCGGTCGGGGCCACCTCTGTACCACTGTTCTGCTCTACAGGCTTAGACTTCTTTGTGCCACTAGTACAGCGTGCTTTGCTATTTTGTACGATGTATTCTGCTTGCATGAGCTTGTGTTATATGTTGACATCATGAAGTGTTGTCTGTGTGACGCGTGCTTTACCACGGGACGACGGATGGATTTTCATCAAGGGTGGTGTTCACCTAGTGTCTCCGGCCGTGCGGTGGTGGTGAGAGCGCGGCGGGTGTAAGGGCGGTCCGGCTGACCTGGCGTGCCATCTTAGGGGAGCGGTCTCCCGTCCACCTCCAGCGGCCGGGGCCGCGGCCGGAGCGGCTCCACGGCACCCCGGGCCGCCGCCACCAAGCGGAAGAGGAAGACGAAGAAAAAGGTCTCACGCTCCAAGTCCACCCGCGGTCGGGGCAAGACCAAAACGCGCCGCAAGAAAAAGAAAGCTGGTCGGAAAAAGACAAAAGCGGTGAGAGAAATCATAGGGCTGCAGAAGCACGCTGCTTGCAGCTTAACGGAATGAATTGGTACCAGAGTGAGGGGAGGAAGGGGGCATAAAGCAATTGTCTTTCTGCTGGTTACAGCAACACAATTTGGCGACACGTTACTGTAAGCTGCTTTACCATAGTTATGTGGGCATCGCTATTTGACATGTAACATGCGAACCGAGGACGTGTTGCCATACCTCGACTTCCCGTTTCCCCTTTCTCTATCGAGATGAGACCGGTCCACCCCGTGAACCACCAGCACCCCTGGTGAACGTGACGCCGGTCGCGCGTGGCCTGCTGTCGGCCGCACCCTGCCACTAACCGGTGCGCTGGTCTCTGCGTCGACAGAGGCGCGCCCCGGCCGAGCCCGACCCGTACGAGCGCACGCGCGAGAGCCTGCGCCGCCTGCTGGCCATCCGGCGCATGAAGCCCGGCCAGGTGCGTGACGGCCGTCTATACCTCAACTGCTCGAAATGTCATGCGGTGGAAGCGTTTCGATTTTTGTGTTGTTGGTACCTGGACGTGTCGAATTTTTGCCGTGCTAGATCCCGCTTGACTTTAACACAGTCACGTGGGTTCAGCCACCCAAGTAGCACAATCGCTGGCTACAGGTTGGCTGTGTTGGTGCCTTGTGTGACGACGTTTGTGGTCGTGCGGGCAGATGGCGCCACCTGTGATGCGCGCCGGTCGAGCGGAGCGGGGCGGTCCGGGCGCCGGCGCCGGCGGCCCGCGGTACGGGGACGGCCTACCCACTCTGCACCTGTTCGGACGGCGTGACGACCTGCTCCACCTGAGCGGCGCCAGCGACTCTGACGAGCAGGGCTCGACAACGGCGGCGGCGCGGCGGCGGCCGCTCTCGCGCGCCGAGATCGTGGCGCGGCTGAAGCGTCGGGCGCGGCCGACAGTGCCGCCCTGCCCGCCGCCAGCCGCCCGTCCGGTCGGCGGCGACGTGCTGCACTCGATCCTGGCGTCTCAGTCGCTGCTGCACGCGCGCGGCGCTGACGTGGCCATCGAACGGGACGGCCGGCTGCTGGTGCGGTCCGCCCCCGGCCGGCCGCAGGGCGGCGCGACCACCACGTCCGCGCCGCCGCCGCCGCCGCCGCCTGTCACCGGCTGGACGGCCGGCGGCGGCCTGGCGGGCGGCGACCCGACCTCCGGCGCCGCGGTCCCGGCCGGCGGTGGCAACGGGTCACCTTCCGCCCGTTCGCCGGCCGCGAGCGAGAGTGATCCGCGCGGCGCCGAGGCCTACGCCAGCTACCTCCGGCACTCTTCGAGCGGCAGCGGCAGCGGCTCGCCGGCGGACGGCGCCGGCCCTGCCGCGCCCGTGATCAGCCAGCCGTGCGGAGCCGACGCGCGGCTTCGGCCGGGCGCCCAGAAGGCGGCCAAGGAGGACGAGACGGACCTTTACAGCGACATTGAGCTGCCGGGGGTGGCCCCGCCGGCCGACTCGGACGAGTGCGACAGCGCCGGCGAGTGGCCGGCGGCCGGACCGGCGGCATTGCCCGGCCGACCCCCAGCGCCGGCCGCGCGCTCGGCCGCCAGCGACGCCTCGTCGGACGCGTCCCTGGAGATCGACGACCGGCCGGCGGCGTCGCCGCCCGAGCCGCGGCCCGGCAGCGGGCCGACACTGCCGGCGGCGCCGCCCATCGCCGCGCCGGCGCCGGAGCGGCGCCATCTGGTGGCGCTGGCGGCGCTCTCCAAGCCGGCGGCTAGTGGGCGGCGCCGGCTCATGCCGCCTATCTCCATCCCGTTAATGCCGGCCGGCGGCGTGACGGCCGCGGCGGCGACGCCGGCGCCGGCGCCGCGACCGACCGCCAGCCCGCTGCGGGCGGTGGAGCGCGGTCTAGTGGACATGTTCGGACCGCCGGAGCCGGACAGTGGCCGTGTGGAGCGTGACATTGAGGCCATTTTCGGGTCGCCAGAGCCGGGCCGGGGCCGGCTGGGCTCGCCCGCCGCCGGGTCGACGGCAGGGGGCGCGGCCACTGCCCGCTCGGACCGGCCGGTGCCCGACGAGCGGACGCCACGGACGGGGGTCGGCAGTGATTCCTCGCGCGCGGAGATTCCGAAGGGCAGCAGTGAGCGGGGTTCACCAGGCCGTGATGAATGCGGGCTGGCACGGGTGTCGGCGAACAGTGACGATCGCCCCCTCTGGAAGGTGATCGATTCAACGTCAGATGAAAAAGCGGTCACCGATAACGACGAATCTGGACGTAATGGCAGCAGCTGGAAAAAGCCGATGAAGAGCGGTCGTGACAGAAACTACCGCAGCAGCACGTCAGGTAGGATTGATGCTGTGAGCAGTGACGAAACTCAGGGTAAAAACGAAAATGCAAAGGACGATTTGTGCGACTGGAAGAGTAAGCACAAGACACGTATTGAGGAAGAGGATAGCGCGAAGAACGGCAGGTCAAAGGACGTTTCCTATTCCGAGGATGGAAAGAATAAGAACATCGAATCGAAGGAACACGGCGATGTGCGAACGGCTGTGCGGGACCATCAGAGCCGAAAGAACAAGACAAAGCGTCGTGGCTCGCCCAGCAGGCGCACCCGCTCCTCCAGCTCCTCCTCCAGGTCGTCTAGCTCGGCCAGCTCGACTGGCCGGCGCTCGCGGCGCTCGGTCCGCGCCGTTCGGCGACGCTCGGCGGACCGGAGCCGCGACGCCAGCCGGTCGCGGCGCTCCCACTCACCGCGCGACCCTTCCGGCCTGTCGGCCGGCAGGCGCTCCGACGACGCCCACAGGAAGGCGCGCGCACCGTCGCCCCCGCCGAAAAAAGTCAAGAAAGGAAAATCCACGCGGAGCGACTCCTCGGACTCCGATGGCAACGTGAGGAAGTGGAGGGATCGGGGTGGCTCGTCCGATAAGGAGGCGAAAACGAAAAAGAAGAAAGACCTTGAAGACTCGTCCGAGAAAAGTAGGAAGGGTAGGAAGAAAGCAGCTAGGGATAGCTCGCCCGACAGAGGTAAAAAGAACAGAAAGAAAGGTGGTCGAGACAGCTCTTCCGATAAAGATAAAAGGAACAGGAAGAAACGGGATCGAGACGGCTCTATCGAAAAGGAGAGGAAGAGCAAGAGGATAATAGGTCGAGGGAGCTCATCCGACAGAAATCGAAGCAAAAAGAGGGTTTGTCGGGACAGCTCGTCCGATAGTGACAGAGAGGACAGGAGGAAAAGAGGTCAAGACAGTCTACCCGACAAATTTAGAAAGACCGAGAAGAGAGGTGGTAGAGAGAGCTCATCCGACGAAGAAGGAACGAAAAAGAAGATATGTAGAATGGAGAGTTCGTCGGACAGAGATAGAAGGCGGCAGAAGGCACGGAACCGGGACAGCTCGTCCGACACAGACAGGAAGAGTTTAAAGAAACGTGACGCATCGCCACCATCAAAATCAGTTAAAGCCCGCATTGATAATGGATTGCCGGCTCGCAAAGTCTCAAAGGACATGGACGTTACAAGCTCAAACGATAAAGCTGCCAATAAAAGACGCCGCTCGAGGGAGGCGTCTCCCGCGCGCGAACGTTCAGAAGACGCCACGAGGCCAACGTCGGCCAGAGGACGGCGTCGGTCACCTGCCGCGCGCAGTCCGTCGCGGGGCGAGTCTCGGCGCCGCCGCAGCCGCGAGCGCCGCGCCGGCAGCTGGCGCCGGGAGGCCTCCCGGACCGGCTCGCCGCGGCGGAGCCGGAGCTCCCGGAGCGGCCGGCGCTCGCCGCGGCCCCGCTCCGCCCGTCGCTCGCGCAGCCGGAGCCGCTCGCAGTCGCCAGCGCGGCGGCGCAGGGGCCTGGGCCGCTTGCCGGCGCGGCCGCGGCGCTCCTGGTCGCGCTCGCGCTCGCGCTCGCGCTCGCGCTCGTGGTCGCGCTCGGACTGGCGCAGCTCGCCGGCGCCGGCGCCGGTCGAGAGTGACGGCGACGACGTGGTGGAGCTGACGCCGCCGCGCGAAGAGGCAATCGTCATCACCGACTCGGACGGCGACGGCGAAACGCCGCCGCTGCCGCCCGTCGAGCCGAAGCAAGAGCGGGTGTCTGGCGCTGCATCTCCGGCGGCGGCGGCGGCGGCGGTGGCAGCGGCAGCGGCAGCGGCGGATGCTGCGGCGCCGCCGCCTCCGTCGCCGCCGGCACCGCGCGGTCCGCAGACGCCGCCGGAGCGGGCGGCCGAGGCGGCGCCGGCGCCGGCGGCGGGGCGCGGGCCATGCACACCGCCCGGGCCGGCGCCGGCTGACGGTAGCGCCGTCGAGCGGTACGACCCGTTCGAGCCGACCCACTCGGGCTCGGCCAGCGCCAGCGGCTCGCCACCGCCGCTATCGTCGGAACGAGCGACGGAGGAGCAGGCGGCGCTGGCCGCCGCGCTGCGCCGCGCGCCGTCCGTCAGTCCGACCAAGGCGCCGTCAGCCCAACCCACCATTAGTCTGGTCAGTGAGGTTGTCGATGCCTCAGCTGTGATGTGATGCCCCCCCCCCCCCCCACGCACACACTCCTTGCTGTCGGCTACGAGTGCATGCCGTGTGCTGGTGTGCCTGTCGACGTGTGGACGTGCGAAATCCGGGGTATCGATTACCACTTTATGTTTCGCTGTTTGTGTGTTATGCCATGAGGAAGAATATTATTGTTTCGCATTTTGGTTGCGATATTGTATGCATCATAATGGAGACGTATTTATCATCGCTCGGGCGTACTTTGCATCCGTGCAGTTAAGCTTTGAGCTGTTTTGTTCGTACCGTTCTTGCGTGCTTACTCGTGCAGAGCCGGATGTGTCTGTTGGCGCCTGGGCCTGACCTGTTTGTTTGTAGAACCATGCCCGCGAGGTCCGCCGATGTTGGCCGCTCCTGCCTGCGCAAATGTTGTGAAGTGTTGTGTGCGCGATCGTGACCTCTGCGTTCTCTGACGGGACGCTGTCGGAGCGGTGTCTGCCTTGCCTTCTGAGCCTCGTTTGTTCTCACAACTAGCAGCAGGGCTGCGTCCGTGCAGTCGGCCGACTGGCCTCTGTCCGTGCCGTGTTTGTTGACTGGGGCGGTACCTGTCCTGCCATTTTGCAGACGGGACCGCCATGCCATGCCTGAGGGCGCCGAGCGTGCAGAGTGTGAGTGAGAGGACTTGGTGCGTGCACTCCTGTGAGAGGGACCCGCATGTCAGCTCAGCCTGTTGATCGGGGCCCATGTCCGTGCGTACAGAGTCTGCTGACGGGGCTGGCCAGCCTGGCCGCGGCCGTGTCGGACGTGGCGCGGGCGGCACCGATGCCGGCGCCGGCGCCGGCCGCGCCCAGCCCGGCCGCCCCGCCGCCGGTCGACATGGACCTCGACTCGCCCGGCTCGCCCGAGTCGCCGCGCTCGCCCGACCCGGACGACGGCGACGACCTGTTCGAGCCGCCGCGGCCGCCGGCCGCCCCGGCGCAGGCCGCCTTGTCCGCGCCTGCCGCCTCAGCCGCCGCCGCCTCCACTGCCGCCGCCGCCGCCGCCGCCGCCGCATCGCCACCGGAGCTGCAGTCGCGCTTTGATGAGCTCTTCGGCTCCGAGCCGACGCGCATAGCCAGCAGGGGCGGCGGTACCGCCAGCCTGAGGCAGGCGCGCCAGATCAAGAAGCACGTCAAACGAGGTACGTGTTGGTACGTGCTGGTACCAAGTGGCGAGTGTGGTCTTCACCTGTTCATATCAGGAGAAACACGGTGGCTTGGCATTTCGTGCGCCGGTTGCGGCTGTCGGCGTCGCGGCATTCGGCCGCTGGCTTGTCGTCTGCAGAGGTTTCGAAAGGAGCTCGCATGGCGCCTGGGGTACTGCGACTGAACCGGCCGCCGGTGACCTCTGTCTGACACGTGCGCCGCCGCCGCCCGGCAGCCGACAAGACGCTCTCCTCGGCCAGTCTGACCAACGCCACACTGGAGGTGGTGGACGACGTGCCCAGCTCGGCGGTCGAGATGCTGGTCAAAGAGAAGGTGAGCCGACGGCGGCGGAGTGTGGCGCCAGAGTTCCGCCGCCAGTGCTGCGGCGCGCAGGCAGACGCAACGCCAGGGGCGAGGGCCTGGGGACGACGGTGCGTGCGAACGAGCCCCTCGTGTGCAGCTCTGGTGTGGAAGTGTACTTATTCGGCGTGGTGTGGGCGACGCAGGTTTGCAGATGGCCCGAAGCACAAGCCAGAACTTCATGAGTTATCTTTCGTCTTCCGCGTGTATGCTACCGTGCTGTTTGTCTTCCCAAGCAAATAATGATCAGGGACATCTGTGCGTACAACGCTTTTCTACCATCGCCTTTCTCTTTGCAGTCTTCTACCGAAAATCAACGATTGTCCTACTCCGCAGATAGCGGAAGGAATAGTTACGCATTTCCGCTGATGCGCTGCATATTGAGAGCAGCACGACATTTCCCGCTCCGTGATGCCCCAGGACTCATTTCAGTTCCTAAAGAAGTTGAACCGCCAGGAGCGGGTGGTGGAGGAGGTGAAGATGGTGCTGAAGCCTTACTACCACAAGCGCTCCATCACCAAAGACCAGTACAAGGAGATCCTGGGCAAATCGGTGACCAAGGTGAGCAAGGCCGCCGGCGGGCGGGCAGCCGCGTCGGCCCGGCCGGGGGCCTTGAACCTGAGCTGGACGGACTAGCCGGGCGCTCTGACTGTATTCGGACCCGCCGCCCTCCGTCGACAGCTATCCTTGACCCGGTGCCCGACGGAAACTGACCCTCTCGGATAGTTTATTCATGAATGGCAGTGATCGTTTCATTGCTGAGTGTAGTGTCTACGCGTGTTGAAAAGGTATCTGCTACGGGGGTTGTGGGAACAACTGGCCGTATGAATGCACGAACCCATTATGTAACTGTGGACGTTGGCATTGAATATGAAATGTGTGGATACACACACTTGGCACGTGACCACGATGCTGGCTCTGGGATTGGCTGTAAGGGCCCAAGGATCCGGCGCGTGCGCGTGGATGATTATTCCCACTACCATCAGGGTCAACGGCACTAAGGGGAAGAGCCTCCGTGCCCGTCCCCGTGGCAGCGACAACCGTTGTTCACGTGATAAACGCCTGAGTGATTGTTTTGCCCCCCCCCCCCCCCTCGCCCGCCAGTTCAGCACCATGTTGGACCACCAGAGCATCGGTGGGTCCCCTAACTTTAAGTTGGCAAAGCCTCTGAATCCCATGTCAGAATTCTAACATTGGCATGATCTGCTACAGATATGTCACAGCAAATCCGGGGAAATCAACGCTCAGAAGATACAATCCCTCGTGATCGGGTATGTGACGAAGTTCAAATACTCCAACAAGAAGGCGAGTTTGACGCGGGGAACGTCGAAGCCGGGTTCCTCCGTCAAAACAAAAATGTGACGATGGGCCTCAGTAAAACGTTTGCAATTGTGAATGTTTAGGACGCATCGCTGAGCTGCTGCTGGACGTGTTGCAGCCATGTGTACTGAACGGTCGGTGCGCCGAGAGCCCACGTTGGGTCACGTGTTTCATCCTTGTCCATGAAGTCATTAGCTATGATTTGATTATTTCATTGGCCGCCCGGCCGCGGGTGGCCATCTGCTTGTGGTAGGACGCAGACGCTGTCACCGTGCTTTTGCACATACAACTGAGAAATATAGTCAGTATTTGAAACAATTCGTTTTGGTTACCGAGCCGTAATGCGTGAGATATGTTGATGCATTGTTCTTTCTCTGCAATACGGACAGCTGGCAAATGTCGGACATTAAGTATCGATGCACTAGACACACGGTTGGGCTCGGGTTCGTCGCAAACGCGAAGTGCACGATTGTCAGAACGTCGCATGAATTATCCTCCCGAGCACACGAACATGACACTGCGAGACCAGTTACTGCACGCGGGTGGCACTGCACTCATGTCCACGAGCATAGTACCAGCCTCACAAGACAGCCCGCTCCTCCCCGCGGCGCGTCGAGGGCGCGGATTCGAAATCGTAAGACAAGGTCCTGTAGCCTTGCCATGCGCCATCCGGTCGTGCGAGATACTCGCACTGCACCGCCAACTGCTGCGCGCGCCTGGTCGTCTGGGGCGCTCGCGCCTGGCCATCGGCGCCGCTCGCGCCTGGCTGTGTGAGCCGCTCGCGCCGGTCTGTCCGATGCTGCGCGGCGCTCAGTATGAGACCTACGCGGCGCGTGCCGGAGCGCGGCGCCAGCGCCGGCCCGCCGCCCTACACATCTCAAGTGCGCGGCGCCTCACTTCTTGGCGCCGCCGAAGCCCGAGAAGCCCATCATGGCCGCCAGCTGGGGGTTGACAGGCTCGTCGTCTGCCGCGTCCGCCGTGCGGCGCTTCTTGTCCTTGCGCCGCTCGCGCCGGTACTCCTTCTGTTTCTCCTCCTGCCAGCGGGGGGCGGCGCGTGAGCGCAGGCATGCCCACGGCCGCTTGCCGCCTCCTTCACCACAGCTAACCGTCGGCAAGGCAAGCCATTGGCAGCGCGGCAGATACCGGCTCCAATGCAGTTGACAAGACTCGTAATGCCGCATATCCAACATGGACGGTAAGACAAGCGAGTATTTCAGGGCGGAACATAACATGACCAAAACATATAAAAAGCACCAGTGGCTTACCTCTTCCCTGATCTCGTTTAGCCGTTCTTCCATGTCGTATTCTTTCTTCTGCTCCTCCCGTTTCCGCTTATTCATGTCGAACCTCTTCCTGACCTGGTCAAGAGACGAGCGCTCCACCCGCATCGACATGCCCAAGTTTCTCTGGTCTGTTCGCCGATAGAACAAAAAAGAACAGGGTTAGAAGAGGCTGGGCGAAAACGTGTTCTCCTGAACGCGCAATAATGCACCGCGAAGCAAACCTTTACGCGCTAATCCAATACAAGAGAAAACAATATCACGGTGGAACAATATCGTTGAAGGTTACCCGACAACAAAACGCGGACATGTGCACGTTATCAACTGATGCACATCGCACTAGTGTGGTCTCAACATCAACAACTCCATAGGGGAAAGGGAAGGACGGAGCGGACGCGCTCCGACTATTTGGAACTTCGCGTCACGCTTACACACATTGCACAGAAGCACATGCCTTAACCTTAATGCCCACCGCGCGGCTTTTCACCAGACCTTACGTCATCTGTCGCCCATATTTGTACCTCAGTGTCATCAGTAAGGTGGATCAGATTAAGGGGCAACTTACGTTTCTTTCCATTTATGTGGTCCAAGAAGTTGATGGAATCCTTCACCACGCAGTCACAAACATTACAGTAGTACCTGCGGGACAAAAGAAGCAACATTAAATCTTGTTCAAATGGATAACAGGCAAATAACTCTTAAGCGCTAAAACTCATCGGCCATAAACCAGGGAAAAACACATCAGCCACATCTTAGCACGCCATTCACATGTTACATTCCACGCTAGCCAGCCACACAACTTGTCACATGATTCTCCCTGATGAGCACGCCTGTGGGCAGTCTCGACAATGGTATAACTTCACCGATTACTACCACTGGCTCGCGAGCGTCGACACTCGGTCTCGGCGTCGGCCGCGCCGCCCGCCCGCCCGACTGACCCGCCCGACTGCGAGGCCGGCGTGGTCTTGGTGATGACGACGCTCTTGCCGAGCCGGCTGTCCAGGTCCACCTTGTACTCGCGTTGGCGGAGCAGCTCGCGCTGCACGGGCGGCCCCTTCTCGTCGGCCGCCTCGCGGCGCGCCTCCTCCTCGGCCAGCCGCTGTGCTGCGATTGACTCATACTCGTCCCGGTCCCACTTACGCCGGTGGTCGTCTGCCTTCTGTGGCCAGATAAACATGTTGCTAGATGGTGAGGTCATACAAGCACTGGTGGTTTGGAGATTCACATGCCATCTTTGGTAAGGTTACGTATTTGCTCTGGCCTGGAATGCTTAAATGTCATTTGGCAGCAAGGCTGCATATACTGACAGTATGCAAGCTGACAATGCCTCACCAACAACCTGTCTGGTTTTTCAACTGCCTCCCATTGACTCATATTTTATTTGGCATAACAATGCTCAAATGCAAAACTCTGAATATCAAAATTGATATAAAAAGATCCTGGTATCCCAGTAAAACATAAAAGCAAAACAATTTTACTTAAATATATAGCCTTAACATGTTATGATTGCTTTCTAGTGTTGTAATAACAAGGCATGCATAGTTCAGAATAATGCTCATTCCAAACATGGCAATTAAATTACACCATGTATCATAATTAATTATATCACCACATACTGCACCACCATTACATGATTATGATACTCATACTCATACTGTACAAGTTTCAGTATGCCTAAGCATGCACACAAATACTTACACTTGAAGATGCCATTGCTGGTTCTGAAGTCAATAGCAGGTTTGTTCTAATGCCATCTGAAAAACAAGCTCTCCTCAGGCATAAAGCTGACATCCACAGAAATATGTCCAACAACAGTGGCCTGGGCCAATTTCACTCATGTTGGAGTAGCACATGAAAGGAAATAGGGAAGACATGGTGAGATTTAGAATTGCCCATGTTAGAGAATAATTATTCCTCCCTTTATAGCTAAGGCACAAAAAAATGTGCTTGAAATTCATTGTCATGATTTAATTGCATACACATATTTTCCTCTCAATTCAAGTCTGTTTAATGCATCAGACTACCACATGGAGAGCCCAGGTTCAAAATCCAGTTGTGCCTTGATCCCTAGGCATTGGTATGGCCAAGCAGTCACTAGCACTCCATAAGAAGCCTGACAGCAATATGATGAAATCACATGTCTTGCTGCCGATTCTACCTAAACTGTTCACAAAATTGCTCATTTGTTGTAAATAATGCCTAAAAAAATGCATAACACAAGGAAGATGAAAAAGGGGCGATGATGTTCCACCTCTTCGCCACCCTGGACAGTTCCATATCAAGCCTCACAAGCCGAGGTTCTTTCCATCTGACGACTGAAACGTCATATTGTGGCATATACAGTATAAGGTCCAGTCTGCAAATGAATGCCCAACAATCCATATTCCATACCCAGTGTCGCATCTATTCACCCAATGTACGCACCGGGTCAGGGCCAAAAACAGCCTGAATCAATTAAGTCTAGAGCGCAACCCACAAAATATAGTTAGCAGTAGATGCTTCAGAAATTTATCAATGTCTTAAGCACGTTCATTTGGGTTTATTGTCATAAAATGACAATAAATAGCGTCACGCCTCCCACCTGCCACCCAACAGGATCACATCGACGTACAATTTACAGGATGGTTGTCAGCTGATTATCTGCGAATAGTGAAGGTCGCGGATAATTCAGCTGGTTGTACGATGACGCCACAAAACCACCGCCAATCTGCTCGTGGTGATGCAGTGGGTCTGTGCCAGGCAGGCCGCCCCTGATTGGGTCTGTGTGCTTTCCGTCACAAAAGTGACCCCTAGCAAGCGGGTGGTGACTGAAAGGAACCGGGCGGGACAGAACAGGGAAACACAGAACCAGACGGAAGCGGACCGGACGAAACCATATGGGAGTTGGAACATGGTTCGGACGGGACAGGACAGGATCATTCCAGACCAAACCAGAGGGGTCCGGGTGGGCCAGAACAGAAGGGGCAGGATGTGACCGGAGGAAACTGATGGGATCAGTCAGACTAGACTTGATGGAATTGAATCGAACCGGACGAGGCATGGGACCGGGGGTGACTGTACGGAGACCGACGGGACCAGATAGGATTCAATACTATGGGATGATACGGGAGCGCAAGAGACGTGATAAAAAGAAGCAGGACTGGACACAACGGGAACGGAACGAGACCGGCCTGGAACGGACTAGGTCTGTCTTATGGTTCTATCTGGCTTTGTCTGGCTCCATCCGGTCACGTCCAGCATCGTCTGGACACGCCCTGTCCAAGGTCTGGTTTGGTCCACTGGTCCACTGGGTTGCCCATTTTTTTTTTCTAGTCTCGTCCAGTCCCTTTAAGTCCGAACCATTCCCGTTCGCTTTTGTTCGGTCCCGTCCCATTGCGTCAGGTCCCGTGCGGCAGTGCTCAGTCCTGTGCCACATTGTCCGGTCCGGACCGGGCGCTTCCGATCTCGCCTGTTCCTGTCTGGACTCTGGTATTTAGGATGACTGACGGATGCGAAGTAAGCCTTATTTATTGCTTTTATTATGCGGCACATAAAGCTAACTGAAGGCGTTTGAGGTATATGAAATTATATTGTGCATACGGTGACGCCAAAATTGCATTGGCTTCATGTCAGACTGAATTCAGTGAGATCGCTTTAGGAAGCATGAGCCTTACGCGGGCGATACGAAAATCTCTAAGTCCAACCGCATCTGCACTCAGCTGAAGCCAGCTGGACGGGTTGCTCACTGCGCTGCGCTGTTCTCTGTCTGTACCGCGTCATAAACGGATGCAGCTGTTTCGTGCACCCCACGAGAGGCGTGGGAGGTTTTACGGCCACGAGCAAGGCCCTAGAACAGGGGCCACGAGGAGGTCATTGCGTACGCGAAACGTGGCCGGCGCCGCTTGGTGAGTGTGTGGCATCTGCTGCGTATGGGACGTCTGCTTATAATACCGCAATTTATGTGCTGAACTTCGTTCTAACCAGCATCCATCATCGTGCGTGTGTCGGAGGTGCGTCTTAGGACAGCCGCGGGACGCCCCGCGTGGTATCGGCGCCAGCGTGCCTACCTAGCTATTTGCTTAATTAACGTTTTTGCATGCTCAAGATGCTGAACACGCGGAAACCAGATTCTGTGTTGGTCCGGTGCATAATTGAAGCCCCCTGTCCCAGCAATACCCATTCATTTTTGTATTTGTATTGATGTGGAAGGGGGTATGAATGAGGTTGCTACATAGCATACGCTGGTTTATTTGCTATCCTGATTATGTAAATGACATTTTCACTTTAGTAGGGAAGACCAGACTTAATAGGGTACTTGCAAATATGGACTCCTAGGTTTGGTGCTCATATTCAGCACCAATTTCCTAGCATAAATGGTCATTGTTTCAAGGAATCATGATATTGCAAAAGTAATTTGAAGCAATTATAGGCTCAATGTTTTCAGACAAAACTCATTTGTAAGTTCAATGCAATTTGGACTGGCCTGAGTTGAGTACATGTGTGCTGCAGGCTCACTAAAACAAATGCAGTCAGGAAAATGCAGCATAAGTACTGCCAGTAAAGGCATTATAAGTATATGTTATATGTTGACTTATTTCACCATTTTTGTTTTGTTTTTTGTGCAGTGCAATCAGGCTGGTGCTTCTATTTGTCACTGCTTTACAGCTGAATTACCTTATCACATAGGGTTAAGAATTATTACTCTATGGTAGCAAATAGCAGGATCAGATAAGCGCTATGCCTAAATATGAAGTGTGGGGTTAGAGAGTGTTAGTGAACTATGTTTTTAGCATTTTTTGTTATTATTTTCAATATAAATGGCATTTTGTGGCAAGGTATTGTATAGTTAGTGCATGTTATTAGTGTTTTGGAGTGGTTCAAGACATCCTTATTTCATTGAATCAGAACTGTTGGATAAATGCCCTTTGTGTGCTTCATGCTGAAAATATCCATTGAATATGGAGGTGACCTACTATGTCGCCACTTACCTTTGTACTATGGCTGGCTCAAACCATGCAATATGTGTGCTAATGTCCCTTTCATGGAGGTGAATTTTTATACTGAACCCTTTTATGGCATGAATTTCTGGGTTAGTACCCACACTAAGGGCATGGAGCAACTAGAGACTACCCCCATCACTGGGCAGGCACACCAACCAAGATATGGGGACAGACTGAAGCAGCACATGTCACCTCTTAGGTCATTATGATCAATATTTTGTGACATCTGATACCATGGAGTCGAAGTATTATATGCTCATCAGATCCTAATGTTTTTTCAGTCACAACCACAGTCCCCTGCACCTGCCAGTATGTCTGCTGAACAAGATGACATGCCAGACTTGGAAGAGGTATCAGAAGTTGCTTCCCCTCCTTCTGCTACTCTTGCTGTTGCCCATAGAGGAGTGCCAGCATCGACTGCCAGCAACCAGGCAGCTGCTGATGAAGACGAGGATGACAGTGATGGAGAGGAGGACTGGGAGGAGATGGAGGAGTCAGCTGCCCCTGTGGTGGCCACATGTCTGTTCTGCCCACTCCAGCTGCCGGTGATGGATGTGCTGACTCACTGTCAGCAGCAGCACGACCTGGACCTGGCCGCACTCGTGACCAGGCACGCACTCGACTGCTTCGGCTACATCCGGCTGGTGAACTTTGTGCGCAGCATGGCCGTGTCGCCGGGCGAGCTGCGCCGACTGCCGGGCGCCTCCTGGGCCGACCACAAGTACATGAAGCCTGTCATCGAGTGCGATCCTCTCCTGATGATTGGTGAGGCACCAGGGTCTGGGTGGAGTGAGCCAGAGGCACTGACTGGGTGGATCAGGTCCGGGTGGAGTGGGCCAGAGGTGCCATCTGGGTGGATCAGGTCTGGGTGGAGTGAGCCAGAGGCACTGTCTAAGTGGATCAGGTCTTGGTGGAGTGAGCCAGAGGCACTGTCTAAGTGGATCAAGTCTGGGTGGAATGAGCCAGAGGTGCCATCTGGCAGGATCAGATCTAGGTGGAATGAGCCAGAGGTGCCATCTGAGTGGATCAGGTCTGGGTGGAGTGAGCCAGAGGCTCTGTCTGGGTGGATGAGGTCTGGGTAGAGTGAGCCAGGAGGCCATCTGCATGGACCAGGTCCGGATGGAGTGAGCAAGGGGTGCTGTCTGGGTGGGTCAGGTCTGGGTGGAGTGAGCCAGAAGCACCACCTGGGTGGATCAGGTCTTTGTGGAGTGTGCTCACTATTCAGTCCCACCAGATGGCTGTGCATGACCAGATCTGCTCACAGTAACGGCGCTTGTGCTGCATGCTAATAGAATGTAATGGTGTTCTGGAATTTGTGTGTAAGCAATCATGTAGCTCTGGTGTTTAGATCTCAGTTTTCTAGTCCTCTGGGAAGTAAAGCATAATCTTCTACCTTCAAGCCCTGATTCTGGTGAGACAAAGTCTTCGCGTTTCCCACGAGGATTTTCCTCTCATTCTGACCCATCTCGTTTTGCATGCCCTGACTCTGAACGTCGCCCCCATCTGCATCACCAAAATTGCCACGGCCATCCGGCAGACCTGGAGGACCTTGTCGGCGCACCGGCCGCCGCACCGCCACCTGCCGACGACGCGTCCCGCCACGTGGTCAACTACGAGGGCGACTACGTGACCCTGTCGGTGGTGCATTACGAACAGCTGCAGCACCAGCTGGCCGAGCTGCGCCGGCAGCTGCAGGCCAGCCAGGACCGTGACGAGCTCCTGCTGCAAGGTGACGAGATCAGGCAGGCGCCAGGTCGTGACGAGCACAGGCATGAGTCGTGACGAGCATAGGCGCCAGGTCATCACGAGCACAGGCGTGAGGTCTTGACAAGCACAGGCACCAGGTCATGGCAGGCATAGGCACCAAGTCATGACGAGCACAGGCGCCAGGTCATTTCCCCAGCATGCACCAGCCTGTGTTTCGGGCAGATGTTGGATCATGTTTAGGCAGACAAGTGGTGTCTCGGCCGTATGTCAGGTAGCATCCTCGGCTGGCGATAGGCCTGGTCCTTGCTGAGGTCATGTTTTGTCCCCAGCAGACACAAGGTATTTCCATATCAGATATGACGTAGTGTCTGCTGTGATGTTCCTCGGTCGGCGCCATCGTCTTCGCCTGCTGTTTGCTCTTCTCTCCGCATATGACCGTGACCTATCGTGTGCTTGACCTATGGCCTGACTATCGCTGACCTGACTATGACCTGACTATCGCTGTGCTTTCGTTCCATGTGATATTTGAGCCTGCCATTCTGGCAAATCGCCCACGCACGCTTTGCATCGGCTGCCGTCGTTGACTTCGGTTGCCTCGGCCGTCGCCAAGACGTACGAACCACAAGTTGGATGAACGGTTGCCAGCGCGACGTGAGCGCTCTAGCCTGACGGTCCCACGTTGACAGACATGGCCACGATGCGGGGCACGATGCATCAGATCCTGCGGCTGGACGAGGAGCCGGAGCCGGCGCCCGTGTCGAACGCCACCGCCGCTGGCGACAGCGACAGCTACTTCGAGTCGTACGCCCACTTCGGCATCCACCACGAGATGCTGTCGGTGAGCGGCTGGCTGGCGTGCACGTACGCCGCTGCACGAGCGCGCACGTACGCCGCTGCCCGAGCGCGCACGTACGCCGCTGCCCGAGCGCGCACGTACGCCGCTGCCCGAGCGTGCACGTACGCCGCTGCCCGAGCGTGCGGCGCGACTTCAGCATAGCGTGTGACACGCGCTTTTTGTTTCGACTGTCGTGGATGATTTGTAATCCGATTGTTTTGGTGGGGATGCCGAGATTTCATCGCGCCATGGCCGCACCCGGCGATGGGCCGGGTCGGGTGGTGCGATGCTGGCGCTTTTTTGCGTGACAGCGACCGTACCTTTGCGTCTGGCCCGGGGAAGCTCTTCGCTTTAAATATGTATCTATCGGAGAGGTGATCGTGCTCTTGTAAGCGCACTTTGTCCCATCGCGAATCACGCACATTTGTGTTGCTCTGCGTGGAAATTTGTCGCGCTTGTTAGTGCGTCATCAGTCCTGGGGCGATGCGCTGCCGTGGACTCGAGCTGTTGAAAGGTCAGGGTAATTGCGTTTTAATTCCCATTGACCTTGGTCTGTTTTGTCTCCCTTTGTTGTTGTCGGGGAGGCAGAAAGAGCAAAGCGCATGAGCTGCTCGTCTGACGTTCTCGGCGTGCGTTCGCGCGGACTCGAACCGGACGTCACCTCCACGGCGTCTGCGCGGACTGACCTGCGCGAGCCGTGGCCGCCGGCAGGACCGGGTGCGGACCGAGGCGTACCGGGACGCCATCGGCCGGAACGCGCTGCCGTGCGTGCGCGGCCGCTCGGTGCTCGACCTCGGCTGCGGCACGGCCATCCTCTCCATGTTCTGCGCGCGCGCCGGCGCCGCCGAGGTGGTCGGCGTCGACCGGTCCGAGGTCATCTACGACGCCATGGATATAGTCAGGTGGGCGGTGGCGGTCAGCCGGACGCCTGGAGGGGGGGGGGGGGGGGGGGGGGCGTCTTGGGGAATGCCACATATTACGGTGTTCATAGTTGAGGCATCGTCTTAGCTGATAGCGTTGTGGCCTAGGAAAAGCGCGGAGGTACTATATTCCTTGGTCGGTGTTTATTCAAAACATGTTGAGAAACTACATGCTATTGATTTATGTATGTACCATAGGACTAAGATATCATTGGTTAACTTGTTGAAAGGACCGGCCCTTTAATCTGCTAAGCTGTTCGCCCCAGAGAAGAATGACTCGATTAGAGGGCGTCTCCCAGTCTCGCAGGTCGTGACTGTTCGCTTGACACTGTGAAACAAACTGGCGTGGCCCACGGCTCAAGCAGACTGCTGAGTTGCTGACGTTGTTGGTCGGTATTGTGACGGGCTATCGCGCCGTAGCCGGCTGATCGTGACGCCGGCCTTGACGTGCCGGGAGCAGGGTATGCCGTCTTTCTTCGGCAGGGAGGGCTGTGTTTGTGGCGGAGTGATGAGTGGTCCACGTTGAGGCTCCGCGCTCTCTGTAGAGAGGGCCGTGCCTGTGGCGGAGTGATGAGTGGTCCACGTTGAGGCCCCACGTCCCCCGCCAGTATCCAGGTCACGTGACTCTCCTGTGCTCCTCAGGGAGAACGGTCTCTCCGACGTGGTGAAGTTGGTGAAGGGTCGGCTGGAGGAGATGGTGCTGCCCGGCGGACGCGACCGGCGCTTTGACGTCATAGTGTCCGAGTGGATGGGCTATTTCCTGCTGTTCGAGGGCATGCTGGACTCGGTGCTGTACGCGCGGGACCACCTGCTGGCCGACGGCGGCACCCTCATGCCCAACCGCTGCACTATGAGCTTGGTGGCCGTATCCGACATGGGTCAGTCAATCGCACGGCTCAATGGGCGGAGGTTTAGTGCTGGGTATTCAGTAGATTGTAGGCGAACATTAGGCGTTGGGACGTTGATACCCAATTGCCATCCGCGGGCCGTTTTTAACCATCGCGTGGAAAGTAATCCGACTGCGTTGGCGCCTGTGAAGCTTTTGAGCTGATGTCTGTAATCCTGATCGGCCAAAACTGTTCAGAGATGGAGTTTTTTCTACGCGTAGAGTTTTTCGTTTTTATTAGGCTTGCATGCCTCACTGTATTGACGCCGCAGCACTGACCTGGGCCCGGGTGCTCGCCCGCAGAACGGTACGACCATCTGCTGTCGTTTTGGTCGGACGTGTACGGCTTCCGGATGAGCTGTCTGCGGGCAGAGGTGCTGCAGGAGGCCAGTGTGGAGGTGGTGCCGGCTGCCGCCATCTGCTCCGACCCCTGCCAGATCAAGCAGCTCGACCTCAACACGATCACGTGAGTGCCGGCCGAGCGCCCGACGCTGGGCCGGGCCGGGCCGGGCTCGAACTACGCCGCCACGCTCGATGGCTGACTGAAGACTTCTCTACGGGCCGTCTGTGTCTGGGATATTCGTTTGGATGATGCCAGTGACTGATACACCTTGTTGTGGGTAGGCACAGATGCGGAGTGACGCGACAACTGGAATTCCACCGCGCGGGGCCGAATTTCGAACACCTGCTCGCACCGTGTTTCATCTCGTTGGATGCGTTGCCTCACGCATTACAAAACGGTCGAAAAATCGCATGTATTCCTTTAGAACCTCGCAACGGTTCCGCACGTGAGTTACTCTATCGCATGTCATCAGACACGGGATAAAATCGGTTCTTTTACCCAGGTGCCATGCCGAGCCCTTGACCGGCAGCGCTTGTCTGTTGGTGCGCGCGCGCGCGCGCGCACATGCTTGTGCGTGTGCGTGTGCGTGTGCGTGTGTGTAAGTGCTTGCGCACCGTTTACCCTCCGACCACCGCCGGCTTTCCGCCCGTGTGCCGCAGTGTGGCCGACACCGAGTTCACGGCGCCGTTCTCGGTGCGTGTGACGCGCGCGTGCCGCGTAACGGCGCTGGTCGGTTACTTCGACACCCACTTCGATCTGCCGATCGCGGTCGGCTTCAGCACGGGGCCGCAGGCGCCGTCCACCCACTGGAAGCAGACCGTGTTCTACCTAGAGCAGCCGGTCAGCGCTGACGCAGGTGCGACTGGGATGGCGCGCGGGAGGGACCGAGGGCACCCAGGGATGGCCAGTGAGGGAAGGGGGAGGGGAGGGGGGGGGGGGAGACAGGCGAAGCCAATGCAAGTTCCAGCTAGTTGTGTGGTTACTTGTCGCTCGTTTCTGAGAACACATGTGCCAGGGGATGTGATGTGCAGACATTAGGTCTGTGCAAGGTTTGGAAAGGATTGGTAGGGGTTTATGTGCTGCGGTTGGGCGTGTTCATCAAAGTTGTTGATGTGGTGTTTCTGCGCCGTGAGCTGAGGTAAGGTCCATTGTTCATAAGGTCCATGTTGTTCATAAGGTCCATGTTTTTCGGTGCGCACGTAACATCTGGAGACGAGCGGCAGTCAGCACGGCGCTGCACGGTGTGCCGACCGATAACCTCTGCTTCGCAGGCGACACGATAGATGGCACGCTGTTCTGCGGCCGGGACCGCAAGGACCCGCGCTCCCTGCGCGTGACACTGACCACCGGCGGCCGGAGCCAGTCCTACCGCGTCTCATAGCGGCGGCTCGACGTCCGGCGCTCAGGCAGAGGTCGGTGAGCTGGTAGCCCTCCGCCCGTCCGTCCCAGCTGGCGCCGGCGACGACGCAGAAGGCAGGCTGTGCATTTGTATCGTTGTTTGTCGTGCAATACAAATCACGGTCCGTCGCGCCGCGTCTGCCGTTGGAATGGACGGTGGGGAAAACGCTGAGGACGGGGCGGAGTGCGTGGCGTGGGTGTCAAGCGACTACACAGCGAAAGTCTCGGTTTATACCGGGCATGAAGCGAACTCCAGCTTTGTTTCAATGTACATAGGCTATGTCGAGAGATAGATCAGTTGAAACGCTGATAGCAAGGTGCCATTTTTGTCATCAAGCGTTTTGGGTAGTTCTCATGTGGGGATGACAGCGGAGACGGTTCGGATGACAGTTGCCGGTGTTGGAAAAGGTGCGGAAGCAACTTCGTGGTTGCTCGTTTAACTGACGGCACTAAGCAGCGCAATGCTATTGCAAGGAAGCGAATGGCTGCCATTAGTTTTCTGGCAGTTTGCCTATTGATTCTGTCAGCCAGACTGAATGAAATTCTGGTCTCGCGGGAAGATCGATAACTACGAGCTCATGCATTTTTACAGTCGTGCCTTAAAACAACCAGCGACTACAAAGGTCACTTTTGCTTCACTTCAGCTTCATCCATAGGCGGTTTTAGCACGAACGTGCCAGTGGAACTAAGCAGTTTGTGGTATGAATCATCGAGGGACCGACTAAACACGCTAGAGTGTCGAGTGCTTGATAAAAATAGCCCGGGTTTCATATCTCAGTCGCTTGATCTAGCAAAAACGACGACGGCTTTCCAATTCAGATATGCAATTCGAAAACTTATGTGAGGTGGACTGAAAAGACTAAGCAGTGGAAGGTTCGCTACCCGAGCGGGCTTCCAGAGCAATATAGCAGCCGCGCGAAACTGAATTATCGAGCAACTTCCGGAAAACACCTTATTATTTGAATAAGACGTGGCCATTCAATGTTTGTAATTTAACTCTGGCACTAGCCAAGCGTGCCATCTGAGCGGGAAGCGCTAATAAGTAGCAAGCGAAGCGTACATTTTGGGATCCGTTGCCCGTGTCCTGCGGCTGTGGCGACAAACGCCCGGTCCCGGCCGGGACAGTGGCTCAGAGCGACACCACCGGCCAGCTCCGCGCGCTGGCGCCACGCCCCGCCCGCCGACTGACGGCAAAAACTGCACACGAGAATGTAACCCTCGGCCGTCTTCCCTGAAAAGCCTCGAAGGCAGCGACGATCGGGACATCAGCTGACTGAGGCGAACATGTGTTGGTCGGAACGAAGCAAGTCGACTTGATTGCGGTATTTGAGATAAAATGACTTTTCGGGTTTCTGCCATGTTCGTAGCCACCAACGCCCTTGCTAGCGTCCGTCGGTTTCTGGCGACGCCGTGACTACGCCGACGGATCGCTCTTGGTTGTTGTTTTTTTTTTTTGCAGGGGCGGTCAGTTTTGGGACAAGCGGCGCCAATTCAACCACGCCGCGGTGGTCTGAGGAATGACGACGCAGTTGTTGTCCATTGTCAGAGATGGACATCGGTCTAAGCCTGGCCGGATCAGAAATCGTTCTGGAAATAAAGCAGTGACCCGTGATGGTAATCGAGCTTCAGGTTACACATCGACGACATGCTTTACATACTGCATGCTTAAGGTTACACATGACATACGAGACAAATACGACTTTGCTATGGATGAGGCGGTGGGTAAGATTTATTTAGGTCACGTCTCATTGCAACACATGTCCGTGCCAGTGTAATCCCTGAAGATAGGCAGCCCTGACAATCCCTTACGGATCTGAATCTGCATCTCTGACGATACCTCACGTATCTGAATCTACAACCCCTGACCATCCGCTACGGATCTGATGGACTCAGACTTGGACTCAGACTCAGACTCAAGCTCCTTTGATTCAGACTAGGGCACTGCTGCTGTGCACCGACTGGCTTCGGCTTGTGGTTAGAAATCCAAATAATTAATGTAAGGAATGCATGATCATTAGTGTTAAGCTCCTGAAATTATCGCGATAACTCGTCCCGCCACCCTCGCGCTCCGTTTGATGACCCAGAAGACGGACATTCAATCAAAGGCCATAAACACTCGGGCGTCTTTGACGTCAGTCTGGAGGGGCGGCGCACTGCTCCTCAGGCCAGTGGCCTGTGTCAGTCCCAGCGCGTCCGACTGACCGGCCACCCGCCATCTGAGGGACAGGAGCTCATCACCACACGCGGCGGAACACAGACTCCAGCCCGCGGCCTGCCCCCCCCCCCCCCCGCACAGTCGCCGGAGCGGTTTGGCCCGGATTTCCCTTGTTCTCGGACGGCCGCGCCACATCGACTCCCTTTGAGGCCAGCGTTTTTGCTAGCCAGTGGGCCGCCGGTGGAAATAGATTTGGCCGCTCGGCTGCGTACCGACTCTGAGCGACCTTGTCTGAGAGCAGCTTCGGTGGGCGTGTTCGCCGCGCTAAACGTCTGGACGGCGTCCAAAGCCAGCCGGGGGCCGGTGACCCCGGCTTGGGCACCGACACGTGTTGATCACGTGACCTGAGGTGGTGCATCGGGGTCGCGGGGCAAAAGGAACGGCTGGGCCGTTCCTCCTCCATGAGACAACCACCGGCGTTGAGTATTTTGAGAAGCGTGTTACCACGTACCTGGTGATCCTGCGGCCCCGGAGAGCCTCCCTGACGCGGGGGCTTTGGTCGCTGCCCACGCTAGCCCGCTCACCGGCTGCGCCCCTGCCGTGACTTTAAGACCTCATACCACTGGAGGGTGAATCAACCACACTAGCTGACACAGAGATTGGCCTGTCATATATCATACGCCTGGCCGTCGCCCGCTATCTGTCAGAGAAGTCAGCTGGTGCTGCAACCGACTGTCCCGCAAGCAGAGGCTCGTTGCTGACTGTTCAGATAGTGGGGTCACGTACCGGCTGGTACATGCATTTTCCAACTGTTTCGAATGCGAAAATCATCGCGAGCCTTATCCTGTCGCTCAGAAACAGGCTGACGGCGATGTGCCCTAGTTAAGTCATCTTTCTAGCCTTACGGACTCTCGTGCGTCAACTCTAGCTCATCGCACTCTGCCACAAACGACTGGCGTCAAACCCCTGCTTAAAGACGCTTTATACGCCCCTCCCCCCCCCCCCCTCATCATCAGGGAGAGCTCTAATGATTCACATATGTCCTAGTGATTCACATACGTCGATTCGCTTAAATGGCAGGCTATCGGGATGGCTATTGGAAGTCACTTGATGAACCAGACACGTAACGTAACACGCGGTGCTACGCGGTCGCGGCCTATCCGTGGTGTGCAACCGCTGAAGCATGCCCCAAGTTTGGCTATGACGATGTGGCCTGATAAGTGGTCCTCGCCGACACTAATTGCGCATGCAAGCTGACACTAACTGCGCTTACACGAAGCTTGTTTACCAATGTTTAGACCGTAACGGTGCTTTTAATACATGGCAAAAGTGTGTCGAAGTGAGTCCATGCTCGTCCCATAAAACAGCTTGCCCATGCAACCGTTTATCTTTACAAGCACTCGTTTTTAATTTATACGGCAATGCAGGTTTCGTTCTGTCTATGTGGGCAGGCAGGCAGCATCTTAACTGCAAATGACGTGGACTTTCGCGCGCCATATTCCGCCGATACAAACGGTAGTGTGAGTGGAATAAAGACAAACTAAGTCGCTCGCCCCGCTTGTCATATGGACAATACTCCATTTCCAATGTGTGTACTAGAGCAGTACTAAGACACAGAGAGCCACAGAAAAACTACTGGTATCCTTCCTTACTTTTTCATTCGCAAATGTGTGGTCCTTTCGCCGTTTACACGAATGAAGAAAACCCGCTCTTTTCCCCATATGGCCCGATTAGTCACCCACTGACGTGCCTGCAGGCTGTCCACTCGCTCCGCAGAGCTCCGTGTCCCCTTCCCTGCGCGTGCTGGCTGGGTCTGGGGGGTGCAGTCCCGTGGCCTGAGACGGAATACGGCATGATGGGACGGATGTGTGGGACGCTCGTCACCCAAATGGTGACGAACTACTCACATGCGCGCGCATCGCGAGAGTTGGACCAGTTGGATCCTTTTCGTCTTGTTTTGCAATTCGCTGAAAGAAAAACTGTCGATAGATTAAACTTTCGTAATAAAACCTTGATATGGACTTTGAAGCCAAGACACACGAAATCCACCATCATCATCACTGTAGAGAAGACCCTGGCAACTGCTGACGGGTTACCAGAAGACACTGGCAACCTCTGACGGGTTACTAGAACACCCCTGAGGGTAGATATATGCACATATCATTGCTGTGCCGCAGACCGGTCAACGCAGGAGAAAAATGCCACTTGAATGTCCATACCAGAGTGTGATAACAAAAACACAGAGGGACATTCTATTTCTGAAGGGGTGAAATAACGGTCCGGAGCTCTGTGGGAACCTGTCACGCTGATTTTTATGTCAGAAGCCCTCTTGGCGCGTTTCGTACAAGTGATTTTTACCACCCAGTGTCATAAAGCCTTGCAAATTGCATGTTGACGATTACGTGTGCATATGAACACATGCATGATTAACAGTTTTAGGATGCACGTAATGGAAGGTTATGTTCCTTTGTCTGTGGGCCGGCGCAAATAACCAAAGCAGTTGACGCGCACTTAAAACCCAATAATTAACTACCTGTATGTGGAACACTTACGCCTTTTTGATGAGTCCGGATTGCAGATGGAGTTACGCTACAAATCCAAGCACTGCCACTCGATGTAATGAGAAAAAAGATGGTTTTCGAGCCTTGCTGAACTGGATGGTGCAGGCGCTGAAGGTCAAAGTATGGGGCTTGTCATCGCCATCAGGTGTGAAGATGACGCCATTTTCATGTGTTGTTCAGTCAAGGCTTTGATTGCGTTCCTTGCTTTTGGTGCTGATGCTCGATGGTGGAGTTTGAATCAAGCCCCTAGCTTTGAAGCGCCGGCCTCCCCCTGTCCTAAATGTAAGCTGCGCGCGTCATCAACAAATATTCATGAATTTCGTCTCTGGAGCATGATGTTCAAAGGCATATTCAGGCGTCTATCAGGTCGGTCCAACCCCCTGGCCGTTTCTGTGTACAAGGGTCCTCAAAATGGTCACTGAAAATCAAAATGCAATGGTTTTTGTAACCAGAATAGAATGTGTATTGGTAGACGCTCGAATGATTTTACGTCTCTTTCAATAATAAGCACATGAAACACTGGTAAGACGCACGTGATATTTTCTTATCACCCAAATGGTGACAAACTCCTCACATATGTGCGCATCGCGGGAGTGATATTTCGATGACATACCGATCTATCAGAAGATAGCTATTGCAGTGATAAATATCACTTGTGAGGTGAGCAGCCGATCATCAGCTCCCGAAGTTTACGCTGATTTGTCGGGAGAGAGGACGCCGGCTGGGCCATTCGGCTTCTAGTCGAGCTTACACGTGCATGCGGCGTGCCCTGCTTGGAGGCTATTTCTGCCATGCTGCTGGGTACCAAGTACCGTGCCGCCACTCAGCTCTGCGGTTCTTGGCAGCGCTAACTGACACTGTGTGTTGTTTCGGCTCAGCTATTACGTGATGATGTGAACAGTTGAATGTTGTTTTTCCAGAACTCTTCTTGTGCTCGGGTGTTAACCGTGAAGTGGACAAAAAGGCCTTTGCGAGGCAAACACGTGACTGCCAGACCAGCTGACGATCCGCCCCCCACGACTCAGCTGACTGTTTGACCCAGTGTTCGGAGCTTCGTCACCTCCGCCATTCGCATCACCCGTTCCACGGGAAGTCTTCTGCCCTCCCCCTTAATCTTTCGTCTAAAACCACAATAATAGTTGGGTTTCATTGCATTGCTGCATCTTTTATTTCTAAAAGATACTGGTCAAGCAATGGAAAATTCGGGCAGCAAGGTTCCGGGCATGCGAGTCGTTCCTACGCATATAGAACCCCAACCTCAACCTCACGCACATACATCGATTCCACTTCCATGTGCCTCTGGCTGCAGTGCTCGGCTCTGCATTTTGTAGGCCGCGTAAAAACATACCGGATTGGCCAACGCCCACTTTCATGTATAACCTTTGTCGCAAGCGGGCGGCCTTAACTTTAATGGTGCCTGGCTTTAACAGCCGTGCGATATTAAAAAATAATAATAATGGCCCGAACCTTTTAACTGGATGAATTTCTGCGATCAGAGCCAACTTGAGCAGTGCTTGTTGCGTGAGCCCTTACCCCACCATTTCACTGTGAAATTCCAGGTCAGTGGCATAATTTGGTGGCGAGAAGCAATGTGCCGTAATGTTCGACGCAGTTCTTCCAGCCATTTGACGTCAGCTGACCTTTAGCATGGCCGCTCCCACAGGTCACAGGTCATGCCAGTCAAGGGCAAATAGCGAGCGCCCAGACCCAGCCCGTCACGCGTGGATGAATCGATAGGCAGGCGCTCTAGCCAGCTGAGCCATTTGTGTACCTAGTGAGCACAAGCTATTCCCGTTTATTTTCCGTCCGGAGTACTCAACACAGCTATCAAAAAATTAAAAACACCGGCCGTAGACCCATTCCGGAAACAGGAGTTTAGACACATATATGTGATCTGCATCTGAAAATGTTGCGCCTGCTGATCTTCCAGAGGTCCGCGAGCGAAACAGCCCACGAGAAACAGTTTGAGCGTCTGAGGCGTGTGCCGGACTCCATGGACGCGCCTGACTCGACGGCGCCTGCTGTCGCTTCTCCGACAGCCCTGTCGGCACTTGGGGCGCCGGGAGGCGTCCTGACAGGGCCGTGGTGGTGCCGATATCTCACGTGAGGTCGCTGCTGTGACTGCACCCGGGACAAGGGCAGACCCCGCGGGGCGCCCGCCTTGCCCCGCCCGCTGTACACTGTCGCGCGTGGCAGCGACGGCCGCCGGTATTTATTATGGATACCGGGCTGTCTGTGCCGCCGATCAGCCTCTATTTTTTTGCCATCTGTTTGCGCCGCGCGCGCCGGTGAGGCGATCAGCGTCAGGGCCACCGACCGGCGGCGGTGACCGGCGCTGTGACCCACCGACGGGGGGTGACGAGGGTGGGACCGGGACGCGTATCTGAAGTGTGTAACCGGCCAAGTGACCCCGGGCGCTGCAGCCGGAGCTGCGGCCGGCACCAGCAGCTGATGTCTGAATCAGGGGCACCTCACGACCCCCGGGCAGCTGGCAGGCCTCGGTAAACACCGGTGCTGACCGCGACACAGGAATGCCGCGGCTGGCCGTGGAGCATGACCCGGGCAGACCGCGCTGTCCTCCTGTCAGCACCTGGCGAGGCAAATGACTCTCAGTCGCTGACAGACGGAGGTGTGTGTCCTCGTCTGGAGACAGCCATCGTGATGCCACGCCCTCCTCGAATGACGTCGGGACACTGTCAGCCTGAAGGGTACGCTACACGAACGGGTTGTGGGGTCTTCAACGCCAATGCCTCAGCGTACTTAAGGTAAGAATGAGGGGTAAGCAATATATTGATAAGCGTGATATAAGTAACAGAGGCAATAAGCTCCTGGTGTTTTGGCTTAATGATTTTTTTTTAAAGGCTGAAAATAGCCGACTTTCAACACACCAAACGGTGCTATTCGAACAAAAATATCGAACGATAATTAGGCTGGCTGACTCCGGCAGCGGCTATCAATCGTCATCATCAGTGACAATGCTGCCTCCGTGCTCGCCACAGCTAGTTCCCGTAACGGGCCTGCCAGCGCACATCACTGGTCCGCGCTCAAAGGCAGGCTGTGGTGAACCGGGTATTATATGCGGAGGCAGCCAGCATCATAACCCGCTTGATGGGACGCCTAACTCGTAGCCGCATGAGTGTGAAACGCCTAACTCGTCGCCGCCTGAGTGTGAGCCTTCTACGCACTATTTGACGGCCCATCACCTCCCAGATCGCTATGACAGTCCGATGAAGCCTGGCTCAGGGTGATGCCCTTCGGCGCTGCAGGCCGTGCTGAACAACTTCACTGAGCAACTGGGAAACATCCGGAAGGAGTAGGAGGTGAAGTAACAAGCTGAGTGGGCACGTGCTGAACAGAGAACCTTTCACGCTTCCGAGTTTTTGCATCTTGATTTTTGTTCAATCTCGTTCACTTGTGACCAAGAGCCCTGCTTTGAGATGTCCAACATTATCATAATGCATCCTGATGCTCGTGGGGCCTCCATCCCCGTCGGCCCCGAGCCTGCTAGCCGTCGGCGCTGGCGCGGCGGGGTCGGGTCGGTGGCCCGCATCCCCTCCCTCCCCCGGCGGCCAGCGGAACTCCCCAATCCGGCCCAATCAGGGGCGCGCGGCCGGCCAGTGTCGCTCGCTGCGCGCCGGGCGTCGCTGACGTCACGCCCATCCGAACCGGCTCCGACCGGTTGTCGCCGCCGCCGGCCGGCAGCCCCAGATGGCCGCCCTCCAGCTGGAGCACGACGGTCTAGTGACTGGTGTCGTTGGGTCTCGGATGGAGCTGTTCAAGGGGCAATGTGGCTGCGCCTTCACTGGATGACCCGCCTGTGTTTGGAAGTTGGTTTCGCGTCGAAGACGGATGGTCTTCGCTGGAGATGGCCGCGAACGGACCGCAGGGCAAATGGGTCCCATTCTAAATGCAAGAGAATGCTAGACCCCGTAACTCTCGGCCATCACGTTTTCCAGGATCTAACAGTTTTACTGACACTGAGCGTAGATTCATGCCGTTTTTAACAGCAAGGAGCACAGTCGCTCTGAAGTTGTGCAATACAATGTTCAAGTCAGAAATGCCCAAACGGTATAATCAGACGAAATTGATATGGACGCACGAAATTTATTCATGCGAAAAGCATCCACACCACGAATGGAATTAAGGTCAAGATCCAGATAACTTGGCATTGCTGCGGGGAGGCCAACCGGTGGTGGGGGATCAATTTATGCAGTCGGTCGTTGCTTCATTAAGCACAAGATGGGGATGGCTCTGTTATGTTTTTATTTATTTAACGCATTGAGCCCATCGACTTTTTGTTGCTAAGGACGTGAAAAGAGTCGTGGCACATCCTCCTTGATCATCCACGCACGCATCCTTACCTTCCCTGCAATTTCTCGTTAAGTTGTACTGCCTTCCCCGAGCCTTTGGCCCTGTCACGCGACCTAAGAGAAGTGAGTGCTACATAGCTGGATCTTCATTATAGATGCACCTTATTTTACTCAGTTGTGGCCGGAGATAAAGGGGAACGAGGTGATATTTGACGTGTTCGGGGTTTAATGAAGCTGCATACTGCTTTTTGGAATCACTATAGCCTGTCCGTTCCAGGGAAATATATTTGCGAGCCGTTTTTTTCTACAGCTAGGGCAGATCAAGATGTAATATAGCCTGTACGGTGCATGTAATTAGGTGTTCCTTAAACCAATCTATAATCCAGCACACTGTGTGCTAAGCCAAGAGGGCCCGGGACTTGAAGACCGCAACGGCGTAGTGGGATTTAATTGCGACGATTATTAATCCCAGATGATTAAGTTTTTCTATATGCGTTGGTAAGTCAGTAAAAACTTAAGGCGTAGCAAATTTCTCGATTATATCGAATAAACTACGCGGCTTAGACACCACCCGGATGCCTGATCAGCCAGAGGCAGCTGATTTGCAAGCAACGTGATTTGTGCTTTAGAACGTGAACACTACACCAAGAAATACCTGAATCGTTGGCTGTAAATCTTGTATTAGTGAGTCTTTCACCACTATCTACCAACATCCACCGAAACAAGTTGCGCTGTTTGCATGCTTTGGTCTCAGAGTGCAAAGGGTAATGATTAAAAATGTTCCGATTCCGTCGACTAAGATTGGCGAGCTCGGCCAAGCCAAACAGTGGCCAATCTGCAAACGGTCTGATTTGCACTTTAGCTCGCGAACGCTCCATCGGTTCCCTCTGCCTGCTAACTACCAGACTCCCACAAAGCGCTGAATTACCCGTGCACTTGTATGGGTTCCTAAAGATTTTCGCCTCTGCTCGTTTAGGATTTGGTATCCTCAGCGTGATAATGATCAGCGACAACCCCACGTGTGCTATCGCCCCGCTCGTCCCAAGTTCTCCAGGGGGTCTCACCTGCACTATGATCTCAGACATGACGCGAGGGCTGTTTAGTCATAACTGACTCCTCGGACGGGTTCACGGTCTTCCGACATGTTATGTGTCTGTTGGCGAACCGCGCAACCCTACTGGAGCTTCTGCCAAATAGACGTCGCCAAACCCGACGGCGCGAGGAAGTTTCCGTGGCAACGTAGCGCAGTGATGGAAGCTTCCATTCAGTTCTTGGCTCATGCTATTGAACGCCTGTGACGTGATCTGCGCGTAGTGTAGCAAAATCAGGAGCCCGTTCGGAACACCGTGAGGCAATAATTCCGTCTGATGGCATTCGCCGCTGTACGGTTAACATCACTGGTCGCTCGAGTACTTGTCAGTACATGCCACTGCGTCACCACATCCCGGTGGAAGAACGGTGGGTGAAAGGTTTCTGACGTGGGAATCGAGCCTGGTTCTCCTGATCTCGAAACGAAAACCAAAACCTCGGGCTCCGCACGGATTACCTGAGCCACGCAGTTTAGAGGAGAGTCAACACCTGTACATACTGGCACAAAAACACTGCGGTGAATGAGCGGAGGTGGCCACGTCGTGAAGATGGTGCCAAACCCTAAGTACAGTGGCATGGTGAAAAAGTTCTTATCCTCTAGCATCGGCTTCGCGCTGTTAAATGTTCTTCGTGCATGGCCATCAACTCATGTCACATACCGAAGACCAGGGTGCTTCGTCGGCCTCGAGAATTCAAACGTGTCCGTGCGGCAAACGGAGTTGTTTACTGCCTTTGATGGAATTGGAATGTAGCTCCACAAAACCAGTCGGAAAGGGGCTCCGGTCAGGGACGACGAACCTAGGGTAACGGAGGGTCACCTAGCAACTTACACGTGGCCAAAAATGTCGGCTGTTTTTCCCCATGTACGCTGGGGCGTGGCGGACGTGCAGCGCAGAGCGCCCAACTCAAATCGCCGGTCCGGATACTCAAATGATCTCATTCTAGTTCCACGACGGCTCATGACGAGGTCTTCTATGAGCTTCCGCTCACCAGGCGAAATGGAACGCCTTTAAACGAAAGGGACCGTCGCAACAGTAGGATTGCAACGCAACGCCGCGTCGCAAGGATTGGACACATCACGCATACATAGGAGGCGAAGTGCACAGGCGGACAGGCATCAAGGGCAATAAATTTTGCAGCGGGTTCGATCGGAGCCAAAAGCATCGAGCCAGCAACTATGAAAAAGCATAGGGTATCACGACTGAGCCTACCTGACGGAAGACGGCAGTGTATGGGCAGTCACAGTAAGAGTTTTTTTTTAAAGATAAGCGCACGAAAACACACCAAAGACAAGTAAGAGAGCAGTATAAGCGGGCATGAGCAAGGAGAGCCTCGAGCGTTGTTTTTTACAGGCATGAGTAAATAACTCATATGCTTACAATAACCGACGTTCAATTTAACGGGAGTCACCGATTAAACAACGTTAAAGAGTAAAAAAAAAAAATGCCGTCAGAATTCAACTTTGAAATTTTTGCTCGTGGCCACGGTTGAACAAGGTCAAGCAAAACAGAAATCATTTAAAAGCGCCGATGTGAGAACACAAGGAGATCTCAGAATCTGTGCAGATACTACTAGCAAAAACATCGAACGCCACATAGCCTCAGCAGCTGAGTGCATCGTACAGCCACAATGACGACGCTTGAGGCTGCACGAAACACAGGCGGCTGGGCCGCAAGCTTGCGATGATTAACACGCGCCCGGGTGGCCGGCTAGATACCCTTCGCTCGGGGTCAATTTGACCCCCCTGAGATCTCGGAAACTAAGAAAGCTAGAGACACCTAAATCTACAAGCTGTCTTGATCTGCAGGTAAACTCACTTAGGTTAAAGTTTGAGCTTCCTAGGTCATGACCTTCAGGTCAAATAAGGATCAAGCAATGTCAAATTCCAGGTTGGCCTCTAATTTGGCCCCAGAACCTAGGCAACTTCCAAGCAAAAAAAGGAAACAAAGATTACGCTAGGCAGTATATTCCTAAAACAAAATGTCGACCCAGATCATCTTAGGTCAGTGACCTGTTCTGACGTCTAAGAGTCAATGGAAGCTGTATAATACGATTCCTGCTGTCAATACATTTGAAATGAGCACCACAAACTATCTCATACAGCAAGCAATAGAGTAATAAATCAGGTTGGCTTTGACCTTGGTCTGACCTTCATACCTGACCGTAGGTCAACGTAATGTGCTCATTCAACATTTGTGGTACCTAAGGAAGGATCTCAGAGATGTATGGCTTCGTCAAACACTCCGTTATTGTATCAGATTGGACGATTCCATAGAAATTGCCTTCGCTGAACCATGCCCTGACTCTGACCTGTCATAGATCAGCGGCCTCAAAAGGTACATCTAAACTGTTATGTCAAATGATCCGCTATTTAATTTTCGCCAGCTATGCAAAATTTGGCGCGGCTACGCCGCGCCGTTCGGAAACCTTTCCGAAAAAACCTTCGGGAGGGGGGCGTCAATTTGACCCCCCACCCGAGCACGTGTTAATATCGAATAAAAGATTAGAACAGGGACCTCGAACATTGCACCACCATCAGGAGCCTCCCGGCTACCGAGCTTTTCAAGTTCTAGCGTCTAATACACAGTATCGTGCTGGGTGCTACCCGGAACACAGGCGGCTAAGCTTAAGGGTTTCGATGGCCCATACCGAGCATAATGCTAGAAGGGAACTCCCCAGTGCACATCAGTGATCATCGAAGCGAATAATGAACTATTTCTAGACA
>NW_023596921.1:12933784-12941284 GCF_011947565.3 Pollicipes pollicipes
AACAAATATTGCTAAGCGCTCGTGGTGTGGCCCAGACGTGCAGAACAACAACGTGTGGTATACCGAACAAAAACAATCTTTTCTTCCTCGTCAGAACATACCAAAGGAGCGGTCAGAAGGCCAAGATTCAAAGCAAAGCCAAGTAAAGTTCGGGAGGCTTATATGGGATTCCTAATTTTCTAAGTCACAAAACACATGACACCTGCCAGCTAGTCAGTGTGTGTTAACACATTTTGGCTTTGCTGACCGACTTATCAAGATAAGCAGCGCAAATCAGTTCCTTCTGTCATTTGCAATGTTACCTGTAATGACCTATGCTGGCGGCCTGATGTGACCTGCCATCTTGCGATTGATCCTGATGCGAAGCCTGACGTTGCGGGACTTAAAAGTCAAAAGCAAAGTCTGAAACTTTGAACTGTCGCTTCTAAAAGCACAGGCAACCGTGCAACCCTTGCATGACTGTGATCTGACCCGCCTGGAAATTATATTTGCTGGGATGTGGCAGACTTTATGACAGCTACTGAAAATGTGGCGAATGCACCCGGAGCCGTTCAGCTATCATTCCATACCATCGGACGGGGCTCATCTTGATCTATCAGGCGGTCGCAGGTGCTTCCGCAGTACCAGAACCTTCCGTTCTCTGTGGTCTGTTGGCTGCCCAACGTGGTTTTGTCCATTCTCTTCCATCCCTCCACTGTCACTGCCGTTCTCCCAAGCCCTACCACCTTGTACAGTCGGCTCCGCTATGTCGACAGGTGCGGGACAGTCCGGTGGTGGCCACCGTGACCCTCTCGCACAGCTGTCTGCTCGGCTTCGGGTTCATCCAATGCAGTCGGCCACGCTATGTTGACAGGTGCTGGGCATCGTGGTGTTGGTCACGGGCACCCTCTTTTAGAGCTGTCTGCTCGGCTTCGGCTTCAACCTGTACAGTCGGCTCCGCTATGTCGACAGGTGCTGGGCAGTGTGGTGGTGGCCACCGTGACCCTCTCGTACAGCTGTCTGCTCGGCTTCGGCTCCATCCTGCTCGGACAGCTGGATGAGCCGGGCTCGACCGTGCTCGTCTCCGACCGGCAGCGGCCCTGGCTCAGTGAGTACTTGGCCCAGCCCGTTGAACAGGTACTTTGCTTTAGCTCAGAGTGTTCTTGTGTTGTTAGTTCAAATGACGCTTGTCTTCTCCGTTCAGTGCCTGTCGACTACCCAACACTACACTTATCATCTGATCGGTGCGCGACCGTATGCCGCTTACAGGATGATTGCTTTCCAATCACTGAGTGCCTGTCACCCTTTGAGTAGGCGTTTAATTACAGCCCAGTACTGTCACACATTCAATGAATTATTTTCGACGGCTCAACGAGGGTTTGAGATTTGCTCCGAGGAGCAGGGGTATCTTTCCCACACTCTGCCCAAACTCGATGGTCTTTGTCACCACTCGTTTCTGTCTGACCCGCCAACGAGACAGCGATATTTCGGTGATGACATAACAACCGACTACCACCTAAAAGTTTCATGCACTGAGACGTCCGGTGCAAAATAAGTAGTTAATAAAACCTATTCTATTTCGACTTGCGTTGAGTACGTATCTGTCATGCTCTGCTCTACCTTTCTTAATATCTAAGCGCCACCGAATCCGGAGCCGTAACTATTCGCTGCTTGAGCTGCAGATCATGTCTGTGTTTATGTCACTAGATAGTGCTGCTAGAATACGTGGTTGTTTTGAGCTGAGTGCTCATGAACTGCGCCGAAAGTGCGCCATTTCTCTGAATGTTTCGTTTCCTGTTCAGACTGGCAAACACTTCGAGTCGCTTGTTTATGCAGATAGATATCTCCAGTTTTGAAGGAAAACCGCTAAAGTTTTGACGAGGATGGGCAGGGATGTTCACGGAAGCAGTTTTGTTTAATTAAACTGTCAGTAGGCTCCCGCCGTAGCACGGTCGGTTCGGCCTTCAAAGCATCGCTGTCGTTATATTATGTTATATACATACATATATATATATATATATATATATATATATATCATCGTCGTTATCTATTAGCTTAAATATGGCAACAGACCGTCATGTTGCTGCAAAAGGGTATCACTGAACCAAATGTCAATTCTTGCAGATGGACGTTTGTTCTTAACAGCCCTTGCCCAATGCAATGTGCTCGCCATGAAGGCATTGTAAAATATTTCATGAAGATATGAGTGCACAATGAAATTACAATTTGCCCGACACATTTTTGTTGGTAAATACGTGATTAATTTCAATTTTCCTGATGTGTTCGTCCGGGGGTTTCATTTGGTCAGAGCGCCTATATTTGACTTTATTTACGCATCCGTGATCGGTGGGTCCGAGCCGCATGGAGCGCTCGCCGTTTGTGCCCGAGGAGGCCTGCGGCCGGTGGCAGGACGGCATCCGTGCCATGTAGTGTTGTCGCGGAGCATGACCTTATCGTTTGCAATCAATACTACAAATACTGCACGCGAAACGAAATACGGGCAGTGAACCAGACGTCATCGATATTCTGCGAACTACGTTTGCGTCCACCACCGCAAATGATGCCTCCGGGGCTGTGGCGCTGGTGTCATCTACCGTCGTGGAGTCCGTCGCATGTCAGCGAGCCCTGATCCCACAATCTCAGCCCGACTACAGTTCCCCAGTCCTCTAAAGAGCAGACCCGCCGTCCTCTGTAGAGGAGACCCACCGTCCTCCTGCAGAGCAGGCCCACCGTCCTCTGTAGAGCGGACCCGCCGTCCTCTGTAGAGGAGACCCACCGCCCTCTGCAGAGCAGGCCCACCGTCCTCTGTAGAGCAGACCCACCGTCCTCTGTAAGGCAGACTCACCTTGCTCTGTAGAGCAGACCCGCTGCCCTCTGTAGAGCTGAGTAGCCTTGCTCTGTAGAGCAGACTCACCGTCCTCTGTAGAGGAGACCTGCTGTACTCTATAGAGTAAACCAACCGTCCTCTGTAGAGTAGACCCTCCGTCCTCTTCAGAGCAAATTCACCGTTCTCTGTAGAGCAGACTCATCGTCCTCTGCAAAGCAGACGCACCGACCTCTGTAGAGAAGGCTTACCATCCTCCGTATAGCAGACCCACCGTCCTCTGTAGAGCAGAGTCACCGTCCTCTATACAGCAGGCCCACAGTCTTCTACAGAACAGGCCCGCTGTCCTCTGTAGAACAGACCTGCCGTTCTCTGTGGAGCAGACTCAACGTCCCCTGTAAGGCAGACCGACCGTCCTCTGTAAAACAGACCCGCTGTCCTCTGTAGAACATACCTGCTGTCCTCTGTAGAATAGACCTGCTGTCCTCTGTAGAACAGACCCACCGTCCTCTGTAGAACAGACCCGCCGTCCTCTGTAGAGTAGACCTGCCGTCCCCTGTAGAACAGACCTGTCGTCCTCTGTAGAGCAAACCCGCCGTCCTCTGTAGAGCAGACCCGTCCGCCTGTCTGCCCCCTGTTGCCGGCTCGAGCGGCCCAGTCGTCGGCGCCGCGATCAGCGCTAACGGGACGCTTCCGGCAGCTGCTCGTTCCTCGGGTCAGACTAGGATTCGGTCGTTCGCTCCGCGGGCCAGACTCCGGTCCGGACGTTCGCTCCGCGGACCAGACTCCGGTCCGGACGTTCGCTCCGCGGGCCAGACTCCGGTCCGGACACTCGCTCCGCGGGCCAGACTCCGGTCCGGACGCTCGCTCCGCGGACCAGACTCCGGTCCGGACGCTCGCTCCGCGGGCCAGACTCTGGTCCGGACGCTCGCTCCGCGGACCAGACTCCGGCCCGGATGCTCGCTCCGCGGACCAGACTCCGATCCAGACTCGCGGCCCAGACTTCAGTCTTGGGGTTGCCTGCGTGATGGCCCGGTGTGGCCCACCGCTGCAGTTCCGTCTTCGGCCATGGGCTCTCTCAGTTCACGGCGCGCTTCTTATTGTTTGACAGGGCGTCGATATAAATGATCTGGACGTCTATAGTTTCTGTAGAAGGGTCTCTGTAGAGTCTCTGTAACAAACTGAGAATGCCTCCCTCCATCGAGAAGGGAAGAAGAGAGACAAACGCTTTATTGGAAGGGGAGTTTCGGAATTTGGCAAACATTTGTTTTCTTTATCAGGAAATTGCTGGCCGAAAAACCATAATGGAGTGAGTGTTTTTTACGTTTGTCTTTTACCATCAACGGCCACCTCAGCCCGATTTGGCATTCGTAATAAAATGGTTTGGAAGTTAAAAGAAACGTATAAGGAGACACAACAGACTCCTCCCTCTTTGGGTACGAGTGTCTGACATAGCACAGGCCTGAGTACAGGCCCATGATGAGATGACACTGCCAGTGCCAGCTTACCTGACAGTCATGAGCCCCGTACCCGTACCCGTACGTACATCTTCTTTTCCCACTTAGCGGATGTGGTGCTGTAGTGGTTGGGACCTTATCCATTTCCTGTCTTAGCTGAACTTGTTTGCTCCCGAAAAAATTCAAGTTTTTTCTCTCAACATGACCTGCATGGAGCGGAATACGACTGTCGTAGGCCGTCGCCGCCGTAAACAGAGGCGGACTGTAAATTACGACGTTCGCAGGCCGGAGCGCTTTGTACAATTAGAACCAATTGGCTGAAATGGAGAACTGAGTGGCATTCATTGGAGGCTAGCACCGTCAGTACGATTCTTCTTTATCCATAACCCCCTTCTGCTTTATCATGGCGCTTCAAAGCCCAGTGCCGGGCTCAGAGGGCTCAAAGTGTCCGACTATTGCGAGAAGTCGGGACAAGGACTCATAAACAATTTAAGTTATCTGGTGTGACTCATCTGCCGGTCACGGGTCACGCAAATCCATCCCGTATTCACGGTATCTACGTGCGTTAAAGCGATTCGCTTGCGCCATCAATGCACTACTCTTCAACAACGCTGCGGTGGTCACACCACGGCTGTGACCCACATTCAGGCAATTCACAGATCCATATGGGTTGTCTGTTTCGTACCTCCTCTCATGTCACGCACTTCTTTCCGCGCTCGGCTGTCTGTGACCGGCACAAGCTGGCGTTGGCTGCCGTGAATTGGCGGCGTCAGTCAAGTCTCATTGCGTGTGTACGAGGTCATTCAGCAGGTCTTCGGGCGCAGACGTGTGGGTCCACTTGGGCGTCCTTGGCGCCTAAGTGATGACGCAAACTACCGGAAGCTGGACCAGCCTGCTCTGGCGAATGTTATTCCATCCAGCCCTCGTGCTATCTCAAACACACTACTCAACAGTGCTGAGACATGGCGTGGTGACATTCGTCGTGTTTACGCTAATGCCTGCATAATTGCACACGGACGCTTGTTTTTTTATTACCAGCGAGGTCGCAGAATGAACCAGTCCCAACGTTAACCAGCCGGACACTGCGTAGCTTTAACGTCACGCCCCGGCCAGACATGCCTTTGAGGGGCTATTATCTTGAGAACCAGAGGTCGTACTGTCATGAGGATTTTAGCAACAAACAGCGCATTCTTTAACTCATCAATGCAATGCCTCATGAATCGTCGTATTTAAAAGCGTTAGTTTAACCAAGCAGCGTATCTCTGCTAAGGAGCAATATTGGCACCACTTCACGTCCAGATTTAGTTAACATAGGAAACAGAAAAATCTCCAAATCGTGAAAAGGCTGAATTAGACTTGACCTGAAAAACGTTTGGAAAGAGGTGCAGATTTCGGCGATCAGGCATGGCGGCGACAATGAGACTCACGTTTTGAATATAATATCATATGATGATGCATCTCATTTGATGCTATCATTTCTGAGACTGCCACGTCATGTGATCCTATCATATTCTATAAAACGCTTGTGCCATATCAAACTGGCAGATCACATAAGACTATCATATATGATACCATCACTCCTTGAAAATTCATCGATTTCGTCGATCCACAGCATTTAGTCCAGGTAGACTCTGCAGCTGCGAAGCTTACCAGTTTCCAAGCGCCGCCGTTTTTTGTTTCGTTTCGAGCTCGAGCATTAATGATCAGCAGGCCTCCGTCTCTCAAGCCCATTACGAAGGGGCATGAAAAAGGATTTTGAAAAAGAGGATATTTTACATAATAGGAGTGTGTTCTAATATAACTCCATGACGCGCGTTATATTTTGTGCAATGCTTTTCTATTCAGCTAATACGAGTCGTATTCGTACGGATATATACCGCACCGCAGACCGTATATAACTTAGAAGACAGAACCACAAATTGTTAGCCCATTGAGCTGGCTTAAACTTTCAAACGTGACGTGGCCTGACGTTCCACGACATCCAGCTGACGCCGTTTTACGTGGTCTATCCGATGTAGTTTCCGCTTGGCCTTGACTTGTTGGGGTTTCGAGATCAAGGGGTCCCGTGAGGATCCAGGCGGTCTATAGGGTCCGTGAGGGTCCGTGAGGATCTATAGTCTATAGATCCGTAGGGTCTATAGGGTCCGTGAGGATCCAGGCGGTCTAAAAGGGTCCCCGTACATGGGTCCGCAAAGTCTCTTTTGAGCTCAGTTTTTCCATACATTCCCATAAGGTCAATACTGAACGCTCACGAAAAATGATGCCTGTTTGGCATACCTGTTCGCATTTTCTCACACCTAAAGGCATCATCTTCCGACGGGGGCGACCTGAACACAGGACCAGAGAAAATCATAGTTTGACACTGCGGTGCTGTCCAAACAATGTTTGATTCGATTTGGAACCGCGTGAAGGGGCGACTTTGTGCCTATGTAACCGGATGTCCATGTGAGCGTAGGACCGTGACCATGCAACAGTGTGTCTACATGTCTGTTTCCGCACGTCTGTGTGTTTGTGTCCGCGTGTCTATGTACATGTGTCCGCGTGTCTGTATGTCAGTTGGACCTTGTAGTAGTTTGTCCATGTGACCATGTGACCATGTGGTGGTGTAACTATGTAGCCATGCAATGGTGTGTTTGCTTGCCCGCATGACCGTTCGTTCATGCAATGGTGTTGATTTGTTTATTTAGGACATAAGCATTCCACAGGCAAAAACTCAATCACGGAGGCAGTCCAGTTTTAAGGACAATAAATATACGATACACACACAAACAAAAAACCTAACCAAACACACACACACACACATACACACACACACACACACACACACACACACACACACACACACACACACACACACACACACACACACACACACACACACACACACACACACACACACACACACACACACACATACATATATATATATATATATATATATATATATATATATACACATAGTTACACACACATACACATCACACAGTCGCGCATCACGTCATCAAGAAAATGCTCCTCGTGTGCCGGCGAATCCTAAAGAAATCAGATCGGAATGATTTTGTTGGATGAAAAAAGTCAGTGGAAGGGAAATTCTGCAAAAATTGATTGCAGACAGCGGGTAGTCGTGCGTCAAATCCATTTTAACAGTGGTGACCCTTGCAAATGGCTGGTGGAAAAGGCCGATATGCCGAGAACGCCGGACGGGCGTAGCCAGAATGAACAGTGATGTCAAATGAGCGC
>NW_023596921.1:12946284-12953784 GCF_011947565.3 Pollicipes pollicipes
GCGGACGCCCAGGTGCAGCAGATTCTGGCCGGCCTGGAGCAGACCAAGATGAGCGTGCGCCAGACGCTGGGTCTGATGCGCCACGCAGACTACCTGCGGCCCGTTCTCATTATCGCCTTGCAGATGACCATCCTCAACTTCTCCGGCATTAACGCCATGTTCGGCTACGCCGTCGTTATCTTCAAGCTGGCGCGCACTGGGATCAACGCCTACCAATGCGCTATGGTGCTGGCGGCCGTGCGGCTGCTCTGCAACCTCTTCTCGACGTCGCTGATCGACCGACTCGGGCGACGCGCATTGATCTCCATCTCCGGTGCGTTCTGCACCATCTCTCTGGCCGTCATCGGCGCCTACTTCTTCGTGCGCCAGCAGGACGAGGAGCTGGTGCAAGACCTACACTGGCTACCGTTGGCCAGCATGATCGTCACCATCTCCAGCTATTCGGTCGGCATCGGCCCAATCAGCTGGGTCATCTTCGGCGAGATGCTGCCATCGTCAGTGCGCGAACTGTACGGCAGCATCATCATCATCTTCTGGTCCGTCACACTCTTCACCATCCTGCAGGTGTTTCCTGACCTGACGCGCCTACTGGGCAACCACGGCACGTTCTGGCTGTTCTCGGGTGTGTGCGCCCTGCAGGTGCTGTTCGCCTGCTTCGTCATCCCCGAGACTCGCCTGCGCACCCTGGAGGACATTCAGCACGAGCACTTCGTCGCCAAGAAGACTGAGGCGGAGCGAGGCGTGGCGAGAACTGCCGCACTGTGAGGCGGCGCAGCCAGAAATGTCGTGCTGTCGACAAAAAGTGGCGCGCTGAGTGGCGACTGGCCGGCGCACTAGGTGCCAGTCCCGCGGTGATACGCTCTGCGTCCGGTGAGGAGTGCCAGTAGCGGACGATGTTCTCGGTTGCGCCTGGCGTGTGCTTCTCCCTCCGTCAGGCTGGCATCCGTCTTGAACTGGCGCGTGTGAGTTTTTGGTGTTCTCGAAAACGACCTGACTGAGACATGTCCTTGCGATCGAACCTCTGCGCTGGTCTGTTCTGGTGGAAGCATTCCCCGAAGCGAATCAACAGTTACCCATATGCACCTAGCCGGCCCCACCCGTGAGCCGTCCGTACACCCACACGGCATGCGCCGGTGATGAGTGCTGTTCAACACGTAAGATCACCGACGGAGATGAGTGTCGCTCTGCGGTCTGAAAGCAGTGACTCAAACATCACCGAGAGTCCTTCTTCAGCGCTGGCAGCATTCACGTAATATTATTGATGATTGCCACTTGGTTTTGTTTGAAAGCATTTTCGTAACGAGGGACTTTGTGTCGTGGACAAACGTGATTATTGTGTAGGGCCATTGCGTTGGCGCTCCAGTTTGCTGTGCATGGGACGCACATCCAACTAATATCAGCACAGACCCAGTTTGTGTGCCTGTGTGCTTTGGTCTGACGTGCTTCGAATTCAAATCGCAAAGCAATGTGCTGTTGCATTTCGTTGGCGGACCAGCTGTACGCTAGCTGGGAGACGTGTACAGTAGAGTAATAAGACGTGTGGATATTTTGCGCACCATTCGTTTAGTCTGGCTATATACGGCTCATGAGACTCTTCGCAAACTGTTTTGAAAACGCTGCCATTGAAGGGCCATCTAGTCCTGGCTCTGTGTGGAGGGCGTGGTGAGAGCAGGCTGGCATGCGGCCTTTGCTTGGCGCATACAGCCGCTTATTTGTGGGTGGTCGTCGCTGCCTGATATCGATTCGTCATATCTCACGCGTTATGATGTTATCGCACAGAAAGCTTAGCGAGAATGTGTCGCACTGATGTGAATGTCAGGAAAGTGTGTGTTCCAGATCCAACGGGGTTAGAGGGCGGTCCATACTGACTTTCCACTGCACCATCGTGCCTTTATTGTCATGATCTTGTTGTGGTTTGTAATAGAGACTCGTAATAGATCGTGATCAGTAATAGAGACTCGTAATATGTCGTGATCAGTAATAGACACTAGCTCACGTCATGAAGCTGCTGTTCGCCAGAGATTTTTTTGAAAAATACAGAGATTTCGCAATTGCATCGTTTCCTTACGCTGCATTGTGGTTTCGCGTTTATACATTAGGGCATGGTGATGAGAGAACATCGCATGACTGCCTCATGCTCCCGGTCAATCAAATGATGTTGGCAAGTGCATGGCAAGTGGCAACAGGAATTGTGCAAGAATCAGTAACTCACAACTGCTGCTGTGGTACAAACAGGTTAGACAGGATGAGATGAAGTAAGTCCTCTTTAGGTTAGGCATAGTTAAGCTACATTCATGGAAATAAGCATTGGTTGTATGAAACAGTAACAAAATGTTTCTTTTCCCTGACCCCATCTTAACAGAAGCCAGAGGTAGGTCTATTGTGTTTGGCTTAGTGATGGGCTGATGTGTAGTAATCCCATGTTTTTGTTTTTTGTTTGAGTGTTTTATGCTTGTTGAATTTTCTGTTGTTATTTTGTTATTGAATTACTTTGCTTTGTTTTGTTTTAAAGTGCTGTGGAAGGGAAGTACAAAGTGCAGCATCAGATTATTGGTGTTGATAATTTTTCAAGCTCATTACACTGTCATGAAATTACAGTGCTTTAATGTATTCTGTTTCCCTTCAGTTTTGTCAGGTTTCTGATATTACGTCCATGCCAACTTGAAATAGATGTCTTTGTTTGCTGAAGCATCAGTCACGAGCTCATGAGTTCCATCTTTTGTGCCTTGATTTTTTCACTCCTGCACGGTCTTTTTGCAATGAAATTTTTCACTCCCACCCTAGTTCGAAAGCGATTCTAGCTCGCTGTCAACATGGGATGTGCCATAACATGGGATGTGCCAAACATAAAGGTGGCGCAAGTACCATATTTGTACAAAACTTTGCCAGTTCTGTATTTTGTATTTTCAATTATTGCCAATATTGAGGCTCGTTTAGTCTGTTTATTTGTTAAGTTAAGTGACAACTTTTCACGTAGCATATGCAACGCTCTGCATGCTGAGCATGTCAGAGTGCTTTATGCGCTTTGACGTGCATGGCGTGTTTTAAGACGTCTCGGATCTATTTTAGAACCGCTTTATTACGTGCTCCAAACCCTGACCGTGCCCTGTGCGGTTCAGGACAGAGCAAGAATGTGTCTACACGGAATCAAAACTGCGTGTTTCGCCAGAATTTTGCCCTTTTTTGGCTGCGTACGAGCCTAGCTAGATAAGACCAGGTAGAAAGCCCAAAATTGTTCACAAAAGAGAGCAGTTTTCTTGGTGTCTTTGCCGCATTTAGCAGCCCGCACCTATTCTGGTGAAAGTTCACGGCCAAACACCTAAGAGAATTTCAGGCGCCGGCGGTGGGATGCATTAAATTATCCCCATGGTAGCTGCGACATGAAGACGCCCGAATGTCCTTGACAAACTTGTTTTAAAAGTACGCGCACTGAGTGGCGAGAGATCGCTGAAATATTCTCCTCTTCAGCTGTTTTCACCGCAGTTACTCTGCGAGCTTCATGGATAAGGTCCTTCAGGTGCCGCTACAGAACGAAATTGAGAGATGACGGTTCAGGGGAGTGAGGAGCCGACTTCGTGCCGAAGTCAGTGACTCATCACTTTATCACAATGCAAATGTTGGCAAATCGATTACTTTTGCGTTGTGAGCATACAGCACCAAAGGTGTCTGTCGTCATTATAACGGCACGCGAGACATATTTACGCATTCCAGAGAATAGACCCTACGTTCTACTAGCAGACAACAACCCCAGGCAGGGTCTAAAAGACCAGCACAGGAAGCAGACACGCTTGTTCTCCCAAACGGCTGGTCCGATCGCATTGAAGCCTCCACCAATTGATTCCGGACAATGAGGTGAACCATGGGGAGGCAATATCAAGACCTGACCTGAGTTCAAACACCTCGAAAACCCGAAGGGAAAATTTTCATGCAAATGTGGACAACTCGAATCTCGGAGCCTACAGGACCGATTGCTAGCAAACCTCCATTGGATGCGCCATGCATGATTGCCCCTTAAAGTTGACAATTTGGTGATCCTTGGTCAGGTCGAAAGTCGTCCAACTTTACAAATTCTAAAACTCTTACCTGCAGGCATCTCGTTCAGAATTTATTGTTCCGATTGTCTCCAAACCTTCGCCATTGGACGGGATATACTTAGCACTCGCAATGTATGCCATGAAGCCAAGCGCTACTGTTTTTATAGCGCAAAAGCGCGCAGACATCTTTTGGCGGTCGTAGACATTCCAGCAATGACGTTTCTACATATTTTGTGTGGAAATGCAAGGGCGTCGTTTTCTTTTGTGGTGAGCAGTCACACTAACAGTTAGGGTTCTACGCAATGATTTCGACGAGGCATTAGCATCACGGATGCAGTAACTGGTCTGACTTTTGTTCTCGTCTAGTGTCGAAATTTGTGCGTTGCGTTTTGGGGAATCGATTGTTCATCAGTCGTCAAGCGTCGCTGAGCTCTGGGAGGAACTTGACGATCACACGACGTACACATCAGAACCCAAATTTTATTCTTGGAATTGTTGAAATATGAACCGGAGTCTTCTGATTACCAGTCCAGCACTCTATCACTGATCAAACTGGGAAGGGAACCGTTTCGTTGCAATGACAGACGTACGTTGCAAGGTAAGTAGCGCAATCCGCCCGCCGTTTACACGTCATCTGGAATGGACTCACACGGTCGTAGTCATGTCTGCGTTCTTCTTTGGCTCTCCACCGCCAGGTGAGAGCGACCGGAGCCTTCTCGTACCGACTGGTGGTTACAGATAACCGCGCGGTGTCTTGGTCAGCTGACTGAAGGGCCGGTGGACCTCCTTCACCACATCGATGGAGTCGATGACGCCGCCCGTCCCATCCACTGAAACCTGCTCCAGGGACATGTGGGAGCCGTTGTGGAACGTCATACGCGTGAAGCCGTAGTGGATGCTGCGGAAGGCACTCCATGGCGCCGGCAGCGGCCAGAACTGGGTCGTAGTTCTCATCGCAGCCCTGTGGGGAGCGAATAAACGGACGTGAATCGCCGGCGAAGTAAAGTAAAGGGCCATGGCTGCATAAATATATGCAGCTCAATAGAGTAGGCCGCTTGAGGCAACAGCTCGAGTCCGTTACTGTATATCAGATTGGGCATGTTTCCCGCTAGGCGCGAAATACTGCAGTCCATGATCAGTTCTATATCTTCTTCATTCAACTTCTTCAAAGTAAGCAATCAACCAACCTCCAACCAGCCAGGCGGGGGGGGGGGGGGGACGTTTGAACGACCCTGACGTGCCGCGGCTGACGGCAGACCCTCCCCTGAGCTCGCCGCGCCGCTCCTGTGAGGCCCACCTACCGCCGAGCCGGTGGTGATGTGTACCGGGGCGCCGGGGTTGAGGTACGGCTGGTCAACAGTGCCTTTGAAAATGATGTAGTTGTAGATGGGCCAGAGCCGCTCGTACGAGTGCTCGTGTGCCCAGATGGCCAGGTCGACGCCGTACTCCATCAGCAGATCCTCCATGCCGGGGCTGCGGGTGCGGCAACGCCGCGGTGCAGTGGGTGAGGTCAGAGAGATGGTCATGACGTGCGGTAGGAGACCCTCAGAAACTATGTGTCAGCAATAGCTCATACTGTCCGTTACTGCATGTAGTTGTGGAGATGTACCACAGCAAAGTGCTGCCTATATTTCAAAGTCATTGTTGAAGAGGATTGTATCCCAGCGCACTGCACAGAGACGCACCGAACACGACTTAAAATATTGCTCGGGCGACCTCACATTTGGAACCCCAGCAGCTGACCCCGGTCGAGCCCCGCCGAGGGCCCTCCTCCATTGCCAACGCCCCCTTCCTGTGGCCGCGCCTGCATGTCCCTCACATGTTATGCTCCGGTATGCCGACTCGGAGGCGGTCGTGCGCCTTGGTGCAGTCGTCTTTGTCGAGGTTGGTGCAGTACATGGGACGGTGGCCGTACACCACGATCCAGGGTCGCTGGGCGCGCGCCGATGGTTCGCTCGCCATCTGAGGAGGTCGGCGCCAGTCAGATAGGGTGTGACGTCACACGCCGGCCTGGCTCGGGCGGCCGCGACAACGGGACGAGGGCGGAGCTGCAGGAAGGCTGGTGGGTAGGAAGCTGAGACTACGGAGAACGTGTGCAAGCAGGACCGCGACGACGGGACGCTAGTGAAGCTTCGGTGAAGCTCATGGGTGGGAAGCTGGGACTGCGGAGGGCGTGTACAGGCAGGGCCGCGACGACGGGACGCTAGTGAAGCTTCGGTGAAGCTGATGGGTGGGAAGCTGAGACTACGGAGAACGTGTGCAAGCAGGACCGCGACGACGGGACGCTAGTGAAGCTTCGGTGAAGCTGATGGGTGGGAAGCTGGGACCATGGAGAATGTGTACAGGCAGGGTCGCGACGACGGGACGCTAGTGAAGCTTCGGTGAAGCTGATGGGTGGGAACCTGAGACTGCGGAGGGCGTGTTCAGGCAGGGGAGCGATAAATGGACGTTTGTTAAGCTGCGGTAAAGCTTGTGAAGGGAGGATGCAGTGAACGTATGAATGGGAGCTCAAACGGAAGCTGTAATTACCTTGTCTCAATCCATGAGTGCAATGAATATGATGAGCAAAGCTGATCAGCCGATGCGCTAAAAGCTAACGGAAACTTCAGTAAACGTGGCGCAAGCATTGATGCGGTAAAGACCGCGGAACGCTTCTGAGGACGCAGCGTGGACTATGCTTTGTTATTCGCAATGTCACCTTTCGACCGAGTCAACAGCACGGTGGCACCAACGCAACCGCGTAACGCGAACTCAAGCCCGATATCCAGCCAGATGCCGTGTACCTCCTCGTACCGTGTACCGTGCCGTGTACCTCGTACCGTGTACCGTGCACTCTCCTCGGGAAGGTGACAGGTGCGCACGAGGCAAGGGAGATCGGAAACAGTTGTGACAATAGCAGCGCGGGAGAGTTATTGATTCGGCGCTGTATGTCGTGTTCACACATTCGTGGCGTTACGAGCGCGACCTGCTTCGCGTCAGATTTGTTTTCAAGGTATGTTGAATTGCTGCTGGTGTCGCATACCTGCAAATCTGCTTTCACCCAGTTGATTTGGTTGACAGCCTGTTCATAACCATAGTTGGTATAATAGTAGAACTCCGAGGACACGGCCACAAAGTGGACGGGACCCATGTCAAAGCTGAAGAACATGCTCTCCGCCTCTCCGGGCATGCTGAACCTGAAAAAAAACAAAGACATCACCTTGGCTGACGACCAGAGTGGATTGACCAGTCGCTGATATACCGAATGACTCGGTGACGGCGACAAACATGCCAGACCGACGCCAGAGACGTCAGCAAAAATAATCCATTCGGGGGCGGAGATCACCAAAATCTCCTGATCATTAAGTGACTGCCAGTCATGTGAATGTTTCTCGATTCGTATGCTCACCCCTGACACTCAATGGAGATGTTTTTCCAGACGTGTGTCCTCCGGGTGTCCTGTGGTGCCCTGATAGTTCGTCCCAGT
>NW_023596921.1:12958784-12987221 GCF_011947565.3 Pollicipes pollicipes
AGTGTGAGCACGTCTGAGAGTGTGAGCACGTCTGAGAGTGTGAGCACGTCTGAGAGTGTGAGCACGTCTGAGAGTGTGAGAAGTCTGAGATTGATGAGTGTCAGCCGTCTGAATGTGAGCACGTCTGAGAGTGTAGCACGTCTGAGAGTGTGAGCACGTCTGAGAGTGTGAGCACGTCTGAGAGTGTGAGCACGTCTGACAGTGTGAGCACGTCTGAGAGTGTGAGCACGTCTGAGAGTGTAAGCACGTCTGAGAGTGTAAGCACGTCTGACGATGTGAGCACGTCTGACATTGTGAGCACGTCTGAGAGTGTGAGCACGTCTGAGAGTGTAAGCACGTCTGACGATGTGAGCACGTCTGAGAGTGTGAGCACGTCTGAGAGTGTAAGCACGTCTGACATTGTGAGCACGTCTGACAGTGGGTGTACGTCTGGTAATGTGATGATGTCTTACAGTGGTAGCCCGTGTGACGAACATTTGTCACGAACATTGTCGTGCCGACGACCATCCTCAACTTCTCCGGCATTAACGCCATGTTCGGCTACGCCGTCGTTATCTTCAAGTTGGCGCGCACTGGGATCAACGCTTACCAATGCGCTATGGTGCTGGCAGCGGTGCGGCTGCTCTGCGACCTCTCTTCTCGACGTCGCCAATCGACCGACTCGGGCGGGGCGCAATGCTCTCCATCTTGGGAAAGTTCTGCACCGTCTCTCGGGCGATCTTCCGGGCCTACATCTTCAGAGTGGTAGTAGTGGAGGAGTAGAGGTAGAAAGTAGACGTAGAAGTAGAAAAAACAGAAGTTGGTAGAGGAACAAGAACGATTTTTATGTTGATGAACAAAACAGTGAATAGCGCCCCTTATTATTTCGCTCCCCGGATTTCAATGACATCATATTTATGTTTGATGAAGCTGATAATCTACCAAATTGAAATGCTAATTATCGAACTGAATGCGTGTCCTGGTACGGGGTCAAATATGAACAATCCGACAGGATCTATTTTTCTTAATTTCTAACATGGCTTCATGATTTGTATGCCGGGTGTTATTTCCATATGCACGTCATGATCAACATTTGCTATTTGTCCACGAGGATTAAATTAATTATACCTTATCAACATACTGTAACATCCATGTCCCAGGCCCATGTTCTCCCCTTTCACGAGCATGATATCCAACAATGAAAGCACTGATGCTGGGAACGTCAGAAGTCATTTAGGGCCTATATATACTTGATATTAAAATTGATGAACAGCTACGGGCTTTAGAATGCCTGGCTCATGATTTATCACGCCTCGAGGTAACTCCAGCGGTAGATGTGTGTTAATTCCCCAGAGATCCCGTGTTATTTTGGCTTCTGATAATAGGCCTCACCAGCCGCGCACTGTTGTGTTGACCACCGCAGCTGTTGTTTTGAATGCCAATGACATTGAAATATCACGATGAGATAGGCATGCGATGGCATTACCACACTTCACCTTTCCAGTTGCTTGCAGCTTCCAGCTGTGAAGTTCACCCAGCTCAGACTTCGGATTGGTTCACTGCCTGTGTATAAACGGTGGACGAAGTCGAAGCAAAGTTGGGTAAACTTGCGTTTTTGTTTCCAACGATACACATAAAATGACTGCATACGTTCGCGTTGTCAAAGTAACAAGAGTAAACAGGCGATCGCTTGACCATTAAACTGTGATCACGTGATTTTAAGGGTGGACCGGAAGAGGGAAAAGGAGCAATTTCCCCCTGAACCATTGCAAGCTTGTAGGAAAAATAATGCTTTTGAAGCTAAAATTTTCTTTTTGCTGTTTCATTTCTTTAGCAAATAGAAGTAGCTCAATGTAGTATTAGTATCCGATTGAAAAACAGGTAAGCGGGGTGAAATATGAGATAGGCAGCTTCGCCACTGATGCGGACGTAGGCCACCAAATACACATACAACACTGTTCAACTAAAGCGTTCCACTGGGGTGACGCGGAGAATAGTATGTTGTGCGAGAATTGTTCATGGTCTTTGGCATCCTAATGACAAACTCATGACAATCTGACCAACTAATCAACGTATAAGCCTAACTGCCAACACTTGATCTAATCCACTTTCTGCATACATGGATCGTTGTACACGATAAACATAGGATGTGCCAAAGACAAATGTGATACAAGTACCGTATTTGTACAAAGCTACGCCAGTTTTGTATTTTGTATTTTCAGTGATTACCGAAGTTGAGGCTTAGTTACTTGGTTTGTCCGCTGAGTTAAGAACGTCAGATTTTCAGGTAGCATGTGCCAACATTCTGCATGTTAAGCCACCAAAATCAACGATAAGACGTCTCGCGTGGGGATCGCTGAACTGTTTTCTTCTGCTTTCTTGACCGCAGCAACTACCTGCGGCCGCCTCATAGACAACGTCGTTCAGGTGCCCCCGCAGACGAAGCTGAGAGATGACGGCTCAAGGGGATAAGGAGCCCACTTCTTGCCCAGTCAGTGACTCATCACTTTGTCACCGAAATGATTCTTGAACCAATCTGATGATTCGTGAAAGTGATAAGATGCCGTTCTGTCCTGTTTAGGTTAATTATGTCATGCCGGTGCGCGTGTGCTTTCCTTAGATGCTGTCAGAAACTCTCAATTAATTCTATGCAGTGCTACGCACTTATTGCAGCTTCGAGCTGCCAACTGCGTGGAAACAGAATGATCCGATCAGGCCACGCATAGATATCGTCATACATGCTGCACACTTCACTGAGTGGAGGAGCCACTGCAGAGCCGCGTCGGTTTTGGATTCCCCATAACATATTCTCTGTTAAGTTGACATTGTCGGCGAGCAAAAAGGAAAGACGCGCGTCGTGAATGAAACATAAATTGCCAGAAAACTTCGGTTCCTGCTTCAGCTTGTTATCATAACACTGCTATATCGCCAGGTATTTTTCTATGTCTTGCGGTTGGAGTTTATGTAACACAAGTGTATGGGGTGGGTATGGCTTAAACTCCTTTTTCAAAATGCTGAACAATTCAGTTCTGGCATTGACTACGCATGGATTTCGTCGGACCGCGTGTGACAGATGCCAGGGCCGCAAAGATTTTGGCTGGATTCTTTGATATCTTGATCTTCCCGAATAAAGCACTCTTTCCGGGGCTGAAGCGTTCGATTGTGCAACGTTCAATTACGTCTGAATCTTTGCATCCAGAGACAAAGTGATTGTTGAGGATATTGGGTCTTTTAATACCGGAACGATTAGCAAACTCCAAGCGGATGTTTTGGAAAAATTTGGCTGTTTTATATTTGTCGACGCGAGGTACTCTTAAGTCAATTGTTAACACCATCGTGATAAAGTCATGGCGCCGGCACGAACAAACAATTTGGAAAAATAGCGCGATACGTGTATTTCACGTGACTGCTCATCTTCGAACCACACCAGTTTTAAGAGACAAATGTTGCATTTTTGGGAGGAAAAGGGTCCCGATGCCTCTCACGACAGAAAGAGCAAGAATGTGTGCACACAGGAACAAGGCAGCGTAGTTCGCCTAACTTTTGCGTTATTTTTCCTGCGCATGGGCCTAAATAATTAGGTGCAGATAGGAAACTCAACTTTTTTAGGAAAAGGAACAGTTTTCTTTGTTGTCTTTGCAGCATTTAGAAGCATCCACCTATTCTGATGGAAGTTCACAGCTAGACACCTAAGAGAATTTCGGGCGCCAGCGGTGAGATACATTGAACTGCCCTTATGGTAGCTGTGACACCAACATTGGCCTATTCATGGCTGGAGCCCACTTCGTAACAATGCGAGTGTGGCAAATTCATCACTCCTTCGTTGAGGAAAAGGCAAGCAGCACCAAATGTTGCCATGTTTGTCATTGTAACGGCATGCAAAACGTGCTTACTCTTTCAGGAGAACACACCCTAGGCTCCACCGTCAGAGATCAAACGCCACGCTCATTCCTAACAATCCACGCAGCGTCCGCCTCTGGTAAGCAGTACGCCGAGGCTGTGTTTTAAAACATCTGCCGCAAATGCGCATTGATTTGTCGTATATACTTTTACGACTTTTAACACGCGCTGCAGAGAAACAACGTGCATTTACGGTAATCAAGTCACCATACCCAGAGAGGTAGAATGTTTGCGTATTCATAATTCGTAGAAAATGGGTTGGTTTCCTGTTGTCTATGACCATCAGCATCGTTGGCACACATGCATCTATAAATGCCTGCGTTATAACATTAAGTGTGTAATACCAGTGATCACGGTGATTGAAAGAAAGAATGAATGGTGATCGCAGAAGTGATTAATGATTTGCTATCACAGGATCCTCCGCTGCCAAGAACGAGTATCTGTGGAATTAGAGCGTCGCACTGTCGCAGCAGTTTGAAAGGCATGAGACCGAAAGTCATATTAATTTGATATAGCCTAGATATCATTGTTTGTTCAGTGAGCCATTCGCAGCCAGCCATTCGGGAAGCCTGTATTATGTTAATCTAAGTCAGGGTTTGTCCTGTTTTTCCTTGTTCACCAAGCCCAGTGCGTGTCAAGCCGAATCAGGTGGACCCCTGACGGCCGGGCTGCCAGCGAAGCAAACCAAACTTCACGTTGTCTTGGGCGCGTCAGACCCGCTCGTCGGCGCCCAAGTGGAAAGTCAGCGGATAAATCGCACAGAGATTTGCACTGAACGGTTCTGCATCGGTGAACGCGCACATGCGCAGGCGTCCGTGGTGTCTCGGTAGGCAGGCCATCGGGACGTTAACCCCCCCCCCCCCTCCCCCTAACCGAAACAAGCCTCAGCGCTGAAGCGTCGGAGTAGTTCTGCAAGGCAGCTGTCGGTTCGACAGCCTGACTGCGAGCGTTTTCGAACGGCGTGGCACGGAAAGGGATGGGGCATTCAGGCAGTTATGGTTCTACGGAATGACTGCGACGTGGTATTAGTATCGCGGATGAAGTATTTGTTCTGACTTCTATTCTCCTGTAGTGTGGAAGATTGTACACAACTTTTCGGCGAGTTGATTGGTCGTTAGTCGTCAAGCGTCATTGAGTTCTGGGACAGACTTGATGGCATTTGGCTTTCAGTAATGTAGCTATCATAACCCAAACTTTGTGCTCGGCATTGCTGGAATTTGAACCCGAGTCTCCTGATTACGAGCCCAGCATTTTACCACTGAACAAAGTGGGAAGGAAAAGGTTTCGTTTTAATGACAGACGTACGTTGCGATGGGTACATAGCACAATCCGCTCGCCGTTTACACGTCATCCAAAATGGACCCACAGAGTCGCGTAGTCGTGTCTGCGTTCTTCTTTGGCTCTCCACCGCCAGGTGAGAGCGATCCGAGCCTTCTCGTACCGACTGGTGGTTACACGATAGCCACGCGGTGTCTTGGTCAGCTGGCTGAAGGGCCGGTGGACCCTCCTTCACCAACATCGATGGAGTCGATGACGCCGCCCGTCCCATCCACCGAGACCTGCTCCATGCTCAGGTGGGAGCCGTTGTGGAACGTCATACGCGTGTAGCCACTAGTGGATGCTGCGGAAGGCACTCCATGGCGCCCGGAAAGGCCAGAACGGGTTGTGGTCTCATCGCAGCCTGTGGAAAGCAGACAGACGATTAAAGGGAACGTTTCGCATTTAAAGATATTGAAGCCCTCATTACTATGATGAAACAAGCTCAGTTATAGTATCGTTCATACTTTTAGGTAGAAAAGGCTGCTCTGCACAACCCAATTTCACTGCTTAGTAAATATGCTCCTCGATAACCCGTGTTTTGATTACGTCATCACACCTCGCACGACATTGGATGAGACCCGGATGCCCGCCGTTATATCCGGAGATGGTTGCTTGCGACCGCCAGATACAAACGGCTCGGCCATTTTATTTTATCGGGATTGATCGCCGCCCGACTTATGGAATGACGGGACTTGAATGACGTTATTATGACGTCATGCATGCCAAGGTTAACTTGAAGTATTCCCTTCGGGAGGGAAGTCTCTCAATTTTCGTGGGGCGTTTAGCTGAAAAACTAGAGGGGTTTGGGTCTAAGGAAAGGGCTGTGTAACTACACCGAAGATCTTCAAAATGGCTACATCATCTCAAAACCCCATAGAAATGTGGAGCACTCCCTTTAAGCCGCCAGCAAAGTAAAACAGGGGGCCAATGGGTAACTCTAAGAAATTCATCTCAATAAAGTTGACCGCTTCAGCTAACAGCGCTAGTCCGTTACCATACATCCGATGGGGCATGTTCCGCTAGTCGCGGAAATACCTGCACTCCACAATCAGTTCCATATCTTCTTCATTCAACTTTCCTCATCAGTGAGCAATCATCCGAACCCCCGACCCGCCCAGGCCAGGAGCGTCTGGACGACCCCCCTGACGTGCACGCGGCTGACGGCAGACCCTCCCCTGAGCTCGCCGCGCCGCTCCTGTGAGGCCCACCTACCGGCCGAGCGGTAGGTGATTTGTACCGGAGCGCCGGGGTTGGAGGTTTACGGCTGATCAACAGTGCCTTTGTAGACGGCTGTTTTTGAGTTGTTAAATGGGCCAGAGCCGCTCGCTCCGAGTGCCTCGTGTGCCCAGTGCCAGGTCGCAGAGTCGACGCCGTTACTCCATCAGCAGATCCTCCATGCGGGGCCTTGCGGGTTGCGGCAACGCCACGGTGCCAGTTGGTGGGTGAAGGGTCAGAGAATGTTCATGACGTGTAGGAGCAAACCCGCAGAAAGCACGGGTCAACAATACCCCATTGTCCATTACTGTATGCAGTTGCGGAGATGTACCACAGCAAAGTGCTCCTTTATTTTAGGAATCATTGCTTAAGAGTGCTTTATTCCAGCGCACTGCAGACAGACGTCTATCTGGTTCCGACCCCGGTTTAAAAATTTGCTAGAGCGACCCCAAACTTGGAACCCCAGCAGCTGAAGCAAGCTTCACCCCGGTCCAAGCCTCGCCGAGGACCATCCCCCGTTCCCAGCGTCCTGTCCCTGTGGCCACGCCGACGCGTGCTCACATGTTGCGCTCCGGTATGCCGACCCTGAGAAGGTCGTGCGCCTTGGTTGCAGGTCGTCCTGGTTGAGGTTGGTGCAGTACATGGGACGGTGGCCGTACACCACGATCCAGGGTCTCTGAGCGCGCGCCGATGGTTCGCTCGCCATCTGAGCAGGTCGGCTCCGGTCAGGTAGGGTGTGACGTCACACGCCGGCCTGGCTCGGGCGACCGCGACCACGGGTCGCTAGTGAAGCTTCGGTGATGAAGCTGATGGGTGAGGAAGCTGAGACTACAGGAGAACAGTTGTGCACGCAGGACCGCGGACGACGGGACGCTTGTGAAGCTTTGGTAAGGCTACATAAGTTTGTGAAGGGAGGATTGCAAGTGAAACGTATGAAGGAAGTTCAATCGGAAGCCGATAATTACCCTCGTGTTAAGCAAGACTGCCGTGCATGTACTGAAGCTGTAACTTACCTCGTGTTAAGCGATGACTGCAGTGAATGTACTAAGTGAAGCTGAGCAGCCCAAGGAGCTATATTTGACGGAGACTTCAGTAAACGTGACGCAAGCATTGGTAGGTAAGAAAAAACTAGGAAACCCTTCTGAGAACGCGTCAACTATGCTTTGTTATTCACAATGTCACCTTTCGACCGACGTCAACGGCACGGTGGCACTGACGCAACCGCGTTAACGCGAACACAAGAATCCGATACCCAGCCAGATGCCGTGTACCTCTCGCACTCTCCTCGGGAAGGTGACAGGTGCGCACGAGGTCAGGAAGATCGAAAGCACTCGCGACGATAGCAGCGCGGGAGAATTATTGATACGGCGCTGTCTGTCTGTTCACACATTCGTGGCGTTAGGAGCGCTACCTGCTTCGAGTCAGATTTGTTTAAAGGTATGTTGAATTGCTGCTGGCGTCGCGTACCCGCAAATCTGCTTTCATCCAGTTGATTTGGTTGACAGCCTGTTCATAACCATAGTTGGTATAATAGTAGAACTCTGAGGACACGGCCACAAAGTGGACGGGACCCATGTCAAAGCTGAAGAACATGCTCTCCGCCTCTCCAGGCATGCTGAACCTGGAAATAAAGACGTCACATTGGCTCATCACAAACCAGCTGATGATCGGTCGCTGATGTACCCAATGACTCGGTGACGGCGAAAACATGCCAGACCGACGCCAGAGACATCAGCGGAAATAGCCAACCCGACAACGAAGATCATTCATTGTACCCTGCATGATCAGTTAAGTTATTGCCAGTAGTCATGGTAATCTTCCCTCGATTGCATGTACCACCCCCCCCCCTCGTGGCACCCAATTGCGATACTTTCCTCCGGACGTTTGGCCTCCGGGTGTCATGTCGGTGACGTTGTACCGGTGGTCTATCCCGTTCCCCTCGCACCCTGTTCTTCTGTAGTTGGAGGAATTTTCAGCCTCTCCATACTTCGGCGGACTGTTGCCGTAGTTCGAGAGGAATGCTGGCCGTCCCTGGTCCACGAACCGACATCTGTAGGGTGGCATGAAGATACTCATAACGACTCACCTGTTCTTGTAATTGGCGGAAGTTGCCGGCCTGGCTCGTGGTTTGCCGGGGCACGTCATGTACGGCACAAACGGGCGGCGATGGGCTGGATCTGCCGCATGAACTGGTCTTCCACACCTCACCCTGATCGCTGTCCATGTCGTAGGCGAAGTCGCCCACGTGAAGCGCGGCGTCATACAGGCCCTTCTGCGTGTCCTCCTCCAGTTGCGGCAGCGAGCGAGCGTTCTGACCAGCCGGTGTCATCGTCAGAGACAGGACCAACATGGTTTAATTGCTCGCGACGTAAGCGTGGCCTGTCTTGAGTATTGCAGCCATTTTAAGGTCGGGCCTGAACACGCGCGGCATGAGGCGAGCCAGGACTGGCACTGGAACTGCTCGCAAGGAACAGCTTGCCGACAAGTCCACACCGCACCTGTATTGCATACCCACCACGGAGCCGAGGTCGCCGTAGACGACAAGCCGCGGACTCCAGTCGATGCCGGGCTTCATGGCCGAGAACTGGAAGACGTCTGACCAGCCTTCGGGACCGCTCACTTGGTACGAGTACTGCTCACCAGGCTCCAGACCCGTCAGGTTCACGCTGCGTGCGGATCAGGGGCAACATGGGTGTCCAGATACCTGCAAGCCTGTCAGCCTCTCACAATGCGCTGCTTTGAGGGTGAATACGAATGTGCCAGCTGTGACTTAAAGTCCAGCCTCACGGTAGCTGTTTGAGATCACCTAACAAGTAGCATTTATGTGTTGCGGCAAGCCATTCGTATGGCGTGTAATCGACAAAATATGCTTCCAAAGCAATGCCTTTATCAATAGCGAGTTTTTTGCAGTGCTTAACAGTTTATACCATACAAGGTTCGCCACAACATGGTCTCCTCCCTCTCTCCACTCGCTTTCTTTCTTTCTCTCTCTCTCTTATCTCTCTCCTCTCTCTCTCTCTCTCTCTCTCTCTCTCTCTCTCTCTCTCTCTCTCTCTCTCTCTCTCTCTCTCTCTCTCTCTCTACTCGCTCGCTCTCGCTCTCTCTCATGTAAGGAAGGTTTGAATCAGGGCGGCTCTTTACCAGGTGAGTTGCTCAATCGAACAGCACCCTTTGCTTGGAAAATAAAGCGGCATGATGCGGTGGCCAAAACTATTGCTGAAATAAGTTCTCGGGTGAAAGAATAATCATCGTTTTTGTTACAATAATCTCTGATGCTCATTCTAGGCTATTTACCGGTCTTGCGTTCATGTGCTCAAGCTGAGAAAGAAACGTCGAAGACCGATGGACAAAAGACATAATCAGGATCGAATATGTTCTTGCTACATCGAAGCCTTCTGAGGTTAAGCGCAGCTGGTGTTGCGCGGTGCCGCCAGCGCTGGTTAGTCGGTCACCTCTGATCGGACGAGGCCTGTGGTTTTGGAAACTGTACGGCTGATTCATACCGGACACAGGCCATTGAAGCCCGATGAACCCCTGCCGTCACAGATTGGGGACATGCGTCGGGGGCTGGTGTTTACTAAAAGTTTATCGGCCCGTCACTCATCCTCGCTATCTCCCCTCCTCCCTCCCCGATATTTCCCTCTCCTTTCCTCCTCTCTCTCTCTCTCTCTCTCTCTCTCTCTCTCTCTCGCTCTCTCTCTCTCTCTCTCTCTCTCCTCTCTCTTCTTCTCTCTCTCTTCTCTCTCTCTATCTTTCTCTCTCTCTACTCTCTCTTTCTTCTCTCTCTCTTCTCTCTCTCTTTCTCTCTCCCTCTCTTTCTCCCTCTCTCCATTTCTCTCCACCTTTATCTCTCTGTCTTTTCTCTCTCTCTTCTTCCCTCTCTTCATTCCTCTCTACCTCTCTCTCTGTCTCTCTGCCTCTCTCTCTCTCTCTCTCTCTCTCTCTCTCTCTCTCTCTCTCTCTCTCTCTCTCTCTCTCTCTCTCTCTTTCTCTCTTTCTCTGTCATGCCCGATAGTTGATGCTCCAGCCATCCCGACGATGAAGGCCAAAATTGCCAGTCAGAGACGGCACCATATCACCTACCGGTGAATGTACTGCTGGTGATGATCGGCCCCCTGCACAAAAAGTGTCGAGAAACCGGTATTCTGTAACATGTGTTATTTCGTTAAACAAATGTTATACCCTTTGGCCGCCGAACAACAATGCAGACTTAAGTTATGCAGCCTGCCCATACACGAAAACAGTACATTTTTAATTCATTGCAATTTGCAATCCTCACATAGGTATTTTAATGAGTTTTTATATTTTACATGCGTCGTAGACCCTTATTAATCTCCAGATTGATTTTAGACTGTACACCTGACCACTCCCACTTGTCCGACCATAGATTGTGATCGCATACTATGGTTTGTAATCGAGTCAGTGAATCTGTTGGAATAAACTGAGACAAAGTTTTCCTTAGCACACAAATTAATGATGAGCTTTGAGGCCTGTTGCATTGCACCAATGTTGATATTCGTGACGCGAGAGTAGTTTTTCTTTTGATAGGCCAAGAAAATCGTATTCGATACTAGCGCTATCTATTTTTGGCACTGGGATCATCCCACAACAAGTCTCAAACTTGCCACTTTCCATACTTCTGCTTCCTGGTGGACTAAGTATGAGATAGATATCATGAATAATGCCAGCAAAACATTGCCAAATAGCTTAAGCTAACTTTTTATTAAAGAACATTAATTTTGGGTAAAACGCCAAAGCTGTGCAGTTACGAGAATTCTCCAGCAGACCGGGGTAGGTTCAAGCTTGCGATTGCTAACGCATCATTGTAATGATGATTTGCATTGGATATGTGTGGTGTGGGTGATTATTATTATTGTGTGGGTGATACGTGTTTGCTGGAGTTTAGTTTTGCCGGTACTGAACATTTCTTTTGAACAGCTACTTGCATAAGCATGTTGAAGGCTACCCGGTCACGCACAAAACATTTTGTGATAGGCCACCCGGTTTCACTGTCCCACCACCAACTACCGATACTGGCGCGGCTGCAGACGCTTCGATGGCAAATTCCAGGCCGCCTCTCCGCCAAACACAAGCCACCAATCGCACGCGTTCTCCGCCAATCAACAGCCAGAACTAGTACTGGGCCCGATGCAACCCGCAAATCACATTCGCACATTTGAGTCGCCGGCGAGGCTGGCACCTCCAATCCGCAAGTGAGCATCGTGCCATAGTTTTGCTCTGGATATTTATCTCGACACCCAAATGCGAGAGATGAGGATGCGTAGCGCCGCGGGGGTGTTGATAGGTTCGTAACGTGTGGTGGTGGCGAGTTCGATTCGCGGGACGGCGGCGGACTTTGTTTGATATACATGTTACAAGCTTGATACATGGTCCTACAAGCTTGCAATGGTACAGGGGAAATTGCCCCTTTTCCCCCTCCGGTCCACCCCTAAAATCACATGATCACAGTTTAATGGTGGAGCGATCGCTTGCTTTTCCTTGTTACTTTCATAACGCGAACGCATGCAGTCACTGTATGTGTAACGTTGGAATCACACATCCTCCACTGCGAGACCTCAGAGACTGCGAGCTGCGGAACAAAGTGCAGGCCCCGCTGGCCATCTCGTCCTATCGGGCTCACACTAGGAGTGCGACCCGTGCGCACTACCGAGGGCGTCTGGGGCTGGAGCTGGAACTTCGACAGGATGTGCACCCAGCTGCGGCGGTATTTCTGCTACCTGCGATCTCCGCCAACATGCGTTTTTGGTTTCCAGTCTGTGACCAGCTACTGTTTGGGCCGGTGCACCGAATACGCAGGCTCGGCAAGGAGCAAGATGTGCATGAGATCACCCTGACCCCCTCCCCCCCTCCCTACGAATGTGGTACAGGCTGCAGAACTTGTATTAAGTTGTACGTCAGACAATATATTCTGAGTCATATGCTATGCATAGCCGTGCTTGCACCACGTAAGTTGTCTCAGAGAAATGAAACGTTGAATGCCATACTAACCAACATTCTCGTACAACGAGCTCATACTCAACAGCACATTAAATTCCACCATATGGCATGAATCCGGCAATGCCTGATCGCATATTTGACATTATGTAGACCGAGACATTGTCGGACGACGGCTTAAGAAGCGCTCAGAAGCATCGTTTCCATACACCAAGGTATTTTATATCGCTGCTGCCCCACAGTTTGCGTTACCTGCCGGCAACGAACGCCGCCCCAGTATGAGGTGACTGCAACGCTTGGCGTCGGCTTACAGCGATATTCCGATCGGCTCGCGCATCACGAATTTAAGTTTTGGGGAACAACTTTTGCTATGCCGTGTACGTTTGGACTCCTGCGCCAAAGAATCTCTTTGTCTGAACTGATTTTGTTACTGATGACACACTCTACTACATACGTTCAAGTACCATTAGCACTGGCTTTCATCTGGTGCAGCCTTTTTAATAGAGCATTTCAATGTAATTCGGCACACAATCGACGGCTTAGCTTGCCTTCATCAAACCGAAAGCAGATTTACGCCATGCATCGGCATGCCATCCACCTGCACCATTACACAACTTATGTAAGTTTGTATACTTCTGTACAGAAACCAAACGGAATGCAAAACGGAAAGCAACACCTTCCATTAACGTCTCTAGCTGCGTCAATCACAAGTTTATGGGCGCATTATCTCGACTATTTGCCGCCATGAACATCGCGATGCTGCTTCAGGGCGTTAATACCTTTCCTCATCTCCAACCTCCGTGCTTCTTTGTAGACAAAAGCCCCGGTGAGGGAGCCCCGTCCTATCTATGCCGTCTTCATGGCACACGCTGCTGACCTGACCTGACCTGACCGGCTGCGGACGTGTTCGCCCCCCTCTCGCCGCCTCACCTGTGAGTCCAGCTGCGCCCGGCCGTACCGCACCACCGTCTCCCACTCGTCGGCCGTGCTATAGGTGACCGTCACAGATGTGCAGTGAGTCGGGGTGAAGGACAGGTGAATCTGCTCCGGCTGCCTGCCGACCGCTCGACAGCAAGGCGCCAGCAGCAGCAGCGGAAGCAGCAGCAGCAGCGGAGGCAGCGGTGGCACACCTGGCGGTCTCATCCCTGGCTGCTGGACGTGGGTGCCCCGGGGCGTCAGGAGAGGCCGGCTCCCGTGCTGCAAAGGTTCGGCAAAGGGACAGGGAGCAGCTCCCGTGCTGCCGAGCTCCAGGGAGGGACGGGGAAAGACGGGTAAGCAGCCGACATAAGTACGCTGCGAGGTACGTTTGATTGACTGGGGAAGAACGCTGGTGAGATTGGGGCTGGTGCACAGAGCACGTTGAATGAAGACACCAGCAGACGAAGATATCGCCACAGCATGTAGCAGTAGACAGAGTTAAAGCACATCCTTCGACATGTGGCCGATGCAGCACTATTTGACAAGGTAGAAGCGGTTGCAATACTGAATCTGTCTCCGTCTCTTTTTCTGGGTGAGGACGAAAAGAACGTCGGGCTATTTCACACTATCTCAGACACACTCTACTTTAAAGGTGCGCACGGCGTTTGCAGTTCACATCAGGTGGCTAGAAAAACGACACTTTCGGAATTGTAACCATAACTATCTTTACTCGCCTGTCGTAATGGGTCCCATTCACTTTTGCTTGAAAGTTCCTCCAAGCAGCATCACGAGCCATGTGTGAGAATGTTACACAATCACCATCTATGACATCATGCTCATTATGATGTAAACATACCTTAGTGGAAGTTCACGATGATTCTGACAGCAACGCGTTGCCATAAATGCCGAAAAGATTTGAGGGGAACCTAGATTGCTATATTTCTTAGTGCGTCCGATACCACCTGAGACGCTGCCAGGTGTCAGGAAACGTTACGTGGGTAAACATCTAGCACCGCGTGCTTTCGTCTTATCAGTTCACTACGCACACATGCTCTTTCATCGGTGTTCACTGCTGTATCGGATGACTACATCTGACGGTTTGAGCGTCTGACGTGCAAGCACCTGACAGGGATTACGTCCGACAGTGTGAGCACGTGTAAATGTGTAAGCACGCCTGACGGTGCGAACACGTACGACATTGTGAACGCGTATGATGAGTAAGCACGCCCTAGCAGCGGGAGTAAGTCAGACAGCGCGAACGCGTTGACTGTGGAAGCGCGCTGACTGTTTGGGTACGCCCGACAGCGTGAGCAAGGCTGACAGTTTGCACCCGTTCCACAGTAGGGGATGTCACGGTACCTCTGGTGATGTGATTTCGTCTTACTGCTAGCTCTTTGACATTATCACCAACATCGCCGTGCAGATAACCATTTCGACTTCTACGGCATTAAGTAGTGTTCCATATTTATATGGGAGTTTTAACTGGAAATAAACCATCTTAAAGACTTTTAGTGTGTTTCCAATCTGCCTTTTAAGACATAAGCCCGTTAGTTTCTGAGTGACACGCCGCGAAAAATGGGAAAAGCTGTGTCGGCGAGAGCATTTCAAAACCACTTTGGCATTCATAAAATGAATCATGACGTCATTTAATTCTCCATTCCATAAGTCATGCGGCGATCAAGGCTAGGAAGATATAATTGTCGAAGCGTTCATATATGGCGTTCGTGAGCGTGATTCCAGATATAAACATTCGTCATTGGTTCTCACTCAGTGGTGTGCTAAGGCATGACGACGTCGTAATCAGTCCATGACACATGAGGAGAATATTTACTTAACAGAGACTTAGTGCTTTCTAGAACAGTTTTTTTACACTTGAAAGGACACCAAAAGTTATCGGTGAGCTGTTTCATCATATTGATGCTGGCTTCAATATCTTAGGACAATAGAGACAAAGTGTAGCGCGGCAAGAAACTGACGCATTGTGAGGTGTCGCAACGATAAATGAGTGCTGGTTGGCGACGCGACGAGAAACATATGCACTGTGAGGCGTTGCGGCAAGGAGATGGCGCGCTGAGGCGGTTTTGTGAGGAGAAGTGGCGCACTGAGCTACGTCTGGCCGCGCGCACTAGATGAAAGTCTCTCGGTGATACACCAAGCGGCGGCTGGCCGCGCGCCAGGTGGCAGACCTACGGTGATGCACCAAGCGGCGGCTGGCCGCCGCACCAGGTGGCAAACCTACGGGGACACGCCAAGCGGCGGCTAGCCGCCGCATCAGGTGGCAGACCTACGGTGATGCACCAACCCGCGGCTGGCCGCCGCCACAGGTGGCAGACCAAACGGTGATGCATCAAGCGGCGGCTGGACGCCGCACCAGGGGCAGACCTACGGTGATGCACCAAGGCAGCTGGCCGCCGCACCAGGTGGCAGACCTACGGTGATGCACCAAGCGGCAGCTGGCCGCCGCACCAGGTGGCAGACCTACGGTGATGCATCAAGGGGGCTTGCCGCCCGCACCAGGTAGTAGTTTGTTCGCAGTTCTTATACCGTACATGAAGGTCATTTCAGTGAGTCGGTTCGATGGTTAACCCCAACTCATAGCCAGCGTATTCTCAAGCAATGATTATGCCAGTTAAATGTAATTATGTTCATCAAAAAACCAACCGGATTTGTTTTTTGTGATAATACACCCTTATGAATTGAATGTTGTCGATATATATTTCGCAATAAATTACATACCGTGCCGAAAAAGCTGTGTGTTATCTATGTATAATCATCTTCATTCCAAGTAATTTAATGAAAGCGCCAGGTTTTCGCGCTTACCTAACACGGAAGTGCTACATTAGTGGATCATCACATATTAAATTATCATAAAGGTCCAATGCAAATATCAAACCAGTTACTATCGGTTGCACCAGGTGTCTGGCTCTACGCCTTTGGTTTTGGTATCATCACGTGATAACAGCTGACAACTCCCACGTGCGTTACAGCCTCGCTCGTCCGCGCCGCGGATACTCCTTCCCGGCTACGCCCGTAAATACAATGATGCTGGCTGTGCAGTAACAGAAGACAGCCGAGGACTGCAGTGATCACAGCTTCAACTCAGGACCCTTCCTTTTATGAGGACGGTCTCACAGTCCAATCCCACCGGCGCCGCCCGCACCGGCGCTTACCGGCGCCCAGTGGCTGAGCCTTTTGACTGCGAGAACCAGCGCCACCTTTAATTGTAGCGCGGAACTAGTAGCGAGGTCTAGCGTCGCTCTCCGTTACTGGATGGTCAGCTGCGGTGCCACTAAGCAGTGCAGTCTGGAATGCTGCACTGACTTTTGGGCGTGACGAAAGGAAATCGAGTTTTCCTCACGCTCCTGTCGTCTAAATTCGGTTTTTGTTGATGTCCCCTTACCTGATCTGTGGTTGCAATGTTTTCTGATCAGTTAGACACTATGAAATTGACTGAAGCCTTAAACTGCGCATGCACTTGATATAAACAGGAAAACATTCGGGCTCCTGGCTTTCTAGTATCGTGTAAAACACTATCTGTTTACCCAGGTATGATTAGTCGTGATCATACGCACGGTTCAAAGCGGTAATATAACCGGGGGTTCGCAGCATAGCGTCGTTTAATCAGTGTCTCCTGCGATTGTAGAGGTTGATAACTCAGCATAAGTGCTCACAGCTCACAGCTAAAGGCGTGGAAACTGAGATCAGGCTGAGGGACGGACGGAAGCGGCTTCAGAGTGTCAAAATGAGACTCCCAAGGCTCGATCGTGGGCCCCTACAAGCCAAAACTGGCCCGGTACAGGCCAGAATGGATCCTTCAAGTCAATGATGACACCTCTTAATATCAGAATGGGTCAGGTCAGAACTGGCCTTCTGCAGTCCATGATGTGAAAACACTACAGTTAAAAGTGGGCCCTATTCAAGCCGGAGTGGGCCCTCCACAGTCAAACAATGGGCTTTCGTCAGATCAGAATGTTCCCAATACGGGTCAGAATAGGCCCTCTGCATGACAAAATGACAGAATGGGCCGTCGGTAGGCCAGAATGGGCTCTTTACAGGCTAGAATGAGGCCCTCTACAGACCTGAATGAGCCCCTCTACAGACCAGAATGGCCTGTCTATTTTCGATAATACGCCTTCCACGTATCAGAATGGACCGTCGACGGGCTAGAATGCATTCTAAAAGCCTATAATGGGCCCTTTACATGTCAGAGCCCCCCAAGAACAGATCCTCTGCAGTCCCGGTACACATGCCTTATAATAATGTCAGGTCAGAGCGAGTCCTTCTGCAGGCTAGACTGGGTCCTCTACAGGTCAAAATTGGCCCCTCTACAGTCAATACTGGATACTCTGCAGGTCATCACGGGCCCCTCTACAGATCATTGATGCCACCCTACAAGCCAGAATAGTCCTCTCAAGGCTAGAATGGGTCCCTCACAGGCCTCAAAAGTCGCGGGGGAGACGGGCAACCGTCCCTCAAGCTTTCAAGTTGGAGGGGAGGAGAGGCAAGCTTTGCCCACTGCTCCCCCCCTGGTTCTGCGTCCTTGTTTTAAAACAGCCTAAAAACTGGGCTTAGAATACGGTCCGTGCCACACATATCTGGGCTCCGTCATAAGGGAAGCGAATGTGAACAGCGGCTCAAGCTGCTTTTCCCAGAAGTCACTTCTGTGGCCTTGAAGGGGGTAAAGGGACACCAAGAAACAAAAGTATCCAGGATGGGCATTCATGAACATTTACGTATATGCACGGTTGGAAAATAATCTGAGCCATCTAAATGAAAATTTTTTGCACCCAACTGGTGCATATAGATGCGATTGATGGGAAGGTTAAAAAGTGGGGCCATTCAGCGCGTGATTGGTGCCCCAGGTCGTCGAGCCTGAGGTTGTGTGCGCCGCTTGCTGGCCACAGGCTACCGAACCGAAGCCTGCACGATGGGCCCGCACCATCTGTATCCAACCTTGCAGGTTTTCCAAGCGCCGCCGACACAATACGCGGGGAATAACCGTATCGTGTGAACGCTGCCTTCCGCATGCTGTCAGAGGCGGCCGTGTTTGCCGAACCATGGGTTCCACTTGACACGAACCAGCAGGTGCATGTGGGTAGTGGCATTCACTCAGACGGGTCTGGAAAGCGGTCTGCATGCTAGCCGGGACCGATCGGAGGCGACAGTGTGGTTGGGGCCACGCGCGCACGCTGGCCGCTAGCTGGGTTGCGGCAACCGCCCGTGGCGGGTGCGGCCGATGGTCCCGACCAGCACGCGTGCAGAGTGTAACCCAGAACGTGGGGGGGCGGGAACGACGGTTTCGAGGGCACCTTGCTCCAAGTGCTAGCACAACGGACATGGTTGGTACGAGGAAGACGTCGGCACAACCGAGGAGGAATATGGCGCCGTGCATGATTTGTTGCCATCACCTCGCTCTCCTAGTGCCACCTGTCCATTTCCTCAGTACTAGCAGTTCGCGCGGCCGCCGACTCCGCGGCCGGCCGCCGGTACCGTCCGGCGCCAGCAGCAGGCAGTCGGTCTCAGCCTTTGGCACGATGAGGGTGGGACAGCTGACAGCGGTGGTGCTGGTGGCGACGGCAAGTGTGGCCGCCGCCTACAGCGAGGAGTTTTTTCTCGTCGACGTCACGACTGGAGCAGCTGGTCAGCCGGGAGGAGGTGGTGGTGGACCGGCTGGAGCGCTACCTCGAGGACGCCTATCAGAGCCTTGAGAACGTCCGAAGGTAAGGTAGCAGAAGCATGGCTCTGTTAGCAGTATCAACAGCCCTTCATTCGTGCTTCTGTATTTTGATTCGCCCCTCATCATCAGCATAGCTACTGTGTGATTACAAGCCTGAGGACCTTTATGGGCCTCACAAACGAGTCGTGGACTTCATCTTAACCTCCCAGCGTATGCAGAAGGACTGCTGCTATGCTGCTACTCATTTGGTTGAAATAAGGTAGGAATCTCATGGAGACACTTATTGCGCCATATGGGGCTGTCGTGGGAACAATGTGGTTCTCCTGAGGGAGAGCCGTAGCCTGATGCGGCGATTCCTGATGCGGCGTTGCAACAGCGTCCCCGCTTCGTCCGGCGGATTGTGAACTAACCCTGTCCGTACACGGTCTCTCTCAGAGCTACCTGAACCCGACATGAGTCTGGGTTTCAAGGATCAATTCTGAATGTCATGGGAATGTGTGAAGGAACCAAAAGATGGCTTCTTAAAGAAACCCGTAATGAATTACGCCGTGACATATTCCTGTCATAAACTGGAGATTGGCTGCCCCATTGGCCACGCCCCATTTATCACTGGTGATGCAAGCCATGTCGTGCAACATAAACTACGTATTTTTTCAGGCCGACAGAGAATTGGGTCGCAAAATATTCCAAAACTCGGATTATTGATCACTGATGGAAGCGTCCGCGGTTTGCCCATATCTGCTAATTCCGATACCGACTGGATGATGGGCTGCATCAATTACATATTTAAGAACATGACCCGTATTAGTACGGATATGGGTAACACGTGCACGAAATATCCGGCAGATACTTTAAGAGTCGTACACAATGTTCTAGACCGTTTTGCTTTTAGTCATAACTAGCTCCATTCACATCACTGTTGCATTTATCAACGCAGATAAGTAAGTTTAGGTTCAAACATCGCTCAACCTCTTCAACACTTAAGATCGAAAGCTTAAAAAATTGCAAATTGATGGGTACCAGGTGGACACAACTAATTGGCAGTGAAGGAGGGAGGGAGGAAGTAGTTACGGGCGCAGTCCCGGGGGTAGCGGTTGCACTGGGTGAAGAAAATCTGGTTCGGAAATCCTCTAATGGCTGAGCCGACACAATATTGGGACGGCTTTCTTAGCGCCAGTTTGGTGCGCTGAACCTTACCTGTGCCGCAGCACACACACTCCCTGACACTTCAGTTGAGTTTCTATTCATCGATAGCATTCACTCAATGGTCCGTATGGCGCCAGGATGTCAGGCCTCTTGTGATGCGTAACGACGCTTCCCCGTGATCACTCAGATGGAGACTGCAATATAATGCAGAAGAGATCCGGAAACGGCGTCCGGTGGAGGTGGGATACCTTCCAATGAATTGAGCAATGCACTTCTGTTTTTATATGGTCATTAGTCAATAAGCTGGACATAACGCACCTGTGTGTACAGCTGATCAGTTTCGACGTTAAGCGCAACTGCAGAAGCCACATTTCTGCTGGCATTCTAACCACTGCTTCACGATCGGTACAAGCGTAAGCCAGATACCGTGCTCAGCGCAATGAATAGCGTACCCAAGCAACGTAAAACGACCCTATCTATATCACCAAGGATTGCGGTTTGGGGTTTTTGGCCCATATGCTCGGGGACCCATTGAAATGGGTTTCCAATGTACTCTCACACTGGCTAACATGTTCATTGTCCCGCAATGTCTCCCTAATGGGAAGCTCTTCGTAGTCAGATGGACTTTCTGGGAAATGGGATGGGACGGTACCTCCATGGACTTCTTTATCGTCTTTTAGGGTAGTTTTTGTATCAAATAGGAGAGCTCTCCGTACTTAAACCAAGTCTGAGGACGGCTTAAATGTTCCTACCTCCCGGAGCAGGATAGCCCAGATACGAGAAAACACGAGCGTTTGATGCTTCGTGTGAAGCATCAAAGTACTTCGTAGGGAAGAAACAAATGATCTGGGCTATTCTGAGGGCTCCTCTAAAAATGATGTTGTTGTTCGAACACTGCATTTGATCGTCACTGTGTCGCACCTTTTTCCGTCGCAACAAATACATGAACTCAATAGGAATAATGGCTGCTGGACGCCGGCAATGTACGGCGCGTGAACATTTCGTCCTTTTGCTTCAAGTATTCGCCACTGGCGAGCAGGCGATCAGCCACTGGCATTTCAGCGATTCGAAAATATGGGATTGCAGCCGTTTAGGAAATGTTCATGTTTAGGTTGGATCGTGTACAGAACGACACATAATTGGGGTGGTGAACACAAGCGTGAATCAGTGCATGCGGCGATGTCGATATCAACAAGAACACAGCCACAGTTTCAACGACCGCGTGTTGCATTCGGCGCCGTTTTCAAAAAGCCAACATTGCCGGATTGTCCAACGATCACTGGTGTCCCACGCGCGTCGCAAAAAACTCGTGTTGCCCACCCGATTTCGCAGACGGTACGTTGGTCGATGTTTTAAGGCTGGACACGCGCCTCCATCCACTTTGGCTGTAGAGGTATTGTAAAATGCGTGAAGAGGTCAAACACGGGGAAAGAGGAGCGCTGTTTTGCCGAAGCAACGGACCCTTGAAAATGACAGCATTTTTTAAATCCTCTTATAGCATTCGCAGCAATTCATTTTTCGTTCGATACGTGTGGTTTCTCTGACATTTCTCAGAGCAAGGGGTGCGAAGTTATGCATTCGAATGCCACTGTAGACTAGCTTGTTCTCCGCAGGGAATGAATGAACTAAAGCTGAATAACTGCTACCGGCCGCCGGCATCATACGACACGCACAGTTGGTGTTTTACTCATACTGAGTGACCGAGCAATCGGCGACTGAGCGATCAGCGACTGAGCGATCGGCGACTGAGCGATCTGCGACTGAGTGATAGGCAATTGAGCGATCAGCGACTGGCGGTCCGCGACTGAGCAATCAGTGGCTGAGCGATCAGAGACTGAGCAATCAGTGGTTGAGCGATCAGCGACTGAGCCATTGGCGACTGAGCCATCAGCGACTGAGTGATCAGTGACTGAGCGATCAGTGACTGAGTAACGGAGACTGAACGATCAGCGACTGACGATAGAAGACTGAGCGATCAGTGACTGAGAGATCGGCCGTTGGCATGTTGGTGATGCGAATATGTAAAGTTGCTGCCCTCTAGGAAAAGGCGTAGACACGGGGAGGGGGAGGGCTTGGATGCCGCGGCATCACTTTTCGAACGCAAACGACTGACTTCAAAACTAACATTGATACCTTGTCTTTCTGAGACACTCCTCTGCCTATGGCATTAGGTAACCTGACGTTTAAACAAGATGGTGCACAGAATCATGATGAAATGTGTGGTAAACCCAGGCAATGAATCGGTACAGGCGGTACGCTGATGCAAAAGTTGTCACATGAACTAGGCTACAGCTTTCGACGACACAGTGTGCTACGTTCGCACCTTTTTCGAAATATCCATCTGCCCCGCTGCAACATAACATGTACAAACTGTTGAGACGAGACAATCCATATAGACTGCTTCTGTACGCGTGACACCTGACACATGACACATGACACATGACACATGACAATGACAGTGCTACCGCACACGGACACAATGCGATTCCCAGATCAATTGCCTATCGATGCGCGCCACTTTCCTTGTCGTTGCGACTTTCATTAGCGAGATGTGGTCATGATTTTCGAGCGACTGCCCTGCCCGTTTCGCCCGCCCGCGTAAAATTTTCCGACCACTCATGCAAAGCCGACTGGGCCTAAAAAGGGGGCCGTCTGGCACATGTCCACACCCGAACTACGGACCGCACCAGCGCGACAAACCGTCTTTAGAAACCGCCTAGTGCGCCAGTGCATCGTGTTGAAATTCCCAGCCCCGTATCGGCTCCTCCCGTTTGTGACCTACAGACTAGCCACGTAGAAATAGAGCACAGACAAACAGACAAACACTATAGACAATATATCCCCTACTATATATATATATATATATATATATATATATATATATATATATATATATATATGAGTGTATCTTATATAACAGACAAGAAAACGAAGGCGACAACGTCCATAAATGCGGTGATCGCCAAGAGCCGCGGGCTCCCGTGACCGGTCGGGCCACACCGGGTCGAACTGCGCCGAAGCCGCTGACCGCCTCCTGTCGGTCAGCAGCTGGCGCGTGACGTGCGTGCCCGGGCCGCCTCCCGTCCCCGATCCGCCGCCTGCAGAGGGCCGCCCCCGCTGGCCCACTTGAGTGCGGCGGCGACCGACAGGGGCGCGCTGCAAACCCAGCTGCATTCCCGGCGCGCCGCCGCCACCGCCGGCGGGGGCGGCGGCGCGCCGGGAGATGATCTCGCCTCCGGTTGAACGGCGTACGGTACCGGGACCGGCAAGCCCGCGGAGGGCCCGGGAAGCTGCAGTGGGAGCTGGAGATGCAAGAAGCGGCACCTGACGAGCGCGAACGCCTGTGCTGTCGCGTTATGCAAAGCAGGCATAAGTCAACAGCAGCAGCCGTTCAAGCGCCATTCATCTGCAGCGACGCCGGCTGGACGGTGCTCACCAGAGCTGCCGCCGCCGTCTCGGCCGCCCCGCCCGTCTCGAGGAGATCGCCAGACATCCGGCGGCGGTCCCGCCAGTCTCAGCGCGTCAGACTTTGCCGTCCGGCAGACGGCGTGCGCGACGCTCATGGGAAATGGGTCGCCGCCGCTGACCTTGACCGCCCGGTCACGTGACCCAGACGGGCGGCGCCCCGTTGCCAGGCGGCAGCCGGGTGCGGCGCGGCGGCAGCCGGCGACAGAAAACTATTGCGCTGGGTAGAGACGTTCTAATAATACGTGAGAGCGAATGGCAAATACGGAAACAGATGGGAAGGAAGCCCAAAGGCAAGTATGCGTCAACAACAGCAGACGGTCAGGCACCGTTGGTCCGATCTCTGTGTGGGCTGAGTGTTGCCTGGCCAAGGTTCCGCTGCCGTCTGTTTTTCTGTTTTGTCCAGTCCCCGGACAGACGAGACGGAAGCGATCTACAAGACAGTAGTTGTAGAAGGGAAACATTTTTTTTTGTCACAATCTTTTTACGCAGCTGCAGCTTGTTGATTGCGATTTAAACACAACCGGCTAACGTGTAGCGACATCAGATTGGCTTTCATTGGATTGGATCAGCTTTCAAAGGCTTGTGATTGACGTGAAATACATGATGATGCTTTACTTTTTCAACTTATTGACGGAAAAATAATTGGTAGGAACTAATGCAACAGCGAATACAATATTGAGTGAATATTAGGTGACAGCAGCATATTTTTATTCGCACTGATAAGGATGCATCATTGGTTCTTGAGAAGTTGGCAACTGCCGTGCTAAATTTCAACACACACACAACTTTAAACCCTCATCTAGCATGCATCATAACCTCTTCTTGAGCGAAATGTACAGATCAACTACCTCGCGTGAGTGTCAAAACGTGTATACGTTTTTTGCTCAGCAACATTGTCCGTTCTCCCAGTCGTACTCGGGTCCGCTGGCACGCAGGACCTTCCCCGGGTCCGTACTGATGTCAGCGTGCATGCTCTGGCTTCTAGCCAGGTCCGTGCCTTGGTCCCTAGCCATGTGGGCATTCCATTTCTGATCCAGATCCGCATCGCTGTACATTTCCCTGGTCCCTAGCCAGATCCGTGCCCCGTTCTGTACCCGGGTCCTTGTCCAGGTCTGTACCCCGGTTCGTATCCAGATCCGTACCCTGGTTCCCAGTTATATCCATACCCTGGTTCTCAGCCAGCTCCGTATTCACACCTGTACCCCGATCCAGCTCCGTACCCACACCTGTACTCCGATCTAGCTCCGCACCCGCACCTGTAACCCGATCCAGCTCCGTACCCACACCCGTACCCCAATCCGTGCCCAGTTCCGCGCCCAGTGCCGTCCGTGCATCGTCCGTTCCCGAGTCCGTGTCCAGCCGTGGTCGGTGCCGGCCGCACCTGTCCGCCGTCCTGGTTGGTCCTGACCGGCGCGGCTCGGACGGGCCGGGCCGGGCCGGCCGCGCTGGCACCGTTACATGGCTGGCCGGCGCGGCCCACTCCCACTATATGGGTCGGCGCGGCTGAACCATTTCCCGGGCCGACCACAAACACGGCCCCGACAATCCACGGCCGATCGGAGAAACGGGACAGACTCGACAAGAGAGCGGGACAGCTCCTGTCGCAGGAGGGACTAACAACACAGGAGCGAGTCCCGGGCCGACCACAAACACGGCCCCGACGACCTACGGCCGACCGGAGAAACGGGACAGACTCGACAAGGGAGCGGGACAGCCCCTGTCACAGGAGGGACTAACGACACAGGGAACGACCGGAGAAACGAGACAGACTCGACAAAGGAGCGGGACAGCTCCTGTCGCAGGAGGGACTAACAACACAGGAGCGAGACCACCCCTGGCAAAGGAGCGGGGCAACTGCTGTCACAGGAGCAAGACAGCCACAGTGGACAGCGCTCACACAAAAGTTTAGTAGTCCCGGCCCAAGAGCGGGACGACTGGGCCTGTGACACTAACGAGACAAGCCACACACACCTGGAATCTTAATCAAATACCCAAGCAATTGGGGCAAAAGCGGGACAGCCAACACAGCAGCAGGAATGCCTCTGACGCAGGAGCGGGACAACCCGACACAGAGGCAGGACAGCCGACGCAGAAGAGAGTAGCTTCCGACACAAGACAGGGACAACCGACGCATGAACAGACAGCCGACACGGGAGCGGGACAGCCTCCGATACCAGAGAGGGACAACCGACACAGGGACGGGACAGCATACACAGGAGCAGGACAGTCGACACGGGAGAGGACAGGCTCCGACACAAGACAGGGACAGCCTACACAGGAGAGGATAGCTTCCGACGCAAGACAGAGGCAACCGACACAGGAGTGGACAGCCGACGCATGAGAGCGACACTGTGGTCGTGCGCCCACGCGCTACCACTCTATCCAAGTGACTCGGTACGAATCGTACGTATTTCCCAAAGGCCGTCCGTCTCGCTGTTTAATTTAAGGCAGACGGGCACAGTTCAAGTCTGCTGTAGTTACAACGACGGCGTCTGGAGAAGACTGGCCCGGCAGACAGAGCCGGGCGCCGGCGGCAAGCGGGGGGGGCGGTTTGTTTGTTGGTGTGCGGTTTGCATAGCATTAAATATTGATTTGTTAGTGTGCGTTGAACATGGCTGTACCATCATGCCGACGCTGCAGGCCGCGGCCCTCTCGGCCCGGCCGGCCTGTACCACAAGCAAAAACAGAACGAATAGCACCCTACAAGAAGCTGGTTACAACGGTGTTGCACGAGCAATTGAACACAACCGGCGGACGTAAGAAATACGGGCCTCCGGGATTGGCTGTCATATGATCGGATCCGCTTTGCATGGAGCCGCGCCGGCGGCCTGTTAAACATGGACGTCGGAGCTGCGTGATGCTGGGGTGGCGTCTGTCCACGAACGGATACGGGCCTGTGAACAGACCGAGGTACGAACAGTGTAGGGGGGACGGCTGCAGATTGCAGACAACGCTGGCAGCCGGAAGGGTGCCCCTGTGGTGCAGCGCCGGAGCATTTTTCCATGGATGGATTGTGACCGTGTCTGCCGCAGACTCTGCCACAAAAGTGGTATAACCGACCCTGGCTTAAACAAGCCCGGCACAGGATCGGACAAATCCCGACAAAACTGAGCTTTAGACGCCCATCTGGACACACATGACTCGCAGAAATCAGCTGGACCAAAAATGATGTGGAAAATGAGACAAATGCCCGAGGTCGGATGTTTTAGTTCTACTCAGAAATCAGTAGCATGGTTCATAACACCCAATGCCAGAAGGTGTTGCTTGACAATGCTCTCCTCCTTGCCTTGTCTTCAAACAAGATGCTAACCCTTTTTGCCGGTTTTTGTTAGGTTTCATTAGTCACGAAAGGGAGAGGTTTTAAATGCCCACAAATGACCATTTTACGGGTTCCGCAAAGCTGTCCACAGTCACGCGTGCGCACATGTGCTGAGATGAAGGGAAAGTATGACCGCCGGTGTCCCGTGTCCGGTCAGTTTTTGCCATCTGCAGTGTACCATTTTCAATGACGTTTTTCTTTACAATAGTCAGATGTTTTCGAAGACAGTTATTTAGGAAGAAGACGTTAGAAATCAAAAGTGGTCAGCTCCTGTGTTTTTCTGTTACTTGCACATTTATGAAAACAGTCGCAGTCTGCACTCCCTACGGAGCATCACAGTTGTGAGCCCGTAAGTGTGCCGGTGCGCTGATGACCAGGGTGTCAGTGTTCATCAGATGCGCGTGTGCATGCATAAGTTGTTCCCACGCGAGAGGGAAGAATACCGGCTAGCGACACATGAAGAAATCCAGGCAAGACCGCAAGCATCTGAGCCTTATGAGCCTGTTGGAGGCCATGACTGGGCTGCTCCCGACCCGTCCGTGCGCATGCGGTAATGATAGCTAGGGTTGGCATCACTACCTAGCTTCCCTTTTCGGTCCAGAGTAAAAACAACGTGCTAACCTTGTGAACCCCTTTATAACGGCAACATTCGCATTATTCCCAGGTCTTTAAACACGTATCAAGTGGCAAAAAATACGACGATGGTTGGTCGTTATCTGTGCCTGTTATGACAACACCCGACGAAAGATATAATGGAGCTTGTGGTGTCGCTTTCATGAAGTGGAATTCAGGCGTGTGAACACATATGCGTGGTAGCACATTCGTGAACTTTGTTGTCACTGAAAACACGCCAGATTCAAATAACTTTTCTATCATTCGGTGTGTGGGAACGCGCTCGCGTGCTCAGTTGTTGGGAACCGCCGACTATGGGTGCGCCTAAGGCTTCGTTCATTTCGGAAATGAACGAGTACGTTTCTCACTTGACTCATGGTGTATTATGAGAGCACACCTAAAAACAACACCGTTCCAACTTACATCTACCTTTGTGCGCGCAACGTAGTAGAGCACACAAGAGGTCTTTGTACTTGTCAGGGATGCAGAGTTATTTAGTTTCATAGGCACCACACGGTATATTCTTAAATGCTACTGAGCCCATTGAGAATGAATCAAATGCCCTGGCGTTTCACCAGAAAAAGTAAGGCCACCAGAAAAATTTCTACCCACGCATTAGCCACGATTCACAAAAACCGATAAACGGTTGAAAAACAATCGGGCAGCATTGGCCGCAAGTTTCTTATTCGTGTCGATACGTCCTTGCCTTAATCCACAACTGCCTGGCAAATCAAAGGTAAGGCTCCTTTACCATACTGGTCAAAAGTATCCTCACTCATTTAAGTTCGAGAGTAACATCAAGCTTTTCGGTAGGCCAAACGCGTTTCAAGCGCACGAAAAAGGAGCAATTTGACCCTTTCCAAATTAGCATAGTTTTTCATGTTGCAGTGATGGCCGTCAAAACTGGCGCCTGATTTGTATTATTCCT
>NW_023596921.1:12988221-13125078 GCF_011947565.3 Pollicipes pollicipes
TCTCTCTCATCTCTCTCTCTCTCTCTCTTTCTCTCTCTCTCTCTCTCTCTCTCTCTCTCTTCTCTCTCTCTCTCTCTCTCTCTTCTCTCTCTCTTTCTTTCTCATGCCCGATAGTTGATACTCCAGCCATTACGACGATGAAGGCCAAAATCGTCGGTCAGCGATGAAACCTTGCCACCCACCGGTGAATGTACTGCTGGTGATGATCGGCCCTGCACAAAAAGTGTCGAGAAACCGGTATTCTGTAACATGTGGAGTGTCGTTAAACAAATGTTGGGACCAAACTGAAACCTAAGTTACGTAGCTGGCCCATACATCAAAACAGCGTAGTTTTAGTTTATTAGAATTTGTAAGTTTTGCATAGTTTATTGAGTGCATTTGATACTTGTGATGCTTTGCATTCTTTTATTCAATTCTGTATCAATTTTAGGCCACAAGCCATGGCGACGCGTTCGCCCGCTCTCGCCGCCCACCTGTGAGTCCAGCTGGGCCCGGCCGTACCGCACCACCGTCTCCACTCGTCGGCCGTGCTATAGGTGACCGTCACCGCAGTGATGTCGCGGGTGAAGGACAGGTGGATCTGCTCCGGCTGCCTGCCGACCGCTCGACAGCAAGGCGCCAGCAGCAGCAGCGGAAGCAGCAGCAGCAGAGGAGGCAGCGGCGGCGCACCTGGCGGTCTCATCTCTGGCTGCTGGACGAGCGTGCCCAGTGACGTCAGCAGAGGCCGGCTCCCGTGCTGCCAAGCTCGGGAGAGGGACGAGGGAGCAGTTCCTGTGCTGCCGAGTTCGGCAGAGGGACGGAGGAACAGTTCCCGTGCTGCTGAGCGCGGGAGAGGGACGGGAGGGCAGTTCCTGTGCTGCCGAGTTCGGCAGAGGGACGGGAGGGCAGTTCCTGTGCTGCCGAGTTCGGCAGAGGGACGGGAGGGCAGTTCCTGTGCTGCTGAGCGCGGGAGAGGGACGGAGAAGCAGTTCCCGTGCTGCCGAGCGCGGGAGAGGGACGGAAGAGCAGTTCCCGTGCTGCCGAGCGCGGGAGAGGGACGGAGGAGCAGTTCCCGTGCTGCCGAGCGCGGAAGAGGGACGGAGGAGCAATTCCCGTGCTGCTGAGCGCGGGAGAAGGACGGAGGAGCAGTTCCCGTGCTGCCAAGCACGGGAGAGGGACGGAGGAGCAGTTCCCGCGCTGCTGAGCTCGGGAGAGGGACGGGTGAGCAGGTCTGAGCAGCAGCCGACATAAGCACGACGAAGGGGTCCGTTCGCCTGGTGCTGGGGAAGTGCGCAGGTGAAATCGGGGCTGGTGCACAGAATTAAGGCTGGTGCCAGCTGAATGATGACACCGGCGGCCTAGGATAACGTCTCAACATGTGGATGAAGACTGAGTTACGGCGTATCTTTGACTCATCCGACGCAGCTCTTTTTCACAATGCAGAAGCGGCTGCAGTACGGCATTTCGCTCCGTCTCTATATCGGCTATGGACGAAAATAAATTAGAAATATTTCACACTGCCTCAGACATATTCTACTTAAAAGATGCGTACGGCGTTTTCAGTTCGCACCAGATGGCCAAAAAATAGCACGTTTGGAGCTGTATCTATTACTACATTAGCTCGCGTGTGGTAATGCGCCCTCAACGCTTCTGCACGAACGTTTCTTCAAGACGCATGACGAGCCATGCGGGATCGTGTTACACAATCACCAACTATGACATCATGCTCATTATGATGTCAAACATACCTTAGCGGAAGTTCACGATGTATCTCACAGCAACCCGTTGCTTAGAATGCCGAAAAGATTTGATGCGAACCTAGATTGGTATGTTTTCTTAGTCCGCCAGATACCACATGGGACGCTGCCAGCTGTCAGCAAGCGTTTGCACGGGTAGGCGTCTTGGCATCGCATGCTTTCGTCTGATCAGCTCATGGTGTACACATGTCTCCTTCATCGGTGCTCGGTGGTGTATCGGCGTGACTACGTCTGACGATGTGAGCACGTCTGGGAGTGTGAGCACGTCTGACAGTGTGAGCACGTCTGAGAGTGTGAGCACGTCTGAGAGTGTGAGCACGTCTGGGAGTGTGAGCACGTCTGAGAGTGTGAGCACGTCTGAGAGTGTGAGCACGTCTGAGAGTGTGAGCACGTCTGAGAGTGTAAGCACGTCTGAGAGTGTGAGCACGTCTGAGAGTGTGAGCACGTCTGAGAGTGTGAGCACGTCTGAGAGTGTGAGCACGTCTGAGAGTGTGAGCACGTCTGAGAGTGTGAGCACGTCTGAGAGTGTGAGCACGTCTGAGAGTGTGAGCACGTCTGAGAGTGTGAGCACGTCTGAGAGTGTAAGCACGTCTGAGAGTGTGAGCACGTCTGAGAGTGTAAGCACGTCTGAGAGTGTGAGCACGTCTGAGAGTGTAAGCACGTCTGAGAGTGTGAGCACGTCTGAGAGTGTGAGCACGTCTGAGAGTGTAAGCACGTCTGAGAGTGTGAGCACGTCTGAGAGTGTGAGCACGTCTGAGAGTGTAAGCACGTCTGAGAGTGTGAGCACGTCTGAGAGTGTAAGCACGTCTGAGAGTGTGAGCACGTCTGAGAGTGTAAGCAGTCTGAGTGTGAGCACGTCTGAGAGTGTGAGCACGTCTGAGAGTGTAAGCACGTCTGAGAGTGTGAGCACGTCTGACAGTGTGAGCACGTCTGAGAGTGTAAGCACGTCTGAGAGTGTGAGCACGTCTGAGAGTGTGAGCACGTCTGACATTGTGAGCACGTCTGACAGTGTGAGCACGTCTGAGAGTGTGAGCACGTCTGAGAGTGTAAGCACGTCTGAGAGTGTAAGCACGTCTGAGAGTGTGAGCACGTCTGACAGTGTGAGCACGTCTGAGAGTGTGAGCACGTCTGACAGTGTGAGCACGTCTGACATTGTGAGCACGTCTGACATTGTGAGCACGTCTGAGAGTGTGAGCACGTCTGAGAGTGTGAGCACGTCTGAGAGTGTGAGCACGTCTGACAGTGTAGCACGTCTGAGAGTGTGAGCACGTCTGAGAGTGTAAGCACGTCTGAGAGTGTGAGCACGTCTGAGAGTGTGAGCACGTCTGAGTGTGAGCACGTCTGAGAGTGTAAGCACGTCTGAGATTGTGAGCACGTCTGAGAGTGTGAGCACGTCTGAGAGTGTGAGCACGTCTGAGAGTGTGAGCACGTCTGACAGTGTGTAAGCACGTCTGACATTGTGAGAGTCTGAGTCTGAGAGTGTGAGCACGTCTGACAGTGTGAGCACGTCTGAGAGTGTGAGCACGTCTGAGAGTGTGAGCACGTCTGACAGTGTGAGCACGTCTGAGAGTGTGAGCACGTCTGACAGTGAGCACGTCTGAGAGTGTGAGCACGTCTGACAGTGTGAGCACGTCTGACATTGTGAGCACGTCTGAGAGTGTGAGCACGTCTGACAGTGTGAGCACGTCTGACATTGTGAGCACGTCTGAGAGTGTGAGCACGTCTGACAGTGTGAGCACGTCTGAGAGTGTGAGCACGTCTGACAGTGTGAGCACGTCTGAGAGTGTGAGCACGTCTGACAGTGTAAGCACGTCTCACATTGTGAGCACGTCTGACAGTGGGTGTACGTCTGGTAATGTGATGATGTCTTACAGTGGTAGCCCGTGTGACATTGTCACGAGCGTTGCCGTGCCGACGACCATCCTCAACTTCCCCGGCATTAACGCCATGTCCGGCTACGCCGTCGTTATCTTCAAGTTGGCGCGCACTGGGATCAACGCTTACCAATGCGCTATGGTGCTGGCAGCGGTGCGGCTGCTCTGCGACCTCTCTTCTCGACGTCGCCAATCGACCGACTCGGGCGGGGCGCAATGCTCTCCATCTTGGGAAAGTTCTGCACCGTCTCTCGGGCGATCTTCCGGGCTTACTTCTTCAGAACGGTAGTAGTGGAGGAGTAGAGGTAGAAAGTAGACGTAGAAGTAGAAAAAACAAAAGTTGGTAGAGGAGCAGGAACGATTTTTATGTTGATGAACAAAACAGTGAATAGCGCCCCTTATTCTTTTGCTCCCCGGATTTCAATGACATTATATTTATGTTTGATGAAACTGATAATCTACAAAATTGAAATGTTAATTTTCGAACTGAATACGTGTCCTGGTACGAGGTCAAATATGAACAATTCGACAGGATCTATTTTCTTTAATTTCTAACAAGGATGCATGATTTGCATGTCAGGTGTTATTTCGATGTGCATGTTACGATCAACATTCGCTATTTGTCCACGAGGATGAAATTAATTATACCTTATCAACATACCGCAACATCCATGTCCCAGACCCATGTTCTCCCCTTTCACGAGCATGATAACCAACAATGAAAGCAATGATGCTGGGAACGTCAGAAGTCACTTAGGGCCTATATATACTTGATATTAAAATTGACGAAGAGCTAAGTGCTTTAGAATGCCTGGCTCATGATTTATCATGCCTCGAGGTAACTCCAGAGGTAGATGTGTGTTAATTCCCCAGAAATCCCGTGTTATTTTGGCTTCTGATAATAGGCCTCACCAGCCGCGCACTGTTGTGTTGACCACTGCAGCGGTTGTTTTGGTTTGAATGCCAATGACATTGAAATATCACGAGAAGATGGGCATGCGATAATATTACCACACTTCACCTTTCCAGCTGCTTGCAGCTTCCAGTTGTGAAGTTCACTCAGCTCAGACTACGGATTGATTCACTGCCTGCGTATAAACGGTGGACGAAGTCGAAGCAAAGTTGGGTAAACTTGCGTGCTTTGTTTCCAACGTTACACATAAAATGACTGCATACGTTCGCGTTGTCAAAGTAACAAGAGTAAGCAAGCGATCGCTTGACCATTAAACTGTGATCACGTGATTTTAGGGGTGGACCGGAGGGGGAAAAGGGGCAATATCCCCCGGAACCATTGCAAGCTTGTAGGAAAAATAATGCTTTTTAAGCTAAAATTTTCTTTTTACTGTTTCATTTCTTTAGCAAATAGAAGTAGCTCAATGTAGTATTCGATGTAGTATCCGATGAAATATCCAATCCAAGTAGTATCCAATGTAGTATCCGATGAAAAACAGGCAAGCAGGGTGAAATATGAGATAGGCAGCGTCGCCGCTGATGCGGACGTAGGCCACCAAATACACTTAAACAACACTGTTCAACTAAAACGTTCCACTGGGGTGACACGGAGAATAGTATGTTTTGCGAGAATTGTTCATGATCTTTGGCATCCCAATGACGAACGCATGACAATCGGACCGACTAATCAACGTATAAGCCTAACTGCCAACACTTCATTTAAGCCACTTTCTGCATACATGGATCGTTGTACATGATAAACATAGGATATGCCAAAGACAAATGTGATACAAGTACCGTATTTGTACAAAGCTACGCCAGTTTTGTATTTTGTATTTTCAGTGATTACCGAAGTTGAGGCTTAGTTACTTGGTTTGTCCGCTGAGTTAAGAACGTCAGATTTTCAAGTAGCATGTGCAACATTCTGCATGTTAAGCGCACCAAAAATCAACGATAAGACGTCTCGCGTGGGGATCGCTTAACTGTCTTCTTCTGCTTTCTTGACCGCAGCAACTACCTGCGGCCGCCTCATAGATAACGCCGTTCAGGTGCCCCCACAGGACGAAGCTGAGAGATGACGGCTCAAGGGGATAAGAAGCCTACCTCGTGCCGAGTCAGTGACTCGACACTTTGTCACCGAAGTGATTCTTGAACCAATCTAATGATTCGTGGAAGTAATGAGATGTCGTCCCGTCCTGTTGAGGCCAGTCATGTCATGCCGGTGCGCGTGTGCTTTCCCTAGATGCTGTCAGAAACTCTCAATTAATTCTATGCAGTGCTACGCACTTATTGCAGCTTCGAGCTGCCAACTGCATGGAAACAGAATGATCCGATCAGGCCACGCATAGATATCGTCATACATGCTGTACACTTCACTGAGTGGAGGAGCCACTGCAGAGCCGTGTCGGTTTTGGTTTCCCCATAACATATTCTCTGTTAAGTTGACATTGTCAGCGAGCAAAAAGGGAAGACGCGCGTCGTGAATGAAGCATAAATTGCCAGAAAACTTCGGTTCCTGCTCAAGCTTATCAAAACACTGCTATATCGCCAGGTATTTTTCTATGTCTTGCGGTTGGAGTTTATGTAACACAAGTGTATGGGGTGGGTGTGGCTTAAACTCCTTTTTCAAAATGCTGAACAATTCAGTTCTGGCATTGACTACGCATGGATTTCGTCGGACCGCGTGCGACAGATGCCAGGGCCGCAAAGATTTTGGCAGGATTCTTTGATATCTTGATCTTCCCGAATAAAGCACTCTTTCCGGGGCTGAAGCGTTCGACTGTGCAACGTTCAATTACGTCTGAATCTATGCATCCAGAGACAAAGTGATTGTTGAGGATATTGGGTCTTTTAATACCGGAACGATTAGCAAACTCCAAGCGGATGTTTTGGAAAAATCTGACCGTTTTATATTTGTCGACGCGAGGTACTCTTAAGACAATTGTTAACACCATCGTGATTAAGTCATGGCGCCGGCACCAACAAACGATTTGGAAAAATAGCGTGATACGTGTATTTCACGTGACTGCTCATCTTCGAACCACACCAGTTTTAAGAGACAAATGTTGCATTTTTTGGGAGGAACAGGGTCCCGATGCCTCTCAGGACAGAAAGAGCAAGAATGTGTGCACACAGGAACAAGGCAGCGTAGTTCGCCTAACTTTTGCGTTATTTTTACTGCGCATGGGCCTAAATAATTAGGTGCAGATAGGAAACTCAACTTTTTTAGGAAAAGGAACAGTTTTCTTTGTTGTCTTTGCAGCATTTAGAAGCATCCACCTGTTCTGATGGAAGTTCACAGCTAGACACCTAAGAGAATTTCGGGCGCCAGCGGTGAGATACATTGAACTGCCCTTATGGTAGCTGTGACACCAACATTGCCTATTCATGGCTGGAGCCACTTTCGTCACAATGCGAGTGTTGGCAAATTCATCACTCCTTCGTTGAGGAAAAGGCAAGCAGCACCAAATGTGCATGTTGTCATTGTAACGGCATGCAAAACGTGCTTACTCATTCCAGAGAACACACCCTAGGCTCCACCGTCAGAGATCAAACGCCACGCTCATTCCTAACAATCCACGCAGCGTCCGCCTCTTGTGAGCAGTACGCCGAGGCTGTGTTTTAAAACATCTGCCGCAAATGCGCATTGATTTGTCGTATATACTTTTACGACTTTTAACACGCGTTGCAGAGAAACAACGTGCATTTACTGTAATCAAGTTACCATACCCAGAGAGGTAGAATGTTTGCGTATTCATAATTCGTAGAAAATAGGTTGGTATCCTGTTGTCTATGACCATCAGCATCGTTGGCACACATGCATCTATAAATGCTTGCGTTGTAAACGAGAACATTAAGTGTGTAATGACAGCGATCACGGTGATTGAAAGAAAGAATGAATGGCGATCGCAGAAATGATTAATGATTTGCTATCACACGATCCTCCGCTGCCAAGAACGAGTATCTGTGGAGTTAGAGCGTCGCACTGTCGCAGCAGTTTGAAAGGCATGAGACCGAAAGTCATATTAATTTGATATAGCCTAGATATCATTGTTTGTTCAGTGAGCCATTCGCAGCCAGCCATTCGGGAAGCCTTTATTATGTTAATCTAAGTCAGGGTTTGTCCTGTTTTTCCTTGTTCACCAAGCCCAGTGCGTGTCAAGCCGATCAGGTGGACCCCTGACGGCCGGGCTGCCAGCGAAGCAAACCAAACTCACGTTGTCTTGGGCGCGTCAGACCCGCTCGTCGGCGCCAAGTGGAAAGTCAGCGGATAAATCGCACAGAGATTTGCACTGAGCGGTCTGCATCAGGTGAACGCGCACATGCGCAGGCGCGTGGTATCTCGGTAGGCAGGCCATCGGGACGTTAGCCCCCCCCCCCCCCCCCAACCATAACAAGCCTCAGCGCTGAAGCGTCGGAGGAGTTCTGCAAGGCAGCTGTCGGTCGACAGCCTGACTGCGAGGTTTTCGGACGGCGTGGCACGGAAAGGATGGGGCATTCAGGCAGTTATGGTTCTACGGAATGACTGCGACGCGGTATTAGTATCGCGGATGAAGAATTTGTTCTGACTTCTATTCTCCTGTAGTGTGGAAGATTGTACACAACTTTTCGGCGAGTTGATTGGTCGTTAGTCGTCAAGCGTCATTGAGTTCTGGGACAGACTTGATGGCATTTGGCTTTCAGTAATGTAGCTATCATAACCCAAACTTTGTGCTCGGCATTGCTGGAATTTGAACCCGAGTCTCCTGATTACGAGCCCAGCATTTTACCACTGAACAAAGTGGGAAGGAAAAGGTTCCGTTTTAATGACAGACGTACGTTGCGAGGTACATAGCACAATCCGCTCGCCGTTTACACGTCATCCAGAATGGACCCACAGCGTCGTAGTCGTGTCTGCGTTCTTCTTTGGCTCTCCACCGCCAGGTGAGAGCGATCCGAGCCTTCTCGTACCGACTGGTGGTTACAGATAGCCACGCGGTGTCCTGGTCAGCTGGCTGAAGGGCCGGTGGACCTCCTTCACCACATCGATGGAGTCGATGACGCCGCCCGTCCCATCCACCGAGACCTGCTCCATGGACATGTGGGAGCCGTTGTGGAACGTCATACGCGTGTAGCCATAGTGGATGCTGCGGAAGGCACTCCATGGCGCCCGGAAAGGCCAGAACGGGTTGTGGTTCTCATCGCAGCCCTGTGGAAAGCAGACAGACGATTAAAGGGAACGTTTCGCATTTAAGATATTGAAGCAATCATTACATATGATGAAACAAGCTCAGTTATGGCTATCATCATACTTTTAGGTAGAAAAGGCTGCTCTAGACAACCCAATTTCACTGCTTAGTAAATATGCTCCTCGATAACCCGTTGTTTGATTACGTCATCACACCTCGCACGACATTGGATGAGACCCGGATGCCCGCCGTTATATCCGGAGATGGTGCTTGCGAACGCCAGATACAAACGGCTCGGCCATTTTATTTTTATCGGGATTGATCGCCGCCCGACTTATGGAATGACGGGACTTGAATGACGTTATTATGACGTCATGCATGCCAAGGTTAAATTGAAGTATTCCCTTCGGGGAAGTCTCTCAATTTTCGTGGGCGTTTAGCTGAAAAACTAGAGGGGTTTGGGTCTTAAGGAAAGAGCTGTGAACTACACCGAAAGATCTTCAAAATGGCTACATCACTTCAAAACCCCATAGAAATGTGGAGCACTCCCTTTAAGCCGCCAGCAAAGTAAAACAGGGGGCCAATGGTACTTAAAGAAATTAATCTCGATAAAGTTGACCGCTTCAGCTAACAGCGCTAGTCCGTTACCATACATCCGATGGGGCATGTTTCCCGCTAGTCGCGAAATACTGCACTCCACAATCAGTTCCATATCTTCTTCATTCAACTTCCTCATCAGTAAGCAATCATCCGAACCCCGACCCGCCAGCCAGGGAGCGTTTGGACGACCCTGACGTGCCGCGGCTGACGGCAGACCCTCCCCTGAGCTCGCCGCGCCGCTCCTGTGAGGCCCACCTACCGCCGAGCCGGTGGTGATGTGTACCGGGGCGCCGGGGTTGAGGTACGGCTGGTCAACAGTGCCTTTGTAGACGGTGTAGTTGTAAATGGGCCAGAGCCGCTCGTACGAGTGCTCGTGTGCCCAGATGGCCAGGTCGACGCCGTACTCCATCAACAGGTCCTCCATGCCGGGGCTGCGGGTGCGGCAACGCCACGGTGCAGTGGGTGAGGTCAGAGAAATGTTCATGACGTGTAGGAGCAAACCCGCAGAAAGCACGGGTCAACAATACCCCATTGTCCATTACTGTATGCAGTTGCGGAGATGTACCACAGCAAAGCGCTCCTTTATTTTAAGAATCATTGCTTAAGAGTGCTTTATTCCAGCGCACTGCAGACAGACGTCTATCTGGTTCCGACCCCGGTTTAAAAATTTGCTAGAGCGACCCCAAACTTGGAACCCCAGCAGCTGAAGCAAGCTTCACCCCGGTCAAGCCTCGCTGAGGACCATCCCCCGTTCCCAGCGTCCTGTCCCTGTGGCCACGCCGACGCGTGCTCACATGTTGCGCTCCGGTATGCCGACCCTGAGAAGGTCGTGCGCCTTGGTGCAGTCGTCCTGGTTGAGGTTGGTGCAGTACATGGGACGGTGGCCGTACACCACGATCCAGGGTCTCTGAGCGCGCGCCGATGGTTCGCTCGCCATCTGAGCAGGTCGGCTCCGGTCAGGTAGGGTGTGACGTCACACGCCGGCCTGGCTCGGGCGGCCGCGACAACGGGACGCTTGTGAAGCTTCGGTGAAGCTGATGGGTGGGAAGCTGAGACTACGGACAACGTGTGCAAGCAGGGCCGCGACGACGGGACGCTTGTGAAGCTTTGGTAAAGCTAATAAGTTTGTGAAGGGAGGATGCAGTGAACGTATGAATGGAAGTTCAAACGGAAGCCGTAATTACCTCGTGTTAAGCAAGACTGCAGTGAATGTACTGAAGCTGTAATTACCTCGTGTTAAGCGATGACTGCAGTGAATGTACTAAGTGAAGCTGAGCAGCCAAGGAGCTACATTTGACGGAGACTTCAGTAAACGTGACGCAAGCATTGGTAGGTAAGAAAAAACTAGGAAACCCTTCTGAGAACGCGTCAACTATGCTTTGTTATTCGCAATGTCACCTTTCGACCGAGTCAACGGCACGGTGGCACTGACGCAACCGCGTAACGCGAACACAAGTCCGATACCCAGCCAGATGCCGTGTACCTCTCGCACTCTCCTCGGGAAGGTGACAGGTGCGCACGAGGTCAGGAAGATCGAAAGCACTCGCGACGATAGCAGCGCGGGAGAATTATTGATACGGCGCTGTCTGTCTGTTCACACATTCGTGGCGTTACGAGCGCTACCTGCCTCGAGTCAGATTTGTTTAAAGGTATGTTGAATTGCTGCTGGCGTCGCGTACCCGCAAATCTGCTTTCATCCAGTTGATTTGGTTGACAGCCTGTCCATAGCCATAGCTGGTATAATAGTAGAACTCTGAGGACACGGCCACAAAGTGGACGGGACCCATGTCAAAGCTGAAGAACATGCTCTCCGCCTCTCCAGGCATGCTGAACCTGGAAATAAAGACGTCACATTGGCTCATCACAAAACCAGCTGATGATCGGTCGCTGATGTGCCCAGTGACTCGGTGACGGCGACAAACATGCCAGACCGACGCCAGAGACGTCAGCGGAAATAGCCAACCCGACAACGAAGATCATCATGTACCCTCCTGATCAGTTAAGTTATTGCCAGTCATGGTAATCTTCCTCGATTTGCATGTACACCCCCCTCGTGGCACCCAATTGCGATACTTTCTCCGGACGTTTGGCCTTCCGGGTGTCATGTCGGTGACGTTGTCCCGGTGGTCCATCCCGTCCCTCGCACCTGCTCTGTTAGTTGGAGGAATTTTCAGCCTCTCCAACTTCGGCGACTGTTGCCGTAGTTCGAGAGGATGCCTGGCCGTCCCTGGCCCCGAACCAACATCTGTAGGTGGAGAGGTACTCATAACGACTCACCTGTTCTTGTAATTGGAGAAGTTGCCGGCCTGCTCGTGGTTGCCGGGGCACGTCATGTACGGCAAACGGGCGGCGATGGGCTGGATCTGCCGCATGAACTGGTCGCTCACCTCGCCCTGATGGCTGTCCATGTCATAGGCGAAGTCGCCCACGTGAAGCGCGGCGTCATACAGGCCCTTCTGCGTGTCCTCCTCCAGTTGCGGCAGCGAGCGAGCGTTCTGACCAGCCGGTGTCATCGTCAGAGACAGGACCAACATGGTTTAATTGCTCGCGACGTAAGTGTGGCCTGTCTTGAGTATTGCAGCCATTTTAAGGTCGGGCCTAAACACGCGCGACATGAGACAAGCCAGGACTGGCTCTGGAACTGCTCGCAAGGAACAGCTTGCCAACAAGTCCACACCGCACCTGTACTGCATACCCACCACGGAGCCGAGATCGCCGTAGACGACAAGCCGTGGACTCCAGTCGATGCCGGGCTTCATGGCCGTGAACTGGAAGACGTCTGACCAGCCTTCGGGACCGCTCACTTGGTACGAGTACTGCTCACCGGGCTCCAGACCCGTCAGGTTCACGCTGCGTGCGGATCAGGGGCAACATGGGTGTCCAGATACCTGCAAGCCTGTCAGCCTCTCACAATGCGCTGCTTTGAGGGTGAATACGAATGTGCCAGCTGTGACTTAAAGTCCAGCCTCACGGTAGCTGTTTGAGATCACCTAACAAGTAGCATTTATGTGTTGCGGCAAGCCATTCGTATGGCGTGTAATCGACAAAATATGCTTCCAAAGCAATGCCTTTATCAACAGCGAGTTTTTGCAGTGCTTAACAGTTTATACCATACAAGGTTCGCCACAACATGGTCTCCTCCCTCTCTCCCTCTTTCTTTCTCTCTCTCTTTCTCTCTCTCTCTCTCTCTCTCTCTCTCTCTCTCTCTCTCTCTCTCTCTCTCTCTCTCTCTCTCTCTCTCTCTCTCTCTCTCTCTCTCTCTCTCTCTCGCTCTCGCTCTCTCTCATGTAAGGAAGGTTTGAATCAGGGCGGCTCTTTTACCAGGGGTGAGTTTGCTCAATCGAATACACCCTTTGCTGGAAAATAAAGCGGCATGATGCGGTGGCCAAAACTATTGCTGAAATAAGTTCTCGGGTGAAAGAATGATCATCGTTTTTGTTACAATAATCTCTGATGCTCATTCTAGGCTATTTACCGGTCTTGCGTTCCATGTGCTCAAGCTGAGAAAGAAACGTCGAAGACCGATGGACAAAAGACATAATCAGGATCGAATATGTTCTTGCTACATCGAAGCCTTCTGAAGGTTAAGCGCAGCTGGTGTTGCGCGGTACCGCCAGCGCTGGTTAGTCGGTCACCTCTGATCGGACGAGGCCTGTGGTTTTGGAAACTGTACGGCTGATTCATACCGGACACAGGCCATTGAAGCCCGATGAACCCCTGCCGTCACAGATTGGGGACATGCGTCGGGGGCTGGTGTTTACTGAAAGTTTATCGGCCCGTCACTCATCCTCGCTATCTCCCTCCTCCCTCCCCGATATTTCCCTCTCCTTTCCTCCCTCTCTCTCTCTCTCTCTCTCTCTCTCTCTCTCTCTCTCTCTCTCTCTCTCTCTCTCTCTCTCTCTCTCTCTCTCTCTCTCTTCTTCTCTCTCTCTCTCTCTCTCTCTCCTCTCTTTCTCTCTTACTCTCTCTTTCTCTCTCTCCTCTATCGTCTCTCTCTCTCTCTCCCTCTCCTTTCTTCCTCTCTATCTTCCATTTCTCTCTACCTTTCTCTCTCCTGCTCTGTTTCTACCTCTCTCATTTCTTTTCCCTCTCCACCTTTATCTTCCGTCTTCACCTCTCTCTCTTCGTTCCCTCTCTTCGTCCTCTATCCCTCTCTCTCTGTCTCTCTCCTTCTCTCTCTCTCTCTTCTCTCTCTCTCTCTCTCTCTCTCTCTCTCTCTCTCTCTCTCTCTTTCTCTCTTTCTCTGTCATGCCCGATAGTTGATGCTCCAGCCATCCCGACGATGAAGGCCAAATTGCCAAGTCAGAGACTGGCACCATATCACCTACCGGTGAATGTACTGCTGGTGGTGATCGGCCCCCTGCACAAAAAGTGTCGAGAAACCGGTATTCTGTAACATGTGTTATTTCGTTAAACAAATGTTATATCCTTTGGCCGCCGAACAACAATGCAGACTTAAGTTATGCAGCCTGCCCACACACGAAAACAGTACATTTTTAATCCATTGCAATTTGCAATCCTCACATAGGTATTTTAATGAGCTTTTATATGTTTTATGCGTCGTAGACCCTTATTAATTTCCAGATTGATTTTAGACTGTACACCTGACCACTCCCACTTGTCCGACCATAGATTGTGATTACATACTATGGTTTGTAATCGAGACAGTGAATCTATTGGAATAAACTGAGACAAAGTTTTCCTGAGCACACAAATTAATGATGAACTTTGAGGCCTGTTGCATTGCACCAATGTTGATATTCGTGACGCGAGAGTAGTTTTTCTTTTGATAGGCCAAGAAAATCGTATTCGATACTAGCGCTATCTATTTTTGGCACTGGGATCATCCCACAACAAGTCTCAAACTTGCCACTTTCCATACTTCTGGTGCCTGGTGGACTAAGTATGAGATAGATATCATGAATAATGCCAGCAAAACATTGCCAAATAGCTTAAGCTAACTTTTTATTAAAGAACATTAATTTTTGGTAAAACGCCAAAGCTGTGCGGTTACGAGAATTCTCCAGCAGACCGGGGTGGGTTCAAGCTTGCGATTGCTAGCGCATCATTGTAATGATGATTTGCATTGGATATGTGTGGGTGTGGGTGATTATTATTATTATTGTGTGGGTGATACGTGTTTGCTGGAGTTTAGTTTTGCCGGTACTGAAACATTTCTTTTGAACAGCTACTTGCATAAGCATGTTGAAGGCTACCCGGTCACGCACAAAACATTTTGTGATAGGCCACCCGGTTTCACTGTCCCACCACCAACTACCGATTACTGGCGCCGGCTGCAGACGCTTCGATGGCAAATTCCAGGCCGCCTCTCCGCCAAACACAAGCCACCAATCGCACGCGTTCTCCGCCAATCAACAGCCAGAACTGGTACTGGGCCCGATGCAACCCGCAAATCACATCCCGCAAATTTGAGTCGCCGGCGAGCTGGCACCTCCAATCCACAGTGAGCATCGCTGCCATAGTTTTGCTCTGGATAGTTATCTCGACACCCAAATGGGCGAGGATGCGTAGCGCCGCGGGGTGTTGATGGGTTCGTAACGTGTGGGCGGCGGGTTCGATTCGCGGGACGGCGGCGGACTTTTGTTTGATATACATGTTACAAGCTTGATATACATGGTCCTACAAGCTTGCAATGGTACAGGGGAAATTGCCCCTTTTCCCCCTCCGGTCCACCCCTAAAATCACATGATCACAGTTTAATGGTGGAGCGATCGCTTGCTTTTCCTTGTTACTTTCATAACGCGAACGCATGCAGTCACTGTATGTGTAACGTTGGAATCACACATCCTCCACTGCGAGACCTCAGAGACTGCGAGCTGCGGAACAAAGTGCAGGCTTCGCTGGCCATCTCGCCCTATCTGGCTCACACTAGGAGTGCGACCCGTGCGCACTACCGAGGGCGTCTGGGGCTGGAGCTGGAACTTCGACAGGATGTGCACCCCAGCTGCGGCGGTATTTCTGCTACCTGCGATCTCCGCCAACATGCGTTTTTGGGTTTCCAGTCTGTGAACAGCTACTGTTTGGGCCGGTGCACCGAATACGCAGGCTCGGCAAGGAGCAAGATGTGCATGAGATCACCCTGACCCCCTCCCCCCTCCCTACGAATGTGGTACAGGCTGCAGAACTTGTATTAAGTTGTACGTCAGACAATATATTCTGAGTCATATGCTATGCATGGCCGTGCTTGCACCACGTAAGTTGTCTCAGAGAAATGAACGTTGAATGCCATACTAACCAACATTCTCGTACAACGAGCTCATACTCAACAGCACATTAAATTTCCACCATATGGCAATGAATCCGGCAATGCCTGATCGCATATTTGACATTATGTAGACCGAGACATTGTCGGACGACGGCTTAAGAAGCGCTCAGAAGCATCGTTTCCATACACCAAGGTATTTTATATCGCTTGCTGCCCACAGTTTGGCGTTACCTGCCGCAACGAACGCCGCCCAGTATGAGGTGACTGCAACGCTTGGCGTCGGCTTACAGCGATATTCCGATCGGCTCGCGCATCACGAATTTAAGTTTTGGGGAACAACTTTTGCTATGCCGTGTACGTTTGGACTCCTGCGCCAAAGAATCTCTTTGTCTCAACTGATTTTGTTACTGATGACACACTCTACTACATACGTTCAAGTACCATTAGCACTGGCTTTCATCTGGTGCAGGCTTTTTAATAGAGCATTTCAATGTAATTCGGCACACAATCGACGGCTTAGCTTGTCTTCATCAAACCGAAAGCAGATTTACGCCATGCATCGGCATGCCATCCACCTGCACCATTACACAACTTATATAAGTATGTATACTTCTGTACAGAAACCAAACGGAATACAAAACGGAAAGTACTACCTTCCATTAACGTCTCTAGCTGCGTCAATCACAAGTTTATGGGCGCATTATCTCGACTATTTGCCGCCATGAACATCGCGATGCTGCTTCAGTGCGTTAATACCTTTCCTCGCCTCCAACCTCCGTGGTTCTTTGTAGACAAAACATTGAGGTGAGGGAGGGAGCCCCGTCCTATCTATGCCGTCTTCATGGCACACGCTGCTGACCTGACCTGACCTGACCGGCTGCGGACGCTTTCGCCCCCCTCTCGCCGCCTCACCTGTGAGTCCAGCTGGGCCCGGCCGTACCGCACCACCGTCTCCCACTCGTCGGCCGTGCTATAGGTGACCGTCACTGCAGTGATGTCGCGGGTGAAGGACAGGTGAATCTGCTCCGGCTGCCTGCCGACCGCTTGACAGCAAGGCGCCAGCAGCAATAACGGAAGCAGCAGCAGCAGCGGAGGCGGCGGCGGCGCACCTGGCGGTCTCATCTCTGGCTGCTGGACGCGGGTGCCCCGGGGCGTCAGGAGAAGCCGGCTCCCGTGCTGCAAAGGTTCGGCAAAGGGACAGGGAGCAGCTCCCGTGCTGCCGAGCTCCAGGGAGGGACGGGGAAAGACGGGGAAGCAGCCGACATAAGTACGCTGCGAGGTACGTTTGACTGACTGGGGAAGAACGCTGGTGAGATTGGGGCTGGTGCACAGAGCACGTTGAATGACGGCACCAGCAGACGAAGATATCGCCACAGCATGTAGCAGTAGACAGAGTTAAACCACATCCTTCGACATGTGGCCGATGCAGCACTATTTGACAGGGTAGAAGCGGTTGCAGTACTGAATCTGTCTCCGTCTCTTTTTCTGGGTGTGGACGAAAAGAACGTCGGGCTATTTCACACTATCTCAGACACACTCTACTTTAAAGGTGCGCACGGCGTCTGCAGTTCACATCAGGTGGCTAGAAAAACGACACTTTCGGAATTGTAACCATAACTATCTTTACTCGCCTGTCGTAATGGGTCCCATTCACTTTTGCTTGAAAGTTCCTCCAAGCAGCATCACGAGCCATGTGTGAGAATGTTACACAATCACCATCTATGACATCATGCTCATTATGATGTCAAACATACCTTAGTGGAAGTTCACGATGTATCTGACAGCAACGCGTTGCCATAAATGCCGAAAAGATTTGAGGGGAACCTAGATTGCTATATTTTCTTAGTGCGTCCGATACCACCTGAGACGCTGCCAGGTGTCAGGAAACGTTTACGTGGGTAAACATCTAGCACCGCGTGCTTTCGTCTTATCAGTTCACTACGCACACATGCCTCTTTCATCGGTGTTCACTGCTGTATCGGTATGACTACATCTGACGCTGTGAGCACGTCTGAGAGTGCTAAGCACGCTTGACAGTGGGAACACGTCCGACAGTGTGAGCACGTGTAAATGTGTAAGCACGCCTGACGGTCGAACACGTCCGACATTGTGAACACGTATGACTGTGTAAGCACGCCTAACAGCGGGAGTAGGTCAGACAGCGTGAACGCGTGTGACTGTGGAAGCACGCCTGACTGTCGGGGTACGCCCGACGGCATGAGCACGGCTGGCAGTGTAAGCCCGCCTGACTGTCCGGGGTACGCCCGACAGTGTGAGCACGGCTGGCAGCGTAAGCCCGCCTGACTGTCGGGGTACGCCCGACAGTGTGAACACGCCTGACAGTGTAAGCCCGCCTCACTGTCGGAGTACGCCCGACAGTGTGAACACGCCTGACAGCGTATGCCCGCCTCACTGTCGGGGTACGCCCGACAGCGTGTGCACGGCTGGCAGTTTGCACACGTCTCACAGCAGGAGTGTGTCTGGTGACGTGACTACGTCTTACAGTGCTGGTCCATTTGACATTGTCACCAACATCGCCGTGCAGATAAACATTTTTGAGTGCTTCGACACTCAGTAGAGTGTTCCATATTTATATGGAGTTTTTAACTGAGATAGCAATCTTGAAGACCTTTCGGCATTCTTCCCAGACCTGCCCTTCTTAAGACCTAATCCCGTCTAGTTTCTGAGCGACACGCCTGCAAAAATGGGAAAGCTGTATCGGCGAGAGCATTTCAATAGTCACCTTGGCATTCATTAAATGACATCATGACGTCATTTAAATCCTGCCATTCCATAAGTCATGCGGCGATCAAAGCTAGGAAGATATAATTGTCGAGGCGTTCATAGTTGGCTTTCGGTGAGCGTTGATTTCCAGATATAACAGCCGTCATTGGTTCTCACTCAATGGTATGCAAGGCACGACGACGTAATCAGTCCATGCCGCATTGAGGAACATTTTTACTTATCAGAGAATTGTGCTTTCTAGAACAGTCTTTTACGCCTAAAAGGACAGCAATAGTTATCAATGAGCTTGTTTCACCATATCTGATGCTTGCTTCAATATCTCCAAATGTGAAACATTCCCTTTAACGCCATGTTCGGCTACGTCGTCGTTATCTTCAAGTTGGCGCGTACTGGGACCAACGCGTACCAATGCGCCATGGTGCTGGCGGCGGTGCGACTGCTCTGCAACCTCTTCTCGACGTCGCTGATCGACCGCCTCGGGCGGCGCGCAATGCTCTCCATCTTGGGTGCGTTCTGCACCGTCTCTCTGACCGTCATCGGCGCCTACTTCTTCGTGCGTCCAACAGGACGAGGAGCTGGTGCAAGACCTACACTGGCTACCGTTGGCCAGCATGACCGTCACCATCTCCAGCTACTCGGTCGGGCATCGGCCCACTCAGCTGTGCATTCTTCGGCGAGATGCTGCCGTGATCGGTGTGCGAGCTGTACGACATCAACGTCACCATCATCTTCTGATCTGTCACACTCTTCACCATCCTGCAGACGTTCCACCTATCTGACGCATATGCTAAGCAACCACGGCATGTCCTGGGTGTTCTTGAGCGTGTGCACCGTGCCTTTGCTGTTCACCTGCTTCGACAATCCCGAAACTCGCCTGCGCACCCTGGAGGACATCCAGTACGAGCACTTCGTCCACCAAGAAAACCGAGACGAAGTGTGGCGCGGCAAGAACTGACGCACTGTGAGGCGGCGCAACGATAAATGACGTGCTGGTTGGCGACACGACGAGAAACTACTGCACTGTGAGGCGTTGCGGCAAAAAGTGGCGATCTGAGGCGCTGTGAAATGAAGTGGCGCTGCTGAGCTGCGTCTGGCCGGCGCACTAGGCGCGAGTGTCTCGGTGATACACCAAGCGGCGGCTAGCCGCCGCATCAGATAATATTTCGTTCGCAGTCTCCAAAATCGTACATGCAGGTCATTTCAGTGTGTCGATTCGATTGGCTAAGGCCAACTCATAGACAGCCTATTCTCAAACAACGATTAGCCAGTTTAATGTAATTTATGTCTCATCAAAAAAAAACAGCCGGATTTTGTTTTTGTGTGATAACACACCCTTATGAATTGAATGTTATCGATATAATTTCGCAATAAATTACATACCGTGCCGAAAAAGCTGTGTGTTATCTATGTATCAATCATCTTCATTCCAAGTAATTTAATGAAAGCGCCAGGTTTCTCGCACTTACCTAACAAGGAAGTGCTACATCAGTGGACCATCACATATTAAACTATCATAAAGGTCCAATGCAATAATCAAACCAGTTGTTATCGGTTTCAACAGGTGTCTGGCTCTACGCGTTTGGTTTTGGCATCATCCACGTGATAACAGCTGACAACTCCCACGTGCGTTACCGCCTCGCTCGTCCAGCGCCGCGGATACTCCTTCCCGGCTACGCCCGTAAATACAATGATGCTGGCTGTGCAGTAACAGAAGACAGCCGAGGACTGCAGTGATCACAGCTTCAACTCAGGACCCTTCCTTTTATGAGGACGGTCTCACAGTCCAATCCCACCGGCGCCGCCCGCACCGGCGCTTACCGGCGTCCAGTGGCTGAGCCTTTGGACTGCGAGAACCAGCGCCACCTTTAATTGTAGCGCGGAACTAGTAGCGAGGTCTAGCGTCGCTCTCCGTTACTGGATGGTCAGCTGCGGTGCCACTAAGCAGTGCAGTCTAGAATGCTGCACTGACTTTTTGGGCGTGACGAAAGGAAATCGAGTTTCCTCACGCTCCTGTCGCTAAATTCGGTTTTTGTTGATGTCCCCTTACCTGATCTGTGGTTGCAATGTTTTCTGATCAGTTAGACACTATGAAATTGACTGAAGCCTTAAACTGCGCATGCACTTGATATAAACAGGAAAAACATTCGGCTCCTGGCTTTCTAGTATCGTGTAAAACATAAACATATATCTATCTGTTTACCCAGGTATGATTAGTCGTGATCATACGCACGGTTCAAAGCGGTAATATAACCGGGGTTCGCACCATAGCGTCGTTTAATCAGTGTCTCCTGCGATCGTAGAGGTTGATAACTCAGCATAAGTGCTCACAGCTCACAGCTAAAGGCGTGGAAACTGAGATCAGGCTGAGGGACGGACGGAGCGGCTTCAGAGTGTCAAAATGAGACTCCTAAGGCTCGATCGTGGGCCCCTACAAGCCAAAACTGGCCCGGTACAGGCCAGAATGGATCCTTCAAGTCAATGATGACACCTCTTAAGATCAGAATGGGTCAGGTCAGAACTGGCCTTCTGCAGTCCATGACTGTGAACACTACAGTTAAAAGTGGGCCCTATTCAAGCCGGAGTGGGCCCTCCACAGTCAACAATGGGCTTTCGTCAGATCAGAATGTTCCCAATACGGGTCAGAATAGGCCCTCTGCATGACAAAATGACAGAATGGGCCGTCGGTAGGCCAGAATGGGCTCTTTACAGGCTAGAATGAGCCCTCTACAGACCTGAATGAGCCCCTCTACAGACCAGAATGGCCTGTCTATTTTCGATAATACGCCTTCCACGTATCAGAATGGACCGTCGACGGGCTAGAATGCATTCTAAAAGCCTATAATGGGCCCTTTACAGGTCAGAGCCCCCCAAGAACAGATCCTCTGCAGTCGGTAACATGCCTTATACATAATGTCAGGTCAGAGCGAGTCCTCTGCAGGCTAGACTGGGTCCTCTACAGGTCAAAATTGGCCCTCTACAGTCAATACTGGATACTCTGCAGGTCATCACGGGCCCTCTACAGATCATGATGTCACCCTACAAGCCAGAATAGTCCTCTCAAGGCTAGAATGGGTCCCTCACAGGCCTCAAAAGTCGCGGGGGAGACGGGCACCGTCCCTCAAGCTTTCAAGTTGGAGGGGAGGGGAGGCAAGCTTTGCCCACTGCTCCCTCCCCTGGTTTCTGCGTCCTTGTTTAAACAGCCTAAAAACTAGGGCTAGAATACGGCGTGCACACATATCTGGGCTCCGTCATAAGGGAAGCGAATGTGAACAGCGGCTCAAGCTGCTTTTCCCAGAAGTCACTTCTGCTGGCCTTGAACGGGGTAAAGGGACACCAAGAACAAAAGTATCCAGGATGGGCATTCATGAACATTTACGTATATGCACGGTTGAAAATTAATCTGAGCATCTAAATGAAAATTTTTGCACCAACTGGTGCATATAGATGCGATTGATGGGAAGGTTAAAAAGTGGGGCCATTCGCGCGTGATTGGTGCCCCAGGTCGTCGAGCCTGAGGTTGTGTGCGCCGATGCTGGCCACAGGCTACCGAGCCGAAGCCTGCACGATGGGCCGCACCATCTGTATCCAACCTTGCAGGTTTTCCAAGCGCCGCCGACACAATACGCGGGGAATAACCGTATCGTGTGAACGCTGCCTTCTGCATGCTGTCAGAGGCGGCCGTGTTTGCCGAACCATGGGTCCACTTGACACGAACCAGCAGGTGCATGTGGTAGTGGCATTCACTCAGACGGGTCTGGAAAGCGGTCTGCATGCTAGCCGGGACCGATCGGAGGCGACAGTGTGGTTGGGGCCACGCGCGCACGCAGGCCGCTAGCTGGGTTGCGGCAACCGCCCGTGGCGGGTGCGGCCGATGGTCCCGACCAGCACGCGTGCAGAGTGTAACCCAGAACGTGAGGGCGGGAACGACGGTTTCGAGGGCACCTTGCTCCTAGTACTAGCACACGGACATGGTTGGTACGAGGAAGACGTCGGCACAACCGAGGAGGAATATGGCGCCGTGCATGATTTGTTGCCATCACCTCGCTCTCCTAGTGCCACCTGTCCATTTCCTCAGTACTAGCAGTTCGCGCGGCCGCCGACTCCGCGGCCGGCCGCCGGTACCGTCCGGCGCCAGCAGCAGGCAGTCGGTCTCAGGCTTTGGCACGATGAGGGTGGGACAGCTGACAGCGGTGGTGCTGGTGGCGACGGCAAGTGTGGCCGCCGCCTACAGCGAGGAGTTTTTCTCGTCGACGTCACGACTGGAGCAGCTGGTCAGCCGGGAGGAGGTGGTGGTGGACCGGCTGGAGCGCTACCTCGAGGACGCCTATCAGAGCCTTGAGAACGTCCGAAGGTAAGGTAGCAGAAGCATGGCTCTGTTAGCAGTGTCAACAGCCCTTCATTCGTGCTTCTGTATTTTTGATTCGCCCCTCATCATCAGCATAGCTACTGTGTGATTACAAGCCTGAGGACCTTTATGGGCTTCACAAACGAGTCGTGGATTTCATCTTAACCTCCCAGCGTATGCAGAAGACTGCTGCTATGCTGCTACTCATTTGGTTGAAATAAGGTAGAATCTTCATGGAGACACTTATTGCGCCATATGGGGCTGTCGTGGGAACAATGTGGTTCTCCTGAGGGGGAGCCGTAGCCTGATGCGGCGATTCCTGATGCGGCGTTGCAACAGCGTCCCCGCTTCGTCCGGCGGATTGTGAACTAACCTGTCCGTACACGGTCTCTCTCAGGGCTACCTGAACCCGACATGAGTCTGGGTTTCAAGGATCAATTCTGAATGTCATGGGAATGTGTGAAGGAACCAAAAGATGGCTTCTTAAAGAAACCCGTAATGAATTACGCCGTGACATATTCCTGTCATAAACTGGAGATTGGCTGCCCCATTGGCCAGCTGCCCCATTTAGCACTGGAGATGCAAGCCATGTCGTACAACATAAACTACGTATTTTTTCAGGCCGACAGAGAATTGGGTCGCAAAATATTCCAAAACTCGGATTATTGATCACTGATGGAAGCGTCCGCGGTTTGCCCATATCTGCTAATTCCGATACCGACTGGATGATGGGCTGCATCAAATACATATTTAAGAACATGACCCGTATTAGTACGGATATGGGTAACACGTGCACGAAATATCCGGCAGATACTTTAAGAGTCGTACACAATGTTCTAGACCGTTTTGCTTTTAGTCATAATTAGCTCCATTCACATCACTGTTGCATTTATCAACGCAGATAAGTAAGTTTAGGTGCAAACATCGCTCAACCTCATGAACACTTAAGATCGAAGGCTTAACAAATTGCAAACGGACGGGTACCAGGTGGGTACAACTAATTGGTAGTGAAGGAGGGAGGAAGTAGTTATGGGCGCAGTCCCGTGGGTAGCGGTTGCATTGGGTGAAGAAAATGTGGTTCGGAAATCCTCTAATGGCTGAGCCGACATAACATTGAGATGGCTTTCTTAGCGCCAGTTTGGTGCGCTGAACCTTACCTGTGCCGCAGCACACACACTCCCTGACACTTCAGTTGAGTTTCTATTCATCGATAGCATTCACTCAATGGTCCGTATGGCGCCAGGATGTCAGGCCTCTTGTGATGCGTAACGACGCTTCCCCGTGATCACTCAGATGGAGACTGCAATACAATGCAGAAGAGATCCGGAAACGGCGTCCGGTGGAGGTGGGATACCTTCCAATGAATTGAGCAATGCACTTCTGTTTTTATATGGTCATTAGTCAATAAGCTGGACATAACGCACCTGCGTCTACAGCTGATCAGTTTCGACGTTAAGCGCAACTGCAGAAGCCACATTTCTGCTGGCATTCTAACCGCTGCTTCACGATCGGTACAAGCGTAAGCCAGATACCGTGCTCAGCGCAATGAATAGCGTACCCAAGCAACGTAAAACGACCCTATCTATATCACCAAGGATTGCGGTTTGGGGTTTTTGGCCCATATGCTCGGGGACCCATTGAAATAGGTTTCCAATGTACTCTCACACTGGCTAACATGTTCATTGTCCCGCAATGTCTCCCTAATGGGAAGCTCTTCGTAGTCAGATGGACTTTCTGGGAAATGGGATGGGACGGTACCTCCATGGACTTCTTTATCGTCTTTTAGGGCAGTTTTTGTATCAAATAGGAGAGCTCTCCGTACTTAAACCAAGTCTGAGGACGGCTTAAATGTTCCTACCTCCCGGAGTACGATAGCCAGATACGAGAAAACACGAGCGTTTGATACTTCGTGTGGAGCATCAAAGTACTTCGTAGGGAAGAAACAAATGATCTGGGCTATTCTGAGGGCTCCTCTAAAAATGATGTTGTTGTTCGAACACTGCATTTGATCGTCACTGTGTCGCACCTTTTTCCGTCGCAACAAATACATGAACTCAATAGGAATAATGGCTGCTGGACGCCGGCAATGTACGGCGCGTGAACATTTCGTCCTTTTACTTCAAGTATTCGCCACTGGCGAGCAAGCGATCAGCCACTGGCATTTCAGCGATTCGAAAATATGGGATTGCAGCCGTTTAGGAAATGTTAATGTTTAGGTTGGATCGTGTACAGAACGACACATAATTGGGGTGGTGAATACAAACATGAATCAGTGCATGCGGCGATGTCGATATCAACAAGAACACAGCCACAGTTTCAACGACCGCGTGTTGCATTCGGCGCCGTTTTCAAAAAGCCAACATTGCCGGATTGTCCAACGATCACTGGTGTCCACGCGCGTCGCAAAAACTCGTGTTGCCCACCCGATTTGCAGACGGTACGTTGGTCGATGTTTTAAGGCTGGACACGCGCCTCCATCCACTTTGGCTGTAGAGATATTGTAAAATGCGTGAAAGAGGTCAAACACGGGGAAGAGGAGCGCTGTTTTGCCGAAGCAACGGACCTTTGAAAATGACAGCATTTTTTAAATCCTCTTATAGCATTCGCAGCATATTCATTTTTCGTTCGATACGTGTGGTTTCTCTGACATTTCCTAGAGCAGAGGGTGCGAATTATGCATTCGAATGTCACTGTAGACTAGCTTGTTCTCCGCAGGGAATGAATGAACTAAAGCTGAATAACTGCTACCGGCCGCCGGTATCATACGACACGCACAGTTGGTTGTTTTACTCATACTGAGTGACCGAGCAATCGGCGACTGAGCGATCAGCGACTGAGCGATCGGCGACCGAGCGATCGGCAACTGAGCAATCGGCGACTGAGCGATCAGTGACTGAGCGATCTGCGGCTGTGTGATCAGCGACTGAGCAATCAGCGGCTGAGCGATCAGCGGCTAAGCGATCAGCGGCTGAGCAATCGGCGGCTGAGCGATCAGCGACTGAGCAATCGGTGACTAAGTGATAAGCGACGGAGCGAGCAGCGACCGAGCAATGGTGACTGAACGATCAGCGACTGAGTGATCGGTGACTGAGCGATCAGTGACTGAGTAATCGGAGACTGGGCGATCAGCGACTGACGATCGACGACTAAGTGATCGGCGACTGAGTGATCAGCGACTGAGCGATCAGCGACTGAGCGATCGGTGACTGAGCGATCAACGACTGAGTAATCGGAGACTGAGCGATCAGCGACTGAGCGATCAGTGACTGAGCGATCAGCGACCGAGCGATCAGCGACTGAGCGATCGGCCGGTGGCATTTTGGTGATGCGAAAATGTAACGTTGCTACCCTTTAGGAAAAGGAGTAGACACGGGGAGGGAGAGGGCCTTGGATGCCATGGCATCCCCTTTTCGCACGCAAGCGACTGACTTCAAAACTAATATTGATACCTTGGCTTTCTGAGACACTCCTCTGCCTATGACATTAGGTAACCTGACGTTTAAACGAGATGGTGCACAGAATGCTGATGAAATGTGTGGTAAACCCATGCAATGAATCGGTGCAGGCGGTGCGCTGATGCAAAAGTTGCCATGAACATAGCTACAGCTTCGACGACAGTGTGCTACGTTTCGCACCTTTTTCGAAATATCCATCTGCCCCGTTGCAACATAACATGTACAAACTGTTGAAGACGAGACAATCCATATAGACTGCTTCTGTACGCGTGACACATGACACATGACACATGACACATGACACATGACACATGCTACCGCACACGTGACACAATGCGATTCCCAGATCATTTGCCTATCGATGCGCGCCACTTTCCTTGTCGTTGCGACTTTTCATTAGCGAGATGTGGTCATGATTTCGAGCGACTGCCTGCCCGTTTCGCCCGCGTAAAATTTTCGGACCACTCATGCAAAGCCGACGGGCCTAAAAAGGGGGCTTCTGGCACATGTCACACCCGAACTACGGACCGCACCAGCGCGCAAACCGTCTTTAGAAACCGCCTAGTGCGCCAGTGCATCGTGTTGAAATTCCAGCCCCGTATCGCTCACCGTTTGACCTACAGACTAGCCAACGTAGAAATAAGACAAACAGACAAACAGACAAACACTATATACATACATGCATATATATATATATATATATATATATATATATATATATATATGAGTGTATCTATATATAACAGACAAGAAACGAAGGCGACAACGTCCATAAATGCGGTGATCGCCAAGAGCACGCGGCTCCCGTGACCGGTCGGGCCACACCGGGTCGAACTGCGCCGAGCCGCTGACCGCCTCCTGTCGGTCAGCAGCTGGCGCGTGACGTGCGTGCCCGGGCCGCCTCCGTCCCCGATCCGCCGCCTGCAGAGGGCCGCCCCGCTGGCCCACTTGAGTGCGGCGGCGACCGACAGGGGCGCGCTGCAACCCAGCTGCATTCCCGGCGCGCCGCCGCCACCGCCGGCGGGGGCGGCGGCGCGCCGGGAGATGATCTCGCCTCCGGTTGAACGGCGTCCGGTACCGGGACCGGCAAGCCCGCGGAGGATCCGGAAACCTGCAGTGGGAGCTGGAGATGCAAGAAGCGGTACCTGACGAGCGCGAACGCCTGTGCTGTCGCGTTATGCAAAGCAGGCATAAGTCAACAGCAGCAGCCGTTCAAGCGCCATTCATCTGCAGCGACGCCGGCTGGACGGTGCTCACCAGAGCTGCCGCCGCCGTCTCGGCCTGTCTCGAGGAGATCGCCAGACATCCGGCGGCGGTCCCGGCAGTCTCAGCGCGTCAGACTTCGCCGTCCGGCAGACGGCGTGCGCGACGCTCATGGGAAATGGGTCGCCGCCGCTGACCTTGACCGCCCGGTCACGTGACCCAGACGGGCGGCGCCCCGTTGCTAGGCGGCAGCCGGGTGCGGCGCGGCGGCAGCCGGCGACAGAAAACTATTGCGCTGGGTTGAGACGTTCTAATAATAAGTGAGAGCGAATGGCAAATACGGAAACAGATGGGAAGGAAGCCCAAAGGCAAGTATGCGTCAACAACAGCAGACGGTCAGGCACCGTTGGTCCGATCTCTGTGTGGGCTGAGTGTTGCCTGGCCAAGGTTCCGCTGCCGTCTGTTTTTTTGTTTTGTCCGGTCCCCGGACAGATGAGACGGAAGCGATCTACGAGACAGTAGTTGTAGAAGGGAAACATTTTTTTGTCACAATCTTTTTACGCAGCTGCAGCCTGTTGACTGCGATTTAAACACAACCGGCTAACGTGTAGCGACATCAGATTGGCTTTCATTGGATTGGATCAGCTTTCAAAGGCTTGTGATTGACGTGAAATACATGATGATGCTTTACTTTTTCAACTTATTGACGGAAAAATAATTGGTAGGAACTAATGCAACAGCGAATACAATATTGAGTGAATATTAGGTGACAGCAGCATATTTTTATTCGCACTGAGAAAGGATGCATCATTGGTTCTTGAGAAGTTGGCAACTGCCGTGCTAAATTTCAACACACACACAACTTTAAACCCTCATCTAGCATGCATCATAACCTCTTCTTGAGCGAAATGTACAGATCAACTACCTCGCGTGAGTGTCAAAACGTGTATACGTTTTTTGCTCAGCAACATTGTCCGTTCTCCCAGTCGTACTCGGGTCCGCTGGCACGCAGGACCTTCCCCGGGTCCGTACCGATGTCAGCGTGCGTGCCCTGGTTTCTAGCCAGGTCCGTGCCTTGGTCCCTAGCCATGTGGGCATTCCATTTCTGATCCAGATCCGCATCGCTGTACATTTCCCTGGTCCCTAGCCAGATCCGTGCCCCGTTCTGTACCCGGGTCCTTGTCCGGGTTTGTACCCCGGTTCGTATCCAGATCCGTACCCTGGTTCCCAGTTATATCCATACCCTGGTTCTCAGCCAGCTCCGTATTCACACCTGTACCCCGATCCAGCTCCGTACCCACACCTGTACTCCGATCTAGCTCCGCACCCGCACCTGTAACCCGATCCAGCTCCGTACCCACACCCGTACCCCAATCCGTGCCCAGTTCCGCGCCCAGTGCCGTCCGTGCATCGTCCGTTCCCGAGTCCGTGTCCAGCCGTGGTCGGTGCCGGCCGCACCTGTCCGCCGTCCTGGTTGGTCCTGACCGGCGCGGCTCGGCCGGGCCGGGCCGGGCCGGCCGCGCTGGCACCGTTACATGGCTGGCCGGCGCGGCCCACTCCCACTATATGGGCTGGCGCGGGCTGAACCATTTCCCGGGCCGACCCACAAACACGGCCCCCGACAATCCACGGCCGATCCGGAGAAACGGGACAGACTCGGACAAGAGAGCGGGACAGCTCCTGTCGCAGGAGGACTAACATCCACAGGAGCGAGTCCCGGGCCGACCACAAACACGGCCACGACCGACCCTACGGCCGACCGGAGAGAACGGGACAGACTCGACACGGAGCGGGGACAGGCCCCTGTCACAGGAGGACCTAACGACACAGGAACGACCGGAGAAACGAGACTAGACTCGACAAAGGCGCGGGTACAGCTCCTGTCGCAGGAGGGACTAACAACACAGGAGTGAGACCACCCCTGGCAAAGGAACGGGGCAACTGCTGTCACAGGAGCAAGACAGCCACAGTGGACAGCGCTCACACAAAAGTTGAGTAGTCCCGGCCCAAGAGCGGGACGACTGGGCCTGTGACACTAACGAGACAAGCCACACACACCTGGAATCTTAATCAAATACCCAAGCAACTGGGGCAAAAGCGGGACAGCCAACACAGCAGCAGGAATGCCTCTGACGCAGGAGCGGGACAACCCGACACAGAGGCAGGACAGCCGACACAGAAGAGAGTAGCTTCCGACGCAAGACAGGGACAACCGACGCATGAACAGACAGCCGATACAGGAGCGGGACAGCCTCCGATACCAGAGAGGGACAACCGACACAGGAACGGGACAGCATACACAGGAGCAGGACAGTCGACACGGGAGAGGACAGGCTCCGACACAAGACAGGGACAGCCTACACAGGAGAGGATAGCTTCCGACGCAAGACAGAGGCAACCGACACAGGAGTGGACAGCCGACGCATGAGAGTGACACTGTGGTCGTGCGCCCACGCGCTACCACTCTATCCAAGTGACTCGGTACGAATCGTACGTATTTCCCAAAGGCCGTCCGTCTCGCTGTTTAATTTAAGGCAGACGGGCACAGTTCAAGTCTGCTGTAGTTACAACGACGGCTTCTGGAGAAGACTGGCCCGGCAGACAGAGCCAGGCGCCGTCGGCAGCGCGGTTGTTTTGTTGGTGTGCGGTTGCATAGCATTAAATATGATTTGTTAGTGTGCGTTGGCATGGCTGTACACATCATGCCGACGCTGCAGGCCGCGGCCCTCTCGGCCCGGCCGGCTGACCCAGCATCAACGAATAGCACCACAAGACGCTGTTACAACGTGTTGCACGAGAATTGAACACAACCGGCGGACGTAAGAAATACGGCCTCGGATTGGCTGTCATATGATCGGATCCGCTTTCATGAGCCGCGCCGGCGGCCTGTAAACATGGACGTCGGAGCTGCGTGATGCTGGGGTGGCGTCCGTCCTCGGACGGATACGGGCCTGTGAACAGACCGAGGTACGAACAGTGTGGACGGGACGGCTGCAGATTGCAGACAACGCTGGCAGCCGGAAGGGTGCCCCTGTGGTGCAGCGCCGGAGCATTTTTCCATGGATGGATTGTGACCGTGTCTGTCACAGACTCTGCCACAAGAGTGGTACAACCGACCCAGGCTTAAACAAGCCCGGCACAGGATCGGACAAGTCCCGACATAACTGAGATTTAGACGCCCATCTGGACACACACATGACTCGCAGAAATCAGCTGGACCAAAAATGATGTGGAAAATGAGACAAATGCCCGAGGTCGGATGTTTTAGTCCTACTCGGAAATCAGTAGCATGGCCCATAACACCCAATGCCAGAAGGTGCTGCTTGACAATGCTCTCCTCCTTGCCTTGTCTTCAAACAAGATGCCAACCCTTTTTGCCGGTTTTTGTTAGGTTTCATTAGTCACGAAAGGGAGAGGTTTTAAATGCCCACAAATGACCATTTTACGGGTTCCGCAAAGCTGTCCACAGTCACGCGTGCGCACATGTGCTGAGATGAAGGGAAAGTATGACCGCCGGTGTCCCGTGTCCGGTCAGTTTTTGCCATCTGCAGTGTACCATTTTCAATGACGTTTTTCTTTACAATAGTCAGATGTTTTCGAAGACAGTTATTTAGGAAGAAGACGTTAGAAATCAAAAGTGGTCAGCTCCTGTGTTTTTCTGTTACTTGCACATTTATGAAAACAGTCGCAGTCTGCACTCCCTACGGAGCATCACAGTTGTGAAGCCCGTGTAAGTGTGCCGGTGCGCTGATGACCAGGGTGTCAGTGTTCATCAGAATGCGCGTGTGCATGCATAAGTTAGTTCCCACGCGAGAGGGAAGAATACCGGCTAGCGACACATGAAGAAATCCAGGCAAGACCGCAAGCATCTGAGCCTTATGAGCCTGTTGGAGGCCATGACTGGGCTGCTCCCGACCCGTCCGTGCGCATGCGGTAATGATAGCTAGGGTTGGCATCACTACCTAGCTTCCCTTTTCGGTCCAGAGTAAAAACAACGTGCTAACCTTGTGAACCCCTTTATAACGGCAACATTCGCATTATTCCCAGGTCTTTAAACACGTATCAAGTGGCAAAAAATACGACGATGGTTTGTCGTTATCTGTGCCTGTTATGACAACACCCGACGAAAGATATAATGGAGCTTGTGGTGTCGCTTTCATGAAGTGGAATTCAGGCGTGTGAACACATATGCGTGGTAGCACATTCGTGAACTTTGTTGTCACTGAAAACACGCCAGATTCAAATAACTTTTCTATCATTCGGTATGTGGGAACGCGCTCGCGTGCTCAGTTGTTGGGAACCGCCGACTATGGGTGCGCCTAAGGCTTCGTTCATTTCGGAAATGAACGAGTACGTTTCTCACTTGACTCATGGTGTATTATGAGAGCACACCTAAAAACAACACCGTTCCAACTTACATCTACCTTTGTGCGCTCAACGTAGTAGAGCACACAAGAGGTCTTTGTAACTTGTCAGGGATGCAGAGTTATTTAGTTTCATAGGCACCACACGGTATATTCTTAAATGCTACTGAGCCCATTGAGAATGAATCAAATGCCCTGGCGTTTCACCAGAAAAAGTAAGGCCACCAGAAAAATTTCTACCCACGCATTAGCCACGATTCACAAAAACCGATAAACGGTTGAAAAACAATCGGGCAGCGATTGGCCGCAAGTTTCTTATTCGTGTCGATACGTCCTTGCCTTAATCCACAACTGCCTGGCAAATCAAAGGTAAGGCTCCTTTACCATACTGGTCAAAAGTATCCTCACTCATTTAAGTTCGAGAGTAACATCGCAAGCTTTTCGGGTAGGCCAAACGCGTTTCAAGCGCACGAAAAAGGAGCAATTTGACCCTTTCCAAATTAGCATAGTTTTTCATGTTGCAGTGATGGCCGTCAAAAACTGGCGCCTGATTTGTATTATTCCTGTGCATTTCATGGGGGGGGGGGGGACATGGGGCTAGACTAACTCCGACCTAGTGAGCCGCCGTAAGCGCCGTGAACCTTCTTGAGCCGGCCGGAAACTCTCGGAGCTCGCTAACCAAAGTGAACTCCTACGTTGGGTCGCTCCAGGCTGATGCCGCCACCAGATTCAGTACACCATCATGCACTGGCTACAAGGCTCTCCGACGGTTTTACCGCCGCCAGGGATACTAATGTCGATCGGCAGAGTTTCACCGAGATTACGGTGTTTCAGAGCATTTTGTGACCTCTGGTGTCAAGGGCCACGTAATAGATGTCAGCTTAACGATTGGTGGGTAAGGTTGGCTATGGCCATCAATAGTCGTATTTTTTTTATCCGAACATTGGATGCTGATATACAGGAGGCGGGGTGCTCGCCAGCCTCTCCACCCACCTCCCCTCTCCCTCTCCACCCGCGTGTCGTCGCTGACCCTGACAGTGCGTCGCTCTCTTCGCTTCCAGCTACGTATCGTCGTTCCGGGAGATGCGATCGCTCTCCTCCATCCACCACCCGGTGGACGCCTTTCTAATGGTGCGCCGGCTTACCGTCGACTGGGACATCGTGGAGGACGACCTCCGGCGACAGATCAACCAGACGCAAGGTAGCGTGTGCTGACGACGCAGCCAGACGCAGCGTGTAGCCAGCTGCCAGACCAGCCGGACGCGAGGTCAGGTCAGCAGAGAAGCAGTGCCCGAGTCAGCTCAACCAAACACGATGTAGCCGGCTACACGATCACTGAGATCAAAATCAGGCCGACCACACGTAAAATGATCTATGGTTAGTTCAACTAGACACTAGGCATCAAAGAATCCGGTAGCTTATGTACGAGATACCAACCACCCGATCAACCACACGGACAATAGCCAACGGGCAGGTCATCCAGACGTCAGGTTTCTTAAAGAACATTACCAAAACAGCCAGAGGTAGGCCAATCAGCAAGTCATCCGCGGGCGGCGGTGGTAGCCGCAGCAGACCCTGATGCTGACCCTAAGCGAACATTTCCTTGTTTCCACTGTAACCTATCATTCACCCACTGCAAGACAAACGCTCATGCTCCCGCTCCCAATCATCTGCGACGCAAAGTGCCGCACTTCACTGCAGCCCTAACCAGTGCAGCAGACTGTGCTGGCGGCGCCAGGGCTCCCACGCTGGGTCGCTGCAGTCAGGCGGCGCCGCGCGCCACGGTGGGTGGCCGGGGCAGCTCCCAGCAGCGCGGCGTCTAACGGGCCGACGGCTGCCTCTAACCCGACGCCCGCACACTGTCAGCCGCCGGATGGCGGCGGAGCGCCACCAGACCTGAACCGGTACAGACCGCTGGTCTGTGACCAGCCCCGGTAGCTCGTCAGTCCGGCGACCGCGACAGTGCTCCGTCCGTCCGCCCGGAAGGCGGGGACCAAACCACCCGTCCGCCCGGAAGTCGGGGACCAAATCACCCGCCCGCCCGGAAGCCAAGACCAAACCATCCGCCCGCCCGGTAGCTGTGGACCAAACCACCCATTCGCCCGGTAGCCATGGACCAAACTACCCGTCCTTTCGGAAGCCGTGGACCAGGCCCCCCGTCCGCCCGGAAGTCGTGGACCAAAGCACCCGTCTGCTCGGAAACCGTGCATTAGTCCACGAATCCTCCCGAAGCCTTACGTCTATCCCCTCGTTCACCAGAGATCCAGGAATTCGTACATAGGTCCGCATGTCTACTCGCCAGGCCGATGTCCATAGTCCACCTGTCCACCCGTCCACCGGCGTCCACCGTCCAGTCCGCCATCGCCGCACGGCCCAGCGGCGGCGTGCTCATTCCAGCGGTGCTGTGTTCGCCCAGTTTCCGGGCCGTCGTGTCAAAGGGCGCTCGCGCGCGGCGGCCGTGTCGCGGCCTGGCCCAGATGGCGGGCCAGGCCAGCGTGGGCCCGGCGCGGACTGGGCCACCGCGGGAGGTCACTGCGCGGCTGGACCGCAGGGGTCGTGGTGAGTCGGTGGGGTACCGGGCCGACGTCCATACATTGTGGGTCATAATTGGGCTTCGACAACAAGCATATAGCAAATTGACCCAGTTCAACTTGAGTGAGTTTACTCTCACTACAGTCCGTCCGCCGTTGGCATGCCGGTCCGCCCGTGGTCAGTATGCCGGTCTGCCCAACGTCTGCATGTCAGTCCGTACACCGTTTGTATGCTGGTACGTCTACCGTCTGTATGTCGGCCTATACACCGTCTGTATGCCGGTCCGCTCACCGTCTTTGCGCCCGTCCGTTAACCGTCTGTATTCCGGTCAGCACACCGTCTGTATGCCGATCTGTCTGCCGCCTGTACGCCACTCCGTATTCCGTCTGTGTGCCGATCTGTACGCAGTCCTGCATACCGGTTTGAACGCCCTCGGTCTCTCTCGGCCAGTGCGTATGCCGTCTGTATGCAGATCCGTACGCCATCTGTATGCCGGCCTGTGCGCCGTCTATGTGCCGGTCCGTGCTCCGTCTGTATGCCTGTCTGTATGCAGTCTGTATGCCTGTCCGTGCGTCATCTGGCGGCCGGCCGGCGACTGGCGGCCCGCACATGCCGGGTCTTGTGCCGGCAAATGTGAAGCACACGTGCTAACGAGTTTAAAGACTACAGCATCTTTTGGGCATGTTGTTTGGTTTACACTAAGGCACTGAAATCACGGATTGATTGAAAATTACGAATGAAAAAGCGGCCTTTGCTACAGCACGCCCTAAATATTCTATCACCACCACAATGTGAATAGGTAGCCTTCCATGAGTTGTAATTTACATGAGTGCATCAACTACGAAACACCTCGCTGAACTAATCCCATTCATTGGTGCACGTGCCGACTCACAGTGCAAAATATTTTGCAACGGTTATTCATAAAACACCGTTTTATTAAACCCTAGCTCCTCCTACTACAGTAGCTGTCCTTCTTCCCTGTCATATGGTGACTGTATTTTTTCTAGACTTTTCGCCTAAACGTAGATGCTCTGCTGTATTCGATACCACCTTGATGGCACAGAACCACTCGCCCAGACCAGGCCGCCCCCGCCCGAACCCTGTTCCCATACACCCCGTTCCCATGGCGGGGCTGTATTCGAGGGCGTGTGAAATCGTCGCGACGCTGCGGACAACTCGACCGAGACGACGGCGCCTGGTCGGCCCGCCGCCAGGCCCGCCGCTAAGTCCGCCGCCAGCGGAGTTATACCGCACCGACTCACGGGCCGGCCGCCGTGACCCACGGGCCGACTGCCGGGACTCACGGGCCGGCCGCCGTGACCCACGGGTCGACTGCAGTGCCTCACTGGCCGACCGCCGTGACTCACGGGCCGACCGCCGTGCCTCACTGGCCGACCGCCGTGCCTCACTGGCCGGCCGCCGTGCCTCACCGGCCGACCGCCGTGCCTCACTGGCCGACCGCCGTGCCTCACGGGCCGACTGCAGTGACTCACTGGCCGACCGCCGTGACTCACGGACCGACCGCTGTGGCTCGCGAGCCGACCAGCGTGAATCACGGGCCGACCACCGTGGCTCACGCACTGCGGAGAAACGGACCCTGGCGAGTCTCGCGGGTGACGGCGGACCAGCGGCCGCCGGCGGCTCAGCGACACACACGTCGGAGCGCTGGCTCGCCCGGGGCGCGACGTGTCACGGGTCGAGGGCTCAGCCGAAATTAATGCTCGGTAACAGCACAGTGGCTGTGCCGGCCGTCGTTACGCCGTCATTTAGCCGGCGTTTGGCGGCGCGCTCGGCGCTGCTGATGACCGGCTGCCGGCCAGACAGTGACGCCCGTGACGTCACGGCGCGCGGCGGCCGGTGTGTCTGACCCAGATGGCCGGCCGGTCCGGGCGGCGTCAGCCGTGCGATTGATTCGGCAGCCAACGGTAATCGCTGGGCTAATAGCCGCCGGGAGAGGTGACTCGCGGGCCGGTGGGAACGCGCCGGCTCCGCGCGCCGCTTAAGCGGCCGATGACACGTAGGGTGTGGCTTGTGGGTGCGGACGGCTGCTCTGCAGGCGGCAGAAGCGCTTTGTACCATATGCAGTGGCAGGGGACCAAAATGTTGGAACGGATGTGCTTAGACGTTCGCCGAACCTGTACTCAAATTTTTCCACTTTTTGGCCACCGTTGTTTGCTGCGTTGTGAGCCAGGCGGGATTTTTGATGCCGTACTAGCAGCCCAGTAGCAAAAAAACAACAAAAAACAAAAAACGCAGCGCAAGAGTAAACATGCTGTTATTGCGTTAGTCTTCTAATTCTAAGACTGATGATTTGCCTCAGAATGCCCAATTGTAGGACTGCAGATTGCTGCACTGGCGTGTGCCCTTTAGAACCCGAGCAGTAGCTCGGGTTCTAAAGGGCAGTGAACAATTGGCGTATTTAAACGCCGCTGCACACGCCGCGTATCTAAACGCCACTGTACTCTTGTAAATGGCAGTTCAATCTTGGCGACGAGCGGCCACGAGTGGACCCGCTCGATTAAGGGGTCCCGAGCTGTTCGCCATCATCTTCTGGAGAATTTGTAGAGGTCAGGCAGAATTTCCGGTCCAGTCTGAGATAGTGCACCCGTACTTCATCATCTTCATTCTCTACTGCTCGTTCCGGGAAATTCCACTCCCAGTCAAGGCGTAGCTTCGAAAATTTGTCAAGCCAAGCCACCTCGCATGGAGGGGTTCCATGAAGCTGAGACCTGATACAAGGCTTCTTCCCACCGCCATATTGGATCAACACAGCTCGCAAATTAAGTCATCTGACGGCGCGATGTCGGACCGGAGCACGGTCGCCCGTCGGCGGCGGTGGAACAATGGCGGTGGCGAGCGGCGGCTTAATAACCCACCTTTGTTCTGCATAGCCCTGTACCAGCCGAAGATTCCAGGTCAGCAGAGGGAATACCAGCGTCCGTTCCGGGAACCCCACCCAGCGTCCGTTCCGAGAACCTCGCCCAGCACCCATTCCGTGTATCCCGCACGCTGCCGCCCCACGCCCACAGCGACTAGCTTGGACTGCGCCCCACGAAGCCATCGTCTGGCATGCATGTTCCCCGACCTCACCTCCCCAAACCATTCCCTGAACGGGTTCCTTTCCTGATCACATTTCCTGTCCTCATTCATTCTACTGGAACACATGACGGGCGATGTTCGTATCCAAGGCACCGCGAGTAGGATGCGTCAACATTGGCGCTGCGGGCACTGGCCTTAACATTGTTTCGGTTCGCTTCAACTCATCGCACGTAGTTGGCTTTGTCTCCCTTCTATGGCCTCAAGGGGTGGTTGGGGACAAGGGCGTCGTTTCATGCTCATTTAGGGGTCTCAGCCCCCCCCCCCCCCGAGCTTTATTATCACCCACCACTTCTTCAAAAGGAAGGCGGTTCAAATCCCGGAAGAAATTGGACTGCACGTGAATATGAGGGCAGTTACAGTCATGTTTACTAGGGTCGCTCCCTAGGTGATTTAAAAACTGCTCAGCCGCTATGCACCGTTCTAGGCTGTGCCGGAGTCGGTCGCGGCAGGTTCCCTTTGTGGCCAGTCACCCCCGCTGGCAATACATAGCAGTGACCTGCCTGACCCCGTGTTGATCCAAGCTGCCCCGTTTGTGATCCGTCTTGCGACATCTGACGGCGACCTGGCCGACCACGCTCTGAACTGGGCTACTTGTTCCGGAGTCCGTCTCGCCGCGTCCGGCGGCAGCCCAGCTGACCTGGTGCTGACCCCAGCCGCTCGTTTCAGAAACGCTCGGCTCTGTGGCCAGCTTCCGGGCGGACCGACCGTACCCGGCCGCCGACGACCTGCACGGCGCGGCCGTGGCGCTCATTCGGCTCCAGGACACGTACCAGCTGAACATGACCCGGCTGCCCCGCGGCCACATCGTCGGCGTGGGACCTGACCCGGCAGGTGAGGGGCCGATGTGACCCAGCAGCCACGAGGGGACATCGCCGGTGTTAGGCCTGATCTGGCGGCTGACACACCCAGCGTGCGTAGAATCAAACGCTTGGGGCGTGCTAATCACTCCCGAAAGTTCTGCAATGAAGGCCGTGATCCGCGCGCCGCCCAAAAAGAAGGGCTTCGAGGTGCCAAGGCAACAGAGGAACACCACGGCGCCGCGCCTGGCTCTGCTGAAAACATTGGCTTATGTGTTAAAAGTCCTTCGTTGAGTGCACGCCTAGGGAGGCCTACAGCAGAACAGCCAAAAACTTCAGTCGCCCAACAGCTGACACTTTCTAGCTTGCCCACCCTCAGTGTTTTGGCGAAAGCTGTGCCACTAAACACTTGATTACTTTATTTGAGCATCCATAGATATGTGCCTCATGTGCATAGCGCTTATGACATCAGACGCAATTTATGTATATTTTAATTGCAGACTCATGCATACAGAACTGTATGCTGCTGTTCTATGCAGTCATAATTGTGAAGGATTTTTATTGACCCCAGCCTCATGAAAGCGCTTTGCACAGGTGTAACCCTCAAAGTCATTCCTGATATTTGGCTTCCGCAACATATCGACAAATATATACCGAAAACCACTCCATGTGGCAGACTTGTACAACACCGTGTTGTGCCGACCAGACATTCGCCACTCAGTGGCTAAGTCGGGACCTATCAACGATGAATGCGTATTTCAAAAGCATTTTACTCCTTCTGCCGTATTTCGCATCATCAGATCAGGATCTGGTGGCCAGTTTGTCTCACCTAACTACCCCAACTTAGCCCATGGTACGATAGAATAAGAGTCTATTGGGTTCATCATGTGGTTGTTTGTTGGTTGTTAGTTCTCATGTTTTGAAAGGTCACCGATATATCTGAGTCGATAACAGTCTATAGCTAAAATCAGCAGCCGAGTCCAGCTCTATCCTGGACCAGTTATGCTCAGTATAGTCCCGTCGATTTCACATCATTTGGCTTGGCTTTCGGAAACATAGCCCACTCTCCATGAACACGCTGTCAGCTGGCGCCACCACTGCGGTATTGACCGTTTACATAACCTGCAACGTCTGTACTCCGGCCGGGTTTGTAGCTGTGGGGCTCTTGGTGCGAAGCTCGCAGCCACAACGGGCCACGCCCACGGATTTAGCGGACATCGTCCAGCCGGTGCTGTCTGTCCGGTACTGCCTCAGTCTAGTTATCGTGAAGTTTGGATCAGTCCCAGCAGATGCTTTCACCTTGTGCTGTACAGCTGGAACGTGGGCTGGCGCAGAGCAGGCCATTCAGACGAGTTTGGTCCGACTCGTTCAGCATCTCTCAGCGCTTTCTTCTGCACGCAAATGATCTCGGATAATTGGAGTCAAATCTGCTGTGAGCAGCTGCCATGCGGTCTCATCAGACCGAAATGAAAATGGAGTGGTACTTGCTCAACCATAACTCTAACTCAGACAGGCGTCTCTCACGGCTTGGCGTTCGTCTCATGGTCAGGTGTCTCTCACGGCCTGGTGTCCGTCTATGGTCAGGGATCATTCACGGCCTGGTGTCCGTCTCATGGTCAGGAATCATTCCCAGCCTGATGTCCGCCACATGGTCAGACGTCTCTCGCGGCCTGGTGTCCGCCACATGGTCAGGCGCCCCTCACGGCCTGGTGTCCGCCTCATGGTCAGACGTCTCTCACGGCCTGGTGTCCGCCTCATGGTTAGACGTCTCTCACGGCCTGATGTCCGTCACCTGGTCAGACATCTCTCACGGCCTGGTGTCCATGTCATGGTCAGACGTCTCTCACGGCCTGATGTCCGTCACCTGGTCAGACACCCTCACGGCCTGGTGTCCGTCACATGACCAGACGTCTCTCACGGCCTGGTGTCCGTCACGCCACCCGATCTGTGCCGATGTCGCGTCGGTTCCGTTTCCACACCTCATCGGCCGGCACCGTCGGGCGTGACCGACGACCAGCCACTCCGGACTCGTTCGGAACAATCTGGAACCGCGCGGCACCGCCCAGACGTGCCCGGAGACAACCGTGACGGCAGGAACGCGGTCAGAGTCGAGCGGCCGGCCGCTGGTGATAGCCCTGGCCAGCCGGGCAGTCCTGCAGACTCGACGAGCGCAAGCGGCGAACGCAGGCGGATAGCCTTGTTAGCGCAACGACCCAACCGTCATCACGAACTGCGATTGACAGCAGCCGATGAGTAATTCTCATGGCGCTCACCTGGAGCAGCGACGATGGGCGAGCCAGCGATGACGCAGGGGCGACGGCCTCGACACTGTTAACACGCGCTCGGGTGGAGGACAAATTGAACCTCCGAAGGTTTTCCTGGAATGGTTTCCGAAAGACGCGGCGTAACCGCGCCAAATTTTGCATGGCTGTAGACAATTGAATAGCGGATTGTCTGACACCAAATATTTAGATGTACATTGTAAGGTCGCTGACCTATGGCAAGTCAAAGTCAGGCCAAGGTTTCAGCGAAGGCAATTTCTAGGGAAACGTTAGATATGATCCAACAACGGAGTGTTAGACAAGGTCATGCATCTTTGAAATACTTTCTTAGACAAAACAATAATTGAATGAAAAAGCTACATTGACCTAGAATCGGGTATAAAGGTCAGATCAAGGTCAAAACCAATATGTTCTATTACTCTAGGGCTTGCTGCATAGGATAGCTTCTGGAGCCCAATTTCGTATTTATTGATTACAGGAACCCGCATTATACACCTTCGATAGATTTTTTAAAGGTCAGAATAGGTCACTGACCTAGAATGACACAGGTCAAGATTTCATTTTTAGGAACATACTGCCCAGCGTGATATCTGTCGCTTATCCAAAGGCAAAACTCAAAACAGTCTTGTCTGATTTTGGTCACCATAACCTTTAGAAGGTTAAACAAGGTCACTGACCTTAGATGAGCGTGTGTCCCTTTGCTTGGAACAGTTATCTAGGTTCTAAGGGCCCTTTGGAGATTAACTTGAAATTTGACTTTGTTTGACCTTATTTGATCCAAAGGTTACAACCTTCGACCTAAGTGAGTTCACGCACAGGTCAACGCACTCCGTGAATTTGGCGTCTCTAGCTCTCGAAGTTTCTGAGATCTCAGAGGGTTCAAATTGACCCCCACCCGAGCGAAGGGTATCCAACCGGCCACTCGGGCGCGTGTTGAGGTCATCGCCCCTGCGTCGCGCTTGGGCGCCGTTCTCACAAAATGACACGTGCGTGCCTTCCCGCCACATCTGCGTTGTCGTTTTGTGAGGATGTGCGAGTGCCTACAGCACGACTAAAACGAACCCTTGTTTTCTGGCAGTCTAGCAATTCGTATATATATATATATATATATATATATATATATATATATATATGTGTGTGTGTGTGTGTGTGTGTGTGTGTGTGTGTGTGTGTCCATATACGATTCTGATCGGTGCCCCGCTCAGACTTGATCCACGGCAGTAGGTCATTATCACAAAATACTGCCGCCACAGCGGTGTCTAACAGATATGCCTCGGACCATCACTGCCACGCATGAACGGAACATTGAGCATGCATTGAACATTCCATCGCTTGCAATCTCGGCTTCAGCACGCACCCGATACCGTGTTACGTATTCTTATGAAAATAGGCGCATGTCCGATCTGTGGACGAGCTGACGCCTGGGTCGTAGCGAATGCTTGCAGCATGATTATCATCATGCCGTGTCAGCCTCACGGTATTAGGGGGTGCACCTGGTGCCGATCACACCGGGGAATACCGCCCAGCCTGACACTCACGCTCTCCATCAGCTCCCTACGGGACTGGAAGCGCGCGGACGGGCATATATCACGACTTACTAACCTCAGTATTTATCGGGCGAGCTGTCTCTTTCCGCGCTGGCCTCGTTATCACATTTGCGTCGTATGAATGCGACAATTTGCTGCTGTGATTGGTCGGGTGCGGGATGTGCATTGCTGATTACATCCTGCAGGTGTGCGCAGCGGTGATTTAGTGCGGGTAATTGGTGAGACTAAGTGGCAGTTGCGCCGGATCGGCGACGGAGCCGCTCAGCTGCTGCACTCTCCAGCGGAATCCTTCGTGTTTAGTCTGCACTCGTACCACCATGCCTACTCACTTATGATCACCCCACGTATGTTAGGGACGCACCTTAGGACTAAGAAGGCATGCTTGTCTTCTCTGGAGGGATGTAAAGCGAATTAATTTGCACTAAATTTTACGTATCGCTCCCCGGTTTGAACACTACATCCTAAAGACCCTGCATGTTCTCTGATCGGGTCTTAACTGAATAAGTACCATTACAACACTGGTTTCGGGATGTGCGGTATCCTCGGTTTGACTCGCACTTATACTGCACAGTCTATTGGGCGTTGTTCTGGCTTGTGCAGCTTGCTGCTGCACGATTCGCGCTATATTCGACACGGTGTGGGCATGATGTCATGATTTGGCACACACCACCCGCCTCCTTCTCGACCGAGAGATTGAGGACAATCGGACAGCGCTCATTGAACATTTGCGTATGCCTCCATGCATGATGCATACGGCATAGTCCAGAGTCCGGTACGTGTTTCGGATATGCATCGTCCCAAATACCGCAGAGCGCCGCGTCAGGAAGTGTCTTCTCGCCGCCAAACACGCCGACAATGCCGACAGCGTTAGCGGGACCAAGCCCTCAGACTGACCTCAGGACAAAGCATTAGGCGCACGGGTCAGTGAGTTTCAAAGCGCGCGGAGCCACGGCTGACGAGAAACCCTGCTATTTGGATCGTGACACTTCCTCCCTTGCCGGAGGTTTCACCTCCACGGCTGCAGAGGGACCCGTCCATCCGCCCGAGACATCTGGCGCCGACTCCATCACACCCGGCCGGGATAACGAGCCGCCCATCTGGCCCGGGTCGCCGTCGCCGCGACTGTGATTTGGCGTCTGCGGGGTGAAATTCGCGCTCACTCCGTGGCTTCGGGCACGGCGGCTCTCGTCGGCCACCTGTACGCCGGTCCGTATGCCGTCTGTACGCCGGTTCGGCCGGAATCGGTCCATCCGTCCATCGGCTGGCGGTCGGTGAGGTGCATCTGTGACGCGGACGGCGCAGGGCGGGCCGCATCGTCCCACGCGCCGAACGGTGTGTGGCAGGGTAGCACGGGAAAAGAGAGGGAGAGGGGGGAGGGAGAGGGAGAGAGAAGGAGAGAGAGGGAGAGGGAAAGAGAGAGGGACAGGGAAAGAGAGAGAGAGGAGAGAGAGAGAGAGAGAGAGAGAGGAGAGAGAGAGAGAGAAGAGAGAGGATAGGATGAGAGAGGAGGCATGCGAGTCGTCTTTCGCGATTTCCTTTTCTTACTTCTCTCTTTGGTGAGAGGAGGCTGAGAGAGAGCGGTAGAGAGAGCGCGAGCTCGAGCAGAGGGAGGCCAGAGAGCGCGAATGGAAGAGCTCTCTATTGAGAGGCATGGCGAGTAGATGGAAAAGGAAGAGCAGGGAAGAGAGAGAGAGAGAGGGGCGAGATTGATTGAGAGGATGAGAGTCTAGATGTGAGAGGCGGCGGGGATATAAGAACCGAAGAGGAGGAGAGGAGAGTTCTTGAGGACTTGGAGGCGGTGAGGTGGAGGAGGGAGAGAGCTAGAGGAGGTGGCGAGAGAGAGAGAGCTGAGATGCAGGGGGGAGAGAGGGGAGCAGGGAGGGAGGGGAGAAGGGATGGGAGTTGTGGAGGGTCGAGGAGGAGCGAGGCCAGGTCATTTCTAGATGGAACACCATAATTACGCTGAGTCCACGGAGAGTGCAGAGGTCATCAAACCGCCATCAGGCCGAAAGGTAATCATAGTTGTGGTCGGAATGACACCTAGGTCACTCAAAAATCAGAAACTGCCCGGAAATACTCACCCATGTCTTTGAAGCTTTCCCACATCAAGAAACTGTAATGTTCCCCGCTTACTTGCAAATCAGGGTCAGACGGTAGTGAGTATGAAGCGTGAGCGTGAGAACGCAATGACCGATTTAATGCTGTGACGAGTGTCGCATTCGTGTCTTCTACTGCCGCTTGCACCATTCCCCTACGGTATTCCGCTTCCCGATCAGCAAGAGACTCTCCTGATGCCGGCCATTAAGCTGCCAATCTTTATGGTCCGGCGCCAGAGTGAGCCTGGGTAACCTACTGACCAGCATTCCAAGATCGTTCGTGTCAACCACCGGAAACTCCGACCCCATCTCCATGCGCGGCACGCCGGGCACGGGCGGTGCGACCAGCGGCCGATGCATAGCTGAGCGTGTGGCTGACGCCGGATTAGGGTCGCCCCGCTCCCAGCCGCGTCGCGCCGGCCGCGTCAGAAGCCAGTGACCCGCGAGCTGCAGGGCGCACGCTGCCGTAGTCCGCCCAATTACGCGGCGAAAGTGCGCGGCCGGCCGGCTGTTTTTCGGCGCTGTTTGGTGGCGGCGGACCTCGCGGGCGGCGCTGGCTCGCGTGTCAGGGGCCGCGCACGCGCCGGCCAGTGTTCCAGGGCGGCGATGTGGGACAGTGTCGGGTGGTCACGCGTGGGTCGCCGCTGCCCGAGAGCGGTGATGTGGCGAGATCGCGGGGCGCTGTCAGCGAGCCACGCCGGCGCTGCCCCGCCTCGAGCTGTGGGGGTGCCGAGCTGCCGGAAGGCGACTGAGGGATGGTGTGTCCGGAGCTTGGTGCTGTCGACAAGTTGGCGCCCGACAAAGCTGCTAAATAGGACCACGTTTGTCTCCAAACTGAAGTAAAAGACGTTGTCCCCACGCACTTCCGTCTGAAGACAGCAGTGCCCACCGCTTCCTCGTGGATGAGGTCTCTGCGAGCGTCAGCTCCCCAGCTTCTCGAGGCCGTTCAGAGGAGCCTCGTGTTCAGCGGTCCCACGCTGCTCCGGGTGCGAACCAAGCTGGTGTCGCATCGCCAACACGCAAGACCGACCGCGACCAAAGGCTAAACTCCCAATGTAATGCAGCAACACATGTTGATGTATAGCGAAGCCAGCGACAGTCCTATACTCTAAGGCGGGGTTACAAAGAACATGAGGTGTATCTAAGTTTATTTTGACATTGTCGGCTCAGAATATGGTGAGTTTACGGACTGCGTGAATTTGACTTACGCACGGTTTATTAGCAGCTCCCTGTTTACAGTAAGCGTCTGGAAATGATATTGCCGTCGTGAAATGCTCAACCGTTACACGTAGTGGACTCTCCAGAATACATCCAATCGCCTGGCTTGCCCGCACTTGACATGGTTACTCGCAACCTGGGAGCAACACTTCGGCGTCAGTGAGATAGATACACACGCCCGAAAGGTCGCGGTGCTGACTCAACGCCTTATCCGCCCTCTCACTGACATTCTCCTGTACGTCGTGACCGCCGTTCACCTAGAGGTGCGTTTTTTACTGCCGTCGTTGGCCGTCCATTGTGCCGCGCCCTCTCTGATCACGACTATCGACAGCGCGGGCGAGCGCACACTAACCATCATCACGCGGCACAAACAACGATTTCCTAAGCGGCCGAGGGTGAGGCGATGTCGTCACTGCCAGGGCACGGGTGAATAGTGGGCGGTGAACGAGCGCTGCCGGCAGGAACGGAGATTGGTTCACTGTGTGCCGGTCTGGTACCAGCGATGTCGAATACCGCGATATCATTACGTGACACGCAATCAATGAAACACGGCGCGCTCACGCCGCACTAAGCTGATTGATTGTACAGGCTCCATCGCACCTGGCTAGCTGTACGTGACGGTTTGTGCTGCATGACATGAATGAGTGAATGGTCTGTGAATGAGTGAATGAGTGAATGAATGAGTTAGTCTGTTGCGTCGCCTGACAGCCGACGGCTTACCTCGCTCTGTGGCGCGCGCGCGCCGTTCCAGAGTTCCAGAGCGCGCAGCAGCTGACAGCTCGCGACTGTCTGTTCATCGGCAAGCACGCGTTCAGCCGCGGCCTGTACAACGCCGCCATCGAGTGGTTCGAGGCGGCTCTCTGGCGCACGGAGGAGGAGCAGGGCGACGGCGCCACCGCCACGCGCGACGAGATCGAGCCGCTGCTCACCTCCACGATCAAACTGGTGAGTAGCTTCAACAACAGATGCGAACAACTTAAGTGTGGAAGGGGTTCTCAGACAGAAGCCGTGGTGTTGATTGATTGCGTAGTGTGGTGGATTACTTACGGTAGTCTCATTTAGAACAGATCTGATGACCATCGGTGTGTATTGCATCAATGTATAGTAAACATTGCATCAACAAACGGGATGCTCCGTGTGTCCGAAAGTTTTGAGCTGCTGCATAGAAACATTTAATCATATGTGCGAAACGGTAAGACAAAATATTCAAACCTCCATGGTTCTGCATTTCCCGCAAATCGGACCAGCTCTCTTGCTCTCTCGCCTCCGCCAGCACCGGCAGCCAATAGAGCCCTCTGAGACCCCGTCACGACCCGCTGATGTCACGCGCGCCACCTCCGCCGCAGCACGACAGCGTGCTGGAGGAGCAGGGTCCACGCGGCGAGGACTGGCGCACGAACCCGGTGCCGGTGGACCGCCATCTGGCCAGCCAGGAGCGCTACCAACCGGCCCGGCTGGCTGTGTTCGCGCCCAAGCTGCACCAGCAGCAGGCCGACGCCGAGGAGGAGGACCACTTCCACCGGCTGTGCCGCGGCGAGCGCCTCAGGGTGAGTGGCAGGCTGCGGAACGTTAGCAGCTGTGGCCGACGAGTGTTGCTCGCCGGCGAAGCGTAGGCGGTTTACGGTTATACTGATTTTTTGCTGCTTGGGACAAGTTTGTTTCATTGCACCAAAGTCATGTTCCTTCGGCTTCCCTGAAATCCTGCCAGAAATCCTACACAATTAGTAGCCGTTCACTGGGTATTCGCAGACGCCGGCGGAAGAAGCCGACCTGTCCTGCCACCTGACGGCGAACGGCAGCCCGCTGCTGGTGCTGGCGCCGCTGCGGGTGGAGGTGCTGAGCCTGCGGCCGTACATCGTGATGTTGCACCAGCTGGTGACGGACGCCGAGGTGGCCACCTTCCAGCAGCTGGCCGGGCCGCGACTCGCCACCTCACGTCATCGCGCCACCGACGGCCACTTCGTCAGCAGCATGAGTCGCATCAGCAAGAAGTGAGTGCCGCCCTGGGCGGGCCGCCATCGATCGCCGACCAGATTGGTCCACTGCAGTCCTCTGTCAGAGACTGATCCACCGGGTCGGTCCAGACGAGACTAGTCCATCCGAGATGGCGATCTAAGGCGATCTAAGATGGCGATCACCGGCCGAGCTATCCCCGAAGCTCACATGGAGGCAGTGGGGCTGCAACTGGCAGTTGCTGAGAACGGGAGCCGTATTCCGCCATAGGCGGCTGACATCCGTACCCAGCATGCAAATAACCTTAAGTCCAGCACGACAGACGTACTGTGACGCATATCACGAGCGTTGATAAACACAACACCAGCTCCCTTGATTTAAATGCATAACACTAGCGCACAACTTTCCCCAGCGCCTGGATTCCGGATGACGAGGACCCGTCGGGTACGCTGGCTCGTGTCACCCAGCGCGTGGCGGCCTCGAGCGGGCTCAAGTGCGACAACGACCGTGCAGCCGAGGCCTTCCAGGTGCGCCCCCATCCCTGCTTGCTCCACCATGATAATCGGCGTCGATTGATATTGACACACCGTCAAACTTCAAGTGAAATGCGAGGAGGTGAAGGGTTTTTCGCTGTGCGGTAAGAAGCTATTTTTTCACGATTGGAGTTAGTGTTTCAAGCTGGAATGAGCTCGCGTCCGTCAGCATTTATTCCTGTGAGGAACCGTTATAGACAATTGATACGGATGGCTTCATACCAAAGCGCGTTTCTGTGCTTTTAAAATGCTGCTGCACAAGCCCAACGCTGAGCACCGCGGCACTCCCATCCACTCTGGACGCGGGCTGGACCTGCCCAAACCGCTCCGCCCCCTCCCCAACTCTCCTCACGCCGCTCTCCACCCAGGTGGCCAACTACGGCATCGGAGGCCTCTACGTCACCCACACGGACCACCACATGGGCGAGGTGCCTCACGGCCCTCACGCTGACTGGGAGACGGTCATCGGCGACCGACTCGCCACCTGGATGGTGTACCTCTCGGACGTGCCGTCGGGCGGCGCCACCGTCTTCCCGCGCGCCGGCGTCACCGTCTGGCCGGAGCGCGGCAGCGTCGCCTTCTGGTGGAACCTGAACGCGGCTGGCCGCGGCGACGACGACACCAAGCATGCCGCCTGCCCCGTTCTGCACGGCAGCAAGTGGGGTAAGGCTGCGGCAGGGGGAGGGGGCGAGGTCACTCGGGGGCGATCGGCTTCTCAAACTACCTAGTCTGCGGCGGGTAATTGCCTACGCGCTGTCATGTCAGCTTGTCCGGTGACGTTAACATGCTCTCCACCTATCATGGTCTCTCATGACGTTATTCAAAGTCAGCCATTGAGAGTCATTACCATATGGGTCACACCGTCAGGAGCTGCAATCAGTAACGCCGTCTTTCATTTCAGTGTCCAACAAGTGGATTCACTACAACGAGCAGTTCCGGGCCAAGCCGTGCGGTCTGACGGAGGACGCCGTCCACCAGACGCCCTGACCTGGCGCCGCTAGCCGGCGCCGGCGCCAGCTTCGCTGACGCCGAGCGCCAGACGCCCCACGAGGCTCACCGGCTGTCACTGACGCGCCTGTCCTGCGCGGCGCGCCCACTGCGTCCGACTCTGAGTCCGGAGTCCGGCGCTTGCTCGGGGTCTGGCGCTCGTCCGGGGTCCGGCGCTCGTCCGGAGTCAGGCGCTCGTCCGGAGTCCGGCGCACGCCCAGAGTCCGGCGCTCGTCCGGAGTCCGGCGTTCGCACGGAGTCCCGCCGCTCCGGTGGGGACTCCGTCCCGCCGGAGGACTGACCCGCGCGGCCGGGCCCACAGTGAGGGCGTGTCGCCGGCAGACAGTCGAGCCCTTCTCACCGGCATTCGGGCGCGGTCCCGGGCATCCCCGGCGCCGCCCGTGCCCCACTACTCCGATCAGGTTGACCGAGTGCCGTATTCTTGTCCGCGGGCGCTGCGACGCCGCAGCGCCCGCGCGCTGGCGGCCAAGCGTGATTTGTGATTGCGATGTGCGGCTCGCGGACTAGCGCGAAACCAATGAGGACGGTTGTGTGTTGTGAAGCGCAGCAACGATGGTGAAGACGCTGCCATTTGGAGTGACTGAGTGAGAGGCGATGAAGATGTATTTATTATGTATGCAAGTGAAGACGCATGCTGAAACCAAGGGCAAACACTGAACTCGCTGTTAGCAGGCCGCATTACTATATATTCAGTCGTGCATGGTGTGGTGGTTCGGGCGCACCTGCCACCCCGAAGGCTGACATCGTGCTGTATGTTGAGTCAAGCTGCACTTCGGCAGGACGACGGGACGTCGGCGACGTGAGTCTTGTAGCGGGAGTAGCAGGCACCTAGTGTCGGCCTGGCCCGACAGCTGTCCAGTCATGTCTCCCGAGTGTCTGCAGAGGACTCCCTTGTACGCGTTCTCCCAGGCTAGCACGCACGCCACCTTAGCGCCAACACCACCCGCATCATATCATTTCCCAAATAAACACACCTGAAACAATTCCGCTTTGTTTTGATCAGCACCCAACAGGGCATCATGCTTACAGACATGCCCATCTGCAGTGTACCGAGGTCGGTTCGGCTGATATACCACGTGCGTCCACTACCGACAGTTGAAGAGTATTTTTTTTTTTACAAAGCTGAACTTGAAAGTCATATTTTCACCAGATAAGCTCAGCTTTTTGGCTCGTTGGACGTCAGTGGAGGAACAATGGCCCTATTTAGTCTTTGTTCGTATTAGGACGGGTTCCAGCAGCCATCTCTCGTCGCCTCAGTCATGACGACGACGCCATGCTCACCACACATAAAACCTGCCGCTACCATCACGACACCGTTGTATTTCGCTGCTGATACACGATTACCTGGCAGCGGCTGGACACCACCAAGAACAGCACCACTCCGCTCCGCGTCAGGCGCCGGCCGGCCGACGAGTGCAGACCAGACGTCCAAACACAGCAACAATCGGCCTCACCGCACGGCCTGGACGTGCCATCGTGGTCGGCCACGTGCCGATGCCACAGTGTCATCGGGTCAGACCGCATGGGAATGCCACAACGCCATCGTGTCAGACCGCATGGGAATGCCACAGTGCCACCATGTTAGACCACATGCAATACCACAGTGCCATCGTGGCCGACTACATGGGAATGCCACAGTGCCATCGTGGCCGACCACATGGGAATGCCACAGTGCCATCGTGGCCGACCACATGGGAATGCCACAGAGCCATCGTGGCCGACCGCATGGGAATGATCTGGCCAACGGCTCGGCCGTCGGGCGAGTGTCAAACCCTCTGCGATGTACGCACAACAAACATGCAGACTAGAACAGGGCAGATATGCCACAGGCTGTGCCGCATCGGGCGCGCAGCCCGCCACCAACGGCTTCACAGATAACAGACAGCACAGCACCACGGCTTCCATCACGATAGGGTGCTCATTAAGTAGTTGATCTGAGATAATGATCTGCTGGATATAGCAAAGCAAATGCTCAATGGAATAAATGTGAGACAATAAGCGATGGCTTGACATAGCGAAAGCCACAAGTAGAGTGAATAAAAGAAACTAAGCAGCAAACTGATCAGGAAGGAAGCCACCAGTCCTCGGAACGATACATCCCTACATTGGATGGCCTGCTACATACGAACACCGGCACGGGTCAGAAAACCTACAATGGGAAGACTAGGTGACTGGTGGGCCGTAACACCGCACCCGCGCGGCCGCGGCGAGCGGTGTTCATCGACGCGTTACCCGACCCTCTGACGAGCGCGTGCAGTCGGCCACCGAGGTGCTGACCTACTCCCGCCACACGCTACCGGGATGTTCCAGCACCGTACTGGCGATCATGGCGGGATATGGAATCGGCCATGCGCCCTGCCCCCGCTGCGTGGAAGCAAACGCACCACAGACTAGGTCTTCTTCCACCGCCGCCCAAGTGCGGCACTGGCCTTCAAAGTGGCGGTGCGATCGATGGCTCTGTCTCTCTGACAGGAAGTGTCTGTCCTCCCCATCCCGGGTGTGCCCTCGGGATATGTCCACGGCAGCGCCGGCGGAGTTGACCTGAGGTGTAGCGTGACGTCACCGCCCCTGCCGTGGGCGTGACGGCCGCGTCCGCTGGCGTCGGCCCACAACACCACGGGCCGTGCCCGGTGCCCGTTCCCACCGCGGAATGTGTCCTGACTAGATGCGTAACACCGGCCCGACGACCCTGAGCGAACAACTGATCTGCTCATCAACTGAATCAGCTGATCCCGTCCACGCCTAACAGCAAGCGCTAAAACATAACAAAGCATAACAAAGCCCCGCTCAACACGTAGCAGAGCATGCGTAGCGCAAACAACGACCGAACAAAACGTTGCAACTGATCACAGAGCGATTATGACAGAGTGCCGGCGCTGCGAGCTACAGCCGGGCGGTAGGGCGCGGCATTAACGCACCGAATAACGCTTACACTGGGACGTGATAATGCCATCAAAAACATAACTGGATTTCCACGACTACTCTCGTCCGGCGCCCGGACCACACCATCAGCTGCCGGTGGCGGCGGCAGCGTCGCTAGGCGTTCCGTTTGGGGATGGGCGGCGGCGCCCCCGCCCGGCCGGGCACGGCGGGCGCCGTCCCCTGCCGAGTCGGAATCGGGGGCGGAGCCGCGCCGCGGGCGGGAACGGAGGGCGGCACCGCGTCCCGGACAGGGACGGCCGGCGCGGAGTCCCGGGACGGGATGGCTGGAGCGGCGTCCCGAAGTGGAACAGCAGGCGCGGAGTCCCTGGAGGGGACAACCGGGGCCGAGTCCCGGGACGGGACGGCCGGAGCAGCGTCCTGGGACGGGGCAGTGGGCGCAGATTCCCGGGAGGGGACAACTGGGGCCCAGTCCCGGGACGGGATGGCCGGAACAGCGTCCTGGAACGGAACAGCAGGCGTGGAGTCCCTAGCGGGGACAACTGGGGCCGAGTCCCGGGACGGGACGGCCGGCGGCGCCGCCTCTCTGCCCGGGACGGGCGGCAGAACGGCCGGGACCGGGGCCGGCGCCGGCTCGGCCGCTGGATCAGCCGAGAAGACGTCGTCGTACCAGTCGGCATCAGCGGCGGGGGCCGAGCGGCCGGCGGAGGGCGGCGGCGGCGCCGGCCGGCAGGGGCCGGTGGCGGGCCGAGCCGGCGCGGCCCGCTGCACCGTCACCTCCCGCCGCTCCTGGATCACCGGCTCCGTCAGCGCCGCCTGCCGGGGGCGGGCACGAACGACATCGCATGAGCGTCACGTGTTGTGCTGCCGAAGCGGCTCCCCTGAACGCGGGCTGTCGGCCGGCACTTCCGGTCAGCATCAAAAACATATACGCGGAGACGTCAGATACGAAGAAGAGTGATGAAGTCCCCGCATCTGACGCGTGAAACCTGGTTCAGGTGAACAGTCAGACCGTGCTGAGGTTCTCACCGCCGCCCACACACCTGCATGCCTACGCCTACTGAATGCACATACCTAGCTTACGCGTTTAAGTCCACAAACCTAAGCCGACCCTCAGCTTAACATCACGCCTCCGCCTGGGCCCGGACGGCGGCTACCCCGTGCCACACCAGCGTGGGCAGCCGTGCTGACCTGCGGCTCTGCTGGCGGCGGCGGTCGGCAGGGCTGCGGCGGTCGTACCGGCTTCAACACGTCACCCGAGGACGCCTCCCAGAGAGCGGCCGCCGACGGACCGTCTAGCGGCGCAGTCGGGACCGACAGTCAGCCACAGGCCGGGCCCGGCGCCGAGGAGCTCACGGCAGGACAGGACGGAGCTCAGGGCGGGGAGGACGGAACTCAGGGCAGGACAGAGCGGGGCTCAGGGCGGGACAGAACGGAGCTCCGGGAAGGACAGGACGGAGCTCAGGATAGTAGGATAGATAGATAGCTGACGCCCAAAATGGCATACCGCAGAGCATGGTAGGGAGCAGCCACAGGAAAACAACGTGAAGGACGGAGGGGGAGAGACGGATCAGGTGGAACAGGCGCAGTATTAAGTGTGTCGCGTCACACCACTCTGGCTGGTAATGAGCACGGGACATATAATATATATATATATATATATATATATATATATATATATATATATATATATATATATATATGCGTGTCACTCCCACTGTCACAAGACCAAACCAAACAACCCACACACGGAAGTAAGTAAACAGTGACATTTTGATCATTTCACATACGAAAGAGGTAGCAAATAGCGATTTGTTGATCAGCGCAAACCCCTCGCAGCAAGACCCTCCACTCCAGTCCGTGCCCCCCTTGAGCCACGCTGGCACGGAGGACGCACCGGCGCTGGCGTCTGTGTCGCCGTCGACGGCCGGCGAGGGTGGCGGCGGCGGCGCCTGATGCTCGCTGAGCGGCAGCGTGTTGTCCTCCCCGAGCCGGAGCTCCTCGGCTACCTGAGCCGTCCAGTCGGGCGTGCGCAGCCGCACGGCCACGCGGTGACCCTGCACCTGGGAACGAGCGGCACCGGGCCCGGTCAAGCGCTGCTCACAAGGCAACAGGGGCCATGCAAACCAGCAGGTATCACCAGTCACAATCACGACCAGGGAGGCCGGGGATATCAATCTGGTGGTCGCAGGGTCAGGTTGGTCCCATCTGGCAATGAGGGGCAATGTTGCCTTCATCTGGTGACCGAAGAGGAAATGAGTCGCCAGTCTGCTGACTGCGCGTCACGCAGTCACAGGACGCGGTCCAGTCTGGATCTACTTCAAGACGTTGTTTTACAAACTCCTACAAATGACGGTCACTTGGCTGAGTAACGACATCGTAGCGCGCTCCACACCCAGCCACCCCCTCCTTCGACCATCCCCTGGCGCCCCCACCGACCGTACCTGCAGCGTCTCCTTCTGCGCCGCCGCCAGCGCGAAGCCACCCTCCTTGAAGGTCACCCACATGGCCTCCTGCACGAAGCGGACCAGGATGACGTCGCCGAAGGCGGTCAGCTGCGCCAGCAGGTCAGCCATGAAGCCGGCCAGCTCCGTCAGCGAGTAGAGGTCGCCGCGGTCCGCCTGCCCGACAGGCCGGACGGCCGTGAGTCGGTGGACACAGACCGACGCCGAGCCGCCGGCGACATTAACAGACAGAGCAGTCGGCAGTCTGTGCGGGGCAGGCTCCAGGCCAGCCCTCGTTCAGACCAGACCCATGTCATTGGCACGCCACACCAAGCACACAGACGCGGCCACAGCAGAACGTTGCAGAGCATGCGGTTCTCCCCGCTCCGCCTGGACCGCAGGCGACGCCGTAATTTCGCCGCACCGAGGGCACCATTTCGCCCCATCGCAAAGACAACGGGGCGTCTCCATACCGTACGTGGAGGCGTCTCCGTACCGTGAGGAGGACGGAGGCGTCTCCGATCCGTGAAGATGACGGAGGCGTCTCCGTACCGTGACGACAACGAAGGCGTCTCCGTACCGTGGGGACGACAGAGGCGTCTCGGTACCGTGAGGATGACTGAGGCGTTTCCGTACCGTGAGGATGACGGAGGCGTCTCCGTACCGTGAGGACGACAGAGGCGTCTCGGTACCGTGAGGATGACTGAGGCGTCTCCGTACCGTGAGGATGACGGAGGCGTCTCCGTACCGTGCGGACGACAGAGGCGTCTCGGTACCGTGAGGATGACTGAGGCGTCTCCGTACCGTGAGGATGACGGAGGCGTCTCCGTACCGTGAGGACGACAGAGGCGTCTCGGTACCGTGCGGACGACAGAGGCGTCTCCGTACCGTGCTGACGTCGGCGGCGTCTCCGTACCGTGAGGATGACGGAGGCATCGGGCGGCCCCGCCAGCTGCACGAGCCGCTCGAAAGTCTGCCGGCGCCGCTCCGGGTCCACCTGGCGCACCTCCACCTCGAGCAGCGCCACCACCGGCCGATGGTCGGACTGCTTCAGGCCAGCGCAGCCGTAGTGCAGCACGCGGCCGGCCGTCCAGTCCGGGTGCTCTGGCGGAGGGGCGGCGCGCGGCGTCACCCACCGCCGGCACCCACGCGGACGCCATAAGGCACAGGTCACCTCACCGATGTCTTTCCAATTAGCTGGAAGTGTTGATGAATCGAATAGCTGCGATGGCATGTAATGGCAGGGATGAGAGCGCTCCTGTCATGAAAATGCATGCTGGCAGCGCTGTTTCAGCAAGGACAGGCCCACCACGCACATGCACCAAGGTCAAAAGTTTGAATACTCTCCGGGGTTTGAAGACATGTGGAATCCTGTTCTCAAAATGCTACACTGGATAGTGCGACCATTTTCTGTTCAGAGACCAGTTCGAGCAGTCAGTTAGCCACGCATTCCGCACGCACAACTTGACTTGACCGCAGTTAGCGATCTTGTTCTCATCAATTCACGTCCGTAAACAAAAATCCTAGCCTTGCAAGTCTTGACATTAAGCTACAGATGAGCAGGAGCTTAAACCATCAAACGTTGAAACGCAAACTTGGCAAACTCTGGCAAACTCAGCGCGGCTACATCCACTGCCAGTTCCGGCCCCTCCCCCTCCCCAAACCGAGTAATCGGAGTCATCATAACTAAGCCGTGACGGCTCCATCCTTCCCTTTCGCCGACACCGGTCCGTGGGCAGCACTCCCTGCTGGGTCCCTGTTGGTGTCCCCCACTCGGCAGGGCAGCTGCAGCGGCGCGCGTCTTTGCCCCGCCGGCCGACATACCGGCGTCGCGGGCGACGCGCCGCCTCCAGAGCAGCACGCGGTCGGTCCAGGCCGGGCAGCGGCACTTCTCGCCCGTGTCGTAGTCGTCCGAGAACAGGTCGTACTTGTAGGTGGGGGCGAACTCCAGTTCGCCCTCCAGGAAGTTCTGGAAACACTTGCCGTCCGCCTGCTGGATCTGGGGGCGGCCAGGCGAGGCGCCGGTTAGTGACAGCACTGCGCCAGGTCAGCTGGCGAGTATCGCCAGCCGCAGACAGCCGAACAGCAGAACATTTACATATTCCGGCAATGAACAGCTGTTGCCACTCTGATACAGCGTGCCTCTTCAGCGACAGACAGAGTGAGCTTCTCCGGTCACTGCCACCAGGCACTGACCCTCAACTCACTGTGGGTTGTTTGGCCCATTTCAACCCACCCACAGCTTCGAGTCACAACTGACCGCCAGCTGGCTGCCACACCCAACCCTCACTCACAGTCAGCTGGTCGGCCTCGCGCAGGGCGGCCCAGTCCCGGCGCGCGATCAGCTCCTTGACCTCGTCGCGCGGCAGGTCGATGCGGTAGTTGAAGTCGCCGCACCAGAAGACCAGGTCGTGAGAAAACACGGTGCGGTTCTGTCGGCGGCGGCGGCGGCGGCGTCGTTACCGGCGGCCAGGGTACGGCTCGGAAGAACTGGGAACACTCCGGGTACCTCGAACACCCGGGGACCTCCGGGTGCATGGGTACCCCGCCACGTGGGTACATGTGCACCCTAGCCACGCGGGTACATGGGTACCCCGCCACGTGGGCATATGGGCACCACGGCGGCAGGGGTAGTCGAATCAACAGCAACTTGTACCGAGGAACTCAAGAGCAAATGCAACCAGGAAGTAACTGGTCCAAAAGTGTAGCCTAGTGCAGTCAACGTCTCGAAACACGTATCCCCAGGCGGTAACTGCACTCCACACATTCAAGATGGAAACCTACGCATGCATAGAAAACATGCCTTGCCACGGTTCCTCCCGCATTCAATGCAGGTCCAATGGATTGAGCGAGTGGTGCCCAAGGAGTTGGAAACGGGCAGACGGACTTCATCTCCACAGACGCCAACTGTCAGTCGCGTGGTGACACCGATACCATTTAGAGCCTACTGACCATGGGGAAGCAGATCTTCTTGGAGATCTCGGCATAGTCAGCGTTCCTCTCCATGACCTCCTTCTGGCCGGCGGCGAAGTGGGAGCAGATGAAGCACAGCGATGAGTTGTAGATCACCATCCGGATCGCTACGCCGCCCTTGTTACCTGTGGAGCACGCAGAGCTGACACGACTGAAAACCGGTCCGACCAAGACAGGATTAAAGGAAGCCTCGCGCGACAAAAAATGCACTGCGAGCGATACCGATAAGCGTTCAAGGAATGAAGTCGGCTCCGATCCATCCATTCAGAATATCGGCATCCCACGGCACGAATCCATTCAGAATGTAGGCACCCAACGGCACGAATTCGAAATCAGCCTGGCCGAAAGCTCCAAGAGGCCCAACCAACTCGCCGAACGCTACCTGGTTGTAACGAACAACCAAACCGGTCCAAACATACCACGATGTCCACAGCAGAACAGAACAAAAACCCCGGACAATCAGAGAAGCTCTCAATTCGCCGTCACCCGGGCCGACCGCCGGTTCGAGCCGGTGAGCGCGGGCCACTGAGAGGTGACCCCGCCTGACCCGATCCGGGGCCGCCGCTCACCGGTGGTGCCGCCCAGGCCGGTCTTGACCGTGTCCGTGGCCACGTCCCTGATGTGCTGCGCCAGCTCAGGCCGCACGAACACGAACAGCGCCACGCCGACCAGCTGCACGTGGGTCAGCGGCACGTACGGCCGGTCCCGCGACACCACCTTCTGCAGCTCCTCCCCCCACAGCCGGGCGTTCTCGGAGCTGAAGTCAGATCAGGTCCAGTCAGGTCAAGTTACAAGACGCGGACTTTTGCGATATTTTTTAACGATGTTTCACGATGTAAATCGTTTACCGAATGGCGTGGTGGCCGTTCCAGGTGTGTGGAGTGCCAGCAATTTCATCACTGATTGCAAGGAAGACCTGTCATCCATCACTGGATGCTGGGATGTTTCTTGCCTAAACACGCTTGAGTGCACCACGTTTACCACACCATCAACGTTAAACCAAACCTTTAACTATCGAACAGTAATAACAATGCAACACAAGTTAGCCTGCCATCACGAATAAAAAGGCAAACTGTTCATTTATTCGTAGCGTGATCTGCGCACGTGCCCACTCTGAACCGCGGGCCACCTCAGCTCAGTCACCTCCTGTACATGGCGCCGGCTCGGCTGACACAGCATATGCTGGCGGCAACCGACCCACCAGGCGACAACCGACCCACCAGGCGACAACCGACCCACCAGGCGAAACCGACCCGCCAGGCGACAACCGACACACAGGCGACAACCGACACACAGGCGACAACCGACCCACCAGGCGACAACCGACCCACCTGGCGACAACCGACCCACCTGGCGACAACCGACACACCAGGCGACAACCGACCCACCAGGCGACAACCGACACACCAGGCGACAACCGACCCACCCGGCGACAACCGACCCACCAGGCGGCAACCGACACACCAGGCGACAACCGACCCACCAGGCGACAACGACACAACCAGGCGACAACCGACCACCAGGCGACAACCGACACCACCAGGCGACAACCGACCCACCTGGCGACAACCGACCCACCTGGCGACAACCGACACACCAGGCGACAACCGACCCACCTGGCGACAACCGACCCACCAGGCGACAACCGAACACCAGGCGACAACCGACCACCTGGCGACAACCGACACACCAGGCGACAACCGACCACCTGGCGACAACCGACCCACCAGGCGACAACCGACCCACCAGGCGGCAACCGACCCACCAGGCGGCAACCGACCCACCAGGCGGCAACCGACACACCAGGCGGCAACCGACCCACCAGGCGGCAACCGACCCACCAGGCGGCAACCGACCCACCCGGCGACAACCGACACACCAGGCGGCAACCGACCACCAGGCGACAACCGACCCGCCAGGCGACAACCGACCCACCAGGCGACAACCGACACACCAGGCGACAACCGACACACCAGGCGACAACCGACACACCAGGCGACAACCGACCCACCAGGCGACAACCGACCCGCCAGGCGACAACCGACCCACCAGGCGACAACCGACCCACCCGGCGACAACCGACACACCAGGCGGCAACCGACCCCACCAGGCGACAACCGACCCGCCAGGCGACAACCGACCCACCAGGCGACAACCGACCCGCCAGGCGGCAACCGACCCACCTGGCGACAACCGACCCACCAGGCGACAACCGACCCGCCAGGCGACAACCGACACACCAGGCGACAACCGACCCACCAGGCGACAACCGACCCGCCAGGCGACAACCAACCCGCCTGGCGGCAACCGACCCACCTAGCGGCAACCGACCCACCTAGCGGCAACCGACCCACCTGGCGGCAACCGACCCACCTGGCAGCAACCGACCCATCTGGCGGCAACCGAGCCACCAGGCGGCAACCGACCCACCTAGCGGCAACCGACCCACCTGGCGGCAACCGACCCACCAGGCAGCCACCGACCCACCCGGCAGCAACCGACCCACCAGGCGGCAACCGACTCACCTGGAGGCAATTCACCCACCTGACCGCAACCGACCCACCCAGGTGGCAACCGACCCACCAGGCGGCAACCGACCCACCCACCTGACTGCATCCCACCCACCAGGCGGCAACCGACCCACCTAGCGGCCATGATGTTGCTGGCGTTCAGGTCCACGATCTCCTCGAAGCCGACAGCGAATATGTCTGGCGGCGGCTCCTGGTCGCTGGCCGCGTCCACCAGATCTGCCGACCGGCCGTCGCGGTCAGCGCGACCGCCGGCGCCAACACACGAAATGTCGCACCTTTGATGAGAATGCAACTCAAGTTTGACGCATACGGCCGTGAAACGGCATCGAATGCATCCTGCTTCACCACCGAACAATTCGTAGTCAGCAGAGCGATGAAGCATTAAGCCCTGAAATCTCGGCAATTTCAAAACAAACATCTTTCGTACAAGTCTCGGGCGAGGGTTCTCGAAGACGTCGGCACAGTGCCGACCGTACCGCGATAGCCACCGACTCCGGTAATCCGCATGGCGGCCCTCCGTGAGCCCAGCAAACCATCCGCTCACCGTGGCCGCGCGCCAGCCGCGGCGCGTCCAGCAGCCAGTCCGCCAGGTTCTGGTTCTTGTAGGCCACGCTGCGAAAGTGCTTGCCGCCGTTGACGTTGTACGTGCCGACGGCCACGCGCAGGGAGCGGGGCGAGCTGAACTCGTCCTGCGCCACGCACATGGCGCGCAGCAGGTTCGCCTGGGCTGCAGGCCGAGCGACACGGTCACCGGGGGGCGGCGGCCCAGTCAGCGACGGGGGTCGGAATGTGGCGCCCGGCTGGAGGATAAATGCTTCACAACTACTCCAGATTAGACTCGGTTAGTGACACAGAGACAACGTATTTGCCCTACATTCACAAAATGGAACACTGAATGGTGGGTGGGGGTTGCACAAGTTCAACGATCTCCTGGCGCAGCTCACATTTGTCTCAGAAATCATTTACCTCCAGCCGTACGTCCCCCAATCGAAGGACTTCGTCCCACCGGGAGACACAACGTGAACGGTTAATCGACGAAGCATTTAAACTCTAACGCAACTGGAATTTGGCAACGAATGCTAATCTACCCTTCCGACCAACACCGACCGGCATTCCGCCTCTCACTACCGTATCCAGCCTGCATACCGTGCGCAAAAGGCGGCCTACCGTACATCACGACTAAGGCGAGCAGAAGGCGGGCGCGTGCCGCACAGCTCCGCCAGGACAGAACGTGCGCGGGGGCAGGGGACGGACCGTACCGTAGAGCATGCTGGAAGGTAGCAGGAGGCGCGCGCGGTCGGCCAGCTCCGAGTTCATGCTGCTGCCCAGCAGGATGACGTCGATCGCCTCCTGCTTACTGCTGTCCAGCAGGTTGTTCTGGATGGTGCGGGACACGGAGCGGGCTCCGTCCATCAGCTGCCGGAGAAGCGCGGCGTCGCCGGTAACGGGGTGATCGGACCTCAGAGGGGGCCGAACAGTCGCCGACGCACGCACCCGCACCCACCCACACGAGCGCACGCACGCGGAGGGAGATCTGGCCAGATGGCGGCCACAACATATCGGACTCAACGACATAGTGCACACACCGCAGATTAGCGCGAGGTGCACGTCAATGGTTCGTCCCCCCTGAACCAGCGGCCGGTTTGGCGGCAGTCCGACGGCGGGCCTCACCTTGGAGCCTCCCTGCAGCGCCCCCGTGCCGGCGTACAGCTTGCTAATCTCGTTGCCATTGTTGACCCACATCTCCCTGAAGATCTGCTGGAAGCGCGTCACCAGTGACTTCTTCTCCAGCAGGTTCAGGTAGCGCAGCTGCTCCATCAGCACCTGTCGCCAAGCAGGGTCAGCTGACTGCGAGCTGACGCGGCCCGTTGGAACAAGCCACAGACCACGGCGGGCGCTCAGCTCGGCCTAGTCAGCCTAACGCCCCGCCCGCTCGGCTCACCTCCAGGCCCGACCAGGTTCTGCACGCAGTTGGTCCGGTCCAGACAGTCCAGGCAGTTGGTGCGCACCGTGCCGCACTGGTCACTGTGAGAACACGGGACGAACGGTCACGGGGGCCCGGTCCGCGCCTTTCTGCAGCTTCACAGCACTGGTACCCAGCACAGAGCAACGGTACCCAATACAGAGCACCAGTATCAGATCAATGGTTTGAAATGCCCGCGAAGGTAGCGACACAGCAAGGCACGGTGAAAGAAGCGAACGGCTTCACGGAAGTGTCCCAGCGAGCCGCATTAAATATTCAATGTTAACCGACGCTGAGTGACTGGCAGAGACGACAGGCCCCCAAAGCACCAATTCTAGAAACTGGTGGGTCGTTATATAGGACCGACAACCAAAACCTGGCCAGCTGGCCCACAATGAGTCACAGCCAAGTAATCCGGTGATTCCAACATCTCCAGCCGCCACTCACATGTACACCTCGTCGCCGCGAGCGAAGAAGAAGCCCTGGTGGAGCAGCGACTCGTGCAGCTTCTGCTTGAGCTGCTCTAGCGCCTTGGTGTTGGTGCCGCGCACCTGGGCGTGGTAGTCGAACAGCACGTGCTGCACGTCCGCGTGCTCCGGCAGCGCCTTGTGGTGCGCCTGGGGACGGAACAGACACGTGTACAGACGGCCACGGTGACCAGACCTGATGGCGAGGCAGCCGGCAGACACCACGAGGCATGGCAACAGCCGGCTGGTCCGGTCCGACCTGAGGCCAGCCGACAGACACACCGAGGCATGGCAACAGCCGGCTGGTCCGGTCCGACCTGAGGCCAGCCGGCAGACACCGAGGCATGGCAGCAGCCGGGTGGTCCGGTCCGACCTGAGGCCAGCCGGCAGAGACACCACGGGCAATGGCGCAGCCGGCTGGTCCGGTCCGACCTGAGGCCAAGCCGACAGACACATCCGAGGCATGGCAAGCTGCCGGCTGGATCCGGTCCGACCTGAAGGCCAGCCGGACAGACACACCGAGGCATGGCAGCAGCCGGGCTGGTCCGGTCCGACCTGAGGGCCAAGCCGGCAGACACAGAGGCATGGCAACAGCCGGTGGTCCGGTCCGACTGAGGCGCCGACATACCGAGGCATGGCAGCAGCCGGCTGGTCCGGTCCGACCTGAGGCCAGCCGGACACACACAGAGCAGCGCGGGGGCCGGTGCGCCTGAGGCCAGCCGGCAGACACCGAGGCATGGCAACGCCGGTGTCCGGTCCGACCTGAGGCCAGCCGGCAGACACATCCAGGCATGGCAACAGCCGGCTGGTCCGGTCCGGCCTGAGGCCAGCCGGCAGACACATCGAGGCATGGCAACAGCCGGCTGGTCCGGTCCGGCCTGAGGCCAGCCGGCAGACACATCGAGGCATGGCAGCAGCCGGCGGGCCCGGTGCGACCTGAGGCCAGCCGAGAGCATGGCCAAGTTTCTTCACTGCGCACTGAAATGATAAATATGGGATTGCCCTGCAAAATGGTTCAGCTATAATGAAAGATTGAACAAAACTTCCGAAAGGACGTTGGCTCCCTCATCCTTTCGAAAATCTGCCGGCATCCGAAGGTCTGCAACTGTAAGGAAAGCACACCTACAACCCCTGCATAACGATCTCATGCAACCAGAGAGAATACCACCACCGACACGCAGTCGTTCTCACCGACCGCACAGCAGCCTCTACGCGACCACCTGCGCCCTCGCCCCAGCGTGCCTCCCCCGTCCCCTCACCTGGAAGAGGTTGCTGAGCATGGCCTCGTCGCCGCGGCTGCCGACCAGCGAGCAGCTGAGCAGGTTGAGCACCAGCTGCTGTCCGTAGCGGCGCTTCAGCTGACGCAGGTGGCGGTTGAAGGCCGGCGCCGAGCACTGGTCGCCGCGCGTCAGACGCACCTTGTGCGAACCCACCTGGCGCCGGCGGGGCGGGCCAGAGGGTCAGCGACGGGCCAGGCCAACGGCCGGCGGCGGGGCCCGCAGGGAGCGCAGACGGCTGCCGCAGGGACCACTGCGACAGCGGGGCATGACAAAGGCCACGAACAGCCCGGCTAGGGCAACAGGACACCATGACCGTAATCATGACCGTGTCACTGCAGAACAAGGATCACACAGCCACCATACGCCACAATGCAGCCACATCCCGGCCCAGTCCGAGCTCCTCCCCGGCCAGCCTCCTCAGCGTGCCGCCAGCGAGAGCGAGCGCGGCCCGGCCAGCGCCTCCGCCCGGCGTCGGTGGCGCGTCGACGTCCGCGCCCCTCTCACCTGGACGCCCGGCTGGTCCCAGAAGAGCGGCACCGAGCCGCGCACCTGCACGTGCGACGCCACCTCGTCGTCCAGGTAGATCGCCTGCTCCGTCTCCACGAAGTTGGCCACGTGGCCGTCGTCGTTGGTGCCGCGCACGTTAAACCTACCGGACACCGCACCAGCAGTGTGACTTCCCCTGTGCCTGACCAACCTCGCGTCCTCACACCACCTGACCTAGCGCCGTCCCCTCCTGATTGACCTGTCACTGCCCCAGCGGCTGACTAATCCAGTGCCAGCGCCGCCACTGGATTGGTCAGCCGCTGGCTTCTCCACTTCTCCACAGCGTTGGCTTCTCAGTCAACACCCTTGCACCACCTGTAGTCCGACCTGCTTGCCGTCCCTTCTGCCTGGCTGGCCTGGCCCCCGCCCTGCTCCCCAGCCCCGCGGCTGACCGGTCTGGCCCCTTCTCCGATCCCCGGTCCCGCAGCTGACTGGCCTGGCTCCTCCCTTGCTCCCTGGTCCCCGCTGACCTGGCCTCTGCCCTGCTTCCCTGCCCCCATGGCTAACTGAGCTGGCCCCTGCCCTGCTCCCTGGCCGACTGACCTTGTGCCGGCGCGTTCGGCGCTCAGTCGGGACATGATGCAGGCGCGCCCCTGCGCGCCGCCGACGTACACGGTGCGGATCTCGACGGAGCCGCACATGACGCGCAGCAGCCACTGGTCGCAGCTGACGCCGAACCGCTGCAGGTGCAGGTGCAGCTGCTTGTTCCTGCCGGCGCGGCCGCCCGCCCGTCAGACGGCCCGCGGCAGGACAGGGAGATGGGCGGGCAGGGGCGGCGAGACCGAGTCCGCAGCAGCTGTGCTGTCAGACCAGGAGGGGACTGCATGCGGCGAGACAGCGCACGCTTCACCCGCCGCCTGACGGTAACGAATCTGGCAGACAGGACGTCCTGTCGTCGTCGAAAGTCTTCGCTGCATGGCTTGCACACAAGTATTTAAACATGCTATTGTTTTGCTTTCAGGATTTTAACCCTACCCTTCCTCCAGGAAACAAATGGATGTTGTGCAGTACAAATGACACATCTGTTCCTTTACGAGTTTCCTGTGATACCCATCATGCACCTTCTGCTGCTTTCACCTCTTGTCACACCTAGCCCCACAACGACCAGCATCCTCCGTCCTCTTGCCTGGCACTTGCCTGCTGTCTGCATGCTCCCCAAGCACATCTGCCAGTCCTGCTCACCAAAAGAAGCGGTTGTCGGTGAGCTCGGTGCGCCGCCGCCTCTGCTCGCACAGGGTCAGGTCCAGTGGCCGACCAGTTGCACTCCACGACAGGTAGAATGTGCCTGCATTCAGGATCTTCTTCACCTGTAGTCAGATGCCAGTGTCAGCAATGGCCTGACACAAATATGCTGTCACAGTTGTGAAAAGGCTGCCTGTCTGCCGTCACAAGTGGGCAGAAAGCTCATGGACCAAGGCTCCTGACATGTCTGGGACCATCTAAGTGTTGACAAGTCACTGATAATGGTGCCACAAATAGAACATCATAGTTAAGGCAAATAAGCTGATTCCACATCAAAGCATCAGATGTAATGCCAGCAATGCTGCAGCCCAGCAGTGCCTGGCAGCCAGCAATGCAGTAATGGCTGCAAGGCACCGTGCCATACCTCAGCCACCCGGTCATCATCACTTGGGTTGCCCTGCAGTGAGACAAGTGCTGTCTGTGTGACACGGAACACCTCACTTCCACAGATCTTGCCCACAGAGGTGCAGCCTGTGACCAGTGCCAGGTACAGCAAGCAAAACTGGTCATCTGAAACACAAATCATGGGATGTGGTGTGAAGGCTATCCATGTGATGATGCAATTTGGAGCAAAACATCAATAGTAGGCTTTAGAAACACAAGACATGCAGCCACAAATGATGTGGGTGCTGACCATATGTTAGGCTTGTATTTATATAGTCAAGTAAAAAGGAGATTGACAACTACCCAGAAAAATTAATATAACATGATGATAGGAAATAAAACCTGAGTTGAATGATGTAAAAAGTTGGAAATGTATTATGTTACAAAGAAAACTGATCAGAAATATATCAAAACCAACAATACTATACATACTGGTGCTCAGCTGAAGAACTCCAAGGCAGCCATAAGCATCCATCAGTCTTGTATACTGTTTCTTGATGGCATCCACTTCTTGTGGTTCTGAAAATATTATAATAATGTGTGCCTGCATTGTTGTCACTCACATTGTTGTCACCAAAACAAAGCAAAGGTGACTTGAACTGAGATTGGAAAGATATCTGCCAGGAATATACAGACATACCAGGAATACCAGCAACAAATCATACTGATCACACCCACTGCTCACTTCATGGAACACCCAAAAAGCAGCTAAAGACCAGAAAAAACTTTTGTAACTTGAAATGTGTATACCATGATTGCTATATCCATATTCCAGTTCCTTGATGTATTTAATGACTATTGTAGCAAGTACCTAATTTATTCATTTAGTTTTCAAGACCATGCTGGTGTTTATGGCCATGGTACCAAGATGAGCACCACTCCCTAACAAAACATAACTCCACTGGGGTTGAAACCAATAAGATCCCTCTGACTCACCCAGAAGAGCAACAGCTTGAGATTCAAACAAAACAGCTTCATGTTTGTTCTTCTGTTCCATTAGCACACTATATGGATTTGGTGGGTTTATCTTGTGGAATATCTTGAAACCTTTTCCCATCGCCATCTTGGGTTGTAGGAATGTGTCCTGGTAAGCAATAAAACTAGTGTAACTCTCACTTCTGTGGTTCAATACGAAACAGAGGTGACGAGGCGATGATATTGATGTGACATCCGCACGTCAGCCTGGATCTGTTATCAGAACCTCTTCAGAGCAGCAGCAATCCCAGCACGGATAAGACCTGACTGGGAAAAGGATGGTTCCACTGTAAAAGTGTCATACCAAAGCACGTATCTGACTGTTCTTCCACTCCCGATAACCACGGGCGCCTCGCAATTCGCGATCGCCGTCCGCCGCAGATGACCAATGCCAATACCTCTGCTCACCTCACAGGGGGCGGTACTGGGAGTGAGACGGTGTGCAGTACGGCGTACGTAGTACGGTGGGACTAGCGGCTATATATCTCACCCTGTTAATTTAAGATGATCACAGAAATGATCATGATGCAACTCCTAAAATTATGCTATAAATAATTTCAAATGATTCATTTTATTTTTTCTTCTGAGCTCAAAAATGTATTTTACATATCGACGTGTCGTTTATTCCACGAAGATTGAGCGAAGATAACCTGAAAACATTGTGACGCCCTTGAGACATATATCAGGCATTGGCTGAGAAAAGGATGCATGCTCCCGGTGCGGTCCGCCCGTGAGGCTACGGGTGTGTTTTGTGTGTGTAAAAGTCGGAGTCAAATCGTCTTGAGTGTCCTTAAGTCACTTCACCCAACGATTATTCATTCTACGGCGAAGTCTTGTGAATCTCCTAGAAGTAGTATCTGTGGTATGCCAGGAATGCAGCCTAGGGCGAGGCGTCCGTAGGCCCACAGTTGTCTTATTCCACCAATCACCGCATACTGTTCCCAGGAGTCTTTCACTTTTGAAGCTCATTGGTGTATCTTGTTAAAAAAACATCCAAATCAGCATTTTGTGTTGTCATCAATCATTCCCTCCTCCCCTCCTCAGAAAGTGTTGGTTGCCAATGTATTAAGTAATTCAAAGGTTCTAAGTCAGCAGAAGTAATTCTTTGTGACTTCTGTCCATGCCTGATGCCAGTCAGGGTTGTTAATATATAGATGCACAACTTTCCACCCATTTGTCCTCTGCCTGTGATCAAGTGTTAGAAGGGTTGAATGGTGTTTGTTTTCAGACATGTGTGCATTACTACCACAATTTTCTCCTTGGATTGCCTGGATGTAAACTGGGTTCTTTTGGTCATGAGTGCATTGCTCTACCTCTGATCTAACCAGCAGGATCTTGGATTTTTTGCTCAGTGATAAAGCATTTGACTAACCAGGTAAGACCTCCCTGGTTAGCTCAGTGGTAAGGAGTTGGACTTGTGATCAGAGGACCCTAGTATGAATCCCAGCAATTCAAAGGAAAAATTTTAGGTTGTTATGTGTAAAAAAGTAATAGGCCAATGTTTTGTCACATGATCATGGTTACATATCATATGTCACATGACCACTATAAACCATATGATGCAGGTGCATGCATAAATGCATGAAATACATTGTGATAAATATACCCTTTAGCTAGTCAATAATTTAATACAAGTCTTAGGGCATTACACTAAAATGACAGGTGGATGTCATTGGTCTGTTGCAGGTGAAAAGAATATAAGAAAAGTGAAGAAATGTTGGCTGTTTTACTGACTACACCAATCATTGGATACATTATCTATGTTGCAGTTCCTGGATCAAGTCTGTTTTCCTGGCATCCCATCTGTATGTCAATATCTGTAAGTACAGCCTGTTTTAGGACAGGTAGTTTTTTATGTTTCTTGTGTTTTTTATATCAGAAGGTATCAGAAGGCATCAAACTGCATTCTAAGCCTTCAGGTCACTACCTATTGCTATCTCACTGAGCTGCCACCTGACATGACCTTATCTGTGTGGTGCAGTTTGCCGGCATGATGCTGGGTGGAGCGGAGGTGTTCTCACTGGGAAGCCAGCGATACCGCCACCGTGTCACGCTGCACTGGCAGCTGCAGGCAGCAGCCGCGGTGCTGTCGCTGGCTGGCCTGGCCGCCATCTTCTTCAACAAGGAGCTGCGCGGCGCGCCCCACTTCACCTCCACGCACGGCCAGCTGGGACTGGCAGCCGTGGCTGCGGCTACCGTGCAGTCGGCGGGCGGCCTGCTGGCACTGTATGCCACTCGACTGCCGCGACTGGTGGCGCCGCGCCTCACCAAGACGCTGCATGCAATGTCGGGCGTCGTGCTGGTCGCGCTGGGCCTGTACACGCTGCGGCTCGGTCTGGCCACTGCTTGGTTCCAGCTGGTGGCGGCGCCGCTGGCCCAACCGGTCGGCGAGCTGCTGCTGGCGCTAGCTGTGCTCAGGGTCACCTACAGGGTGGTGATGTTCCGCTTCAGAAGGGTCAAGAGCAGCTAGGAGGTGGTGGTGGCGGCGGCGGCAGGGCCTGGTGCAAGGGCGCCACCGCGATGTCCCTTCGAGGTGCTTGTGTTGGGTCTGTTCGCTGCGCTGCTTTGTTGTCGAGTTGAGATGCTGTAAGATTATTCTGTATACGGATTCGACTACGGATGATGACGTGAAGCTTTGCAAGTAATATGGCTCAGTGTGGACTGTGCGTTATTCAGGCTTTCCGTATTGGCAGCGCCGGTCCATAATGCAACGTAGGAACAGTTCAAGCATCTATGATACGCGATCGTGCGTCCCAAATCTGGGTCGACGTAATTGGCGCTCCAGCATTTTTTCTCAAGCGAATTGCCAGGATTGGCCAGCAGTGAGTTGCATTTACCCGCTCGGCATAAGGGACCTGGATGGAGACCCTGCTGTCAGTGTCGATTGTTCTGATGTACGTACCATGCAGGCAAAATGGCCATCATTATGGGAATGCCAGAGCGCGTTGAACACACCAGTATGGCCAGTTGTGTTGACATCCTGCGCAATGACGTGGCACACCTTCGTTACGCGCATGTTCATTCCAGCTTTATTGAAGGGCGGACAGCCAGCGTGGAGTGTACTTTAACACTATGAACGTGTTTTTTCAATATGGTATAAAAGAGGGGTCGTTTACTGGTATCAATACTCCAGTATTCTTGTTGCAAGGGTTGCGCACTTGGAATGGGCTTGTCACCGGTCGTCTTACTGTCCCCGATGGTATATACAGGCTCCTCGTGCGCTTTTGCCATGTGATCTCATTCATTTTTGGCAAACTTTATCTGGCGTGTGTAACTAGTTGAGCAGCAGTCAGAGGGAAATAGATAATATTCTTGTGGGCTTTCTCGTGTTAATGGTGTCACTTTTGAGCGCGTTATATATGCTATCTACTTATGATCGTTATTATTGAAGGCAGCTGCCTGAATAAAAGAGCGTTGAGCCCGGTCAGTTTTTCCGACTCCTCAACCTCGTTGTTCTCGAGGAAATAAACACAAGTAAATGTCGGCCCTAATTACCGTTCTAACAGTGCCGTCTGAGGTAAGGTGACGTTTGCAGCAATACGCTGCAGGCACAACTGGTGAATAGCCTGCTGCAGTGCACACCAAGTTGTGCACTTTGAAGGGCTATTCGGATGGCACGGACATTTTGCCAAATACGTGGCGGTGTAGGAACGCCTGGGTGGGATGTGGAATAGCGAAGTCCAATAGGGATACAGTTATGACTGTTGTATAATGCCGTGGCTGGTTTGTCATTCATATCATGTCATTAAGCACAGCACTCGCTCGGACCGCCGGACCGGTTTGCTTCGTTGTCGGTGTCTGGAAGATGTGATTCAACGGCTAGCCTATCCAGCACCTGTCAGATCCCGTCGGAAGATGCTAGAGTCCGACACATTTGAGAATGACTCGAAGGTGAGACGGGCGTAGACCCGAGGACCTCCGGTAGTCTTGGATGTCTACGACAGCTTACACATCTTTTTTTGTTCACGTTTTTCCTGTATATTTTATAATGGCGCAAAGGATCACTGTCCGGCTTCCCCTGGGTCGTTGCGCTATTCTAAAGAAACCCTTGGGATAAAAGAAAACTCGTTGGCGCGTAGAAACTGTAATTACGGAAGATTGCGTCGCCAAAACTTCGTCAATATGTTACAGCGAATGCTTTCACGGAATGAAAGCTTTAGGATGTTTCCTGGAAGCGAATGGACGACTCACGGTGCGTCATTAGCAGACAACTGGCGGGCGTTTTACTCACCCTGGCCGGAGGGGGTGGGCTCAGACATCCGCTATCCCGACAACTAAACATAGTCAACAAAAAACGCCATCAGATATGTTGCTGATGCCGACAAGTAACAATGATGAATACCAACATGCAGTATTGAATGAAAACGTATTCTCCGGTACTCTGCCTGTCGGAGTATGGATGCGTATGTTTTGCGCGTCGGCGTCGCGTTTGTTTATAACCAATCGCCCTGGCAAACGCCGTCATCACGCAACGCCCGCACACCCTAGCCCGGACGATCGAATGGCTGCATTTGGCGGGAGCCATCGTGCACGGGCACGCCATGCTGTGTCGGGTTGGAAGAGAGCACCCGGCCGCGATCGCTGAGATAGGCCAGGGCGACACGGGAGAGCCTGCTTGGTCGACAGCCACGAGAGGGCCGTCGGCATCTGCGTCAGACGCCGCTCACTGCGGGCGGTCCTGCAGTACTGCTCATTGCTCTCCGCTCACCGCTCGTACGTGCTGATGACGATACTACAGCTGATGAGGGAGTGTGTGAAGCTGACGAGCAGGCTGTGTAAGATCATGCGCAAGCCGTGGCCTCGCGCGCGGTTCACCTCGCGCGGAAGGTCACGCGGGAACCGCGACCTCGCGCGCACCCGCTGAGCACCGTGATGAAGTCGCTGTGCGGCCCATCCACCCCGTGCCGCATGCATGTCTCCATCACGCCCTCGGCGCGTACGTCACGGTTCAGATGATGGCGCCGATCATCCGCCGCAGGCGCCATCCCAGGCAACGGCCGTGGTGCGGCGCCGCAGGCGTTGTCATCCGGTCCCCAGACATTATTTTCGTACGAGGGCACACGAGCCCGCTCCGAAGCTATTCAATGCTGTCGAGATAAAATTCCGTTGGAAACGGACAGAATCATTACCAAACGTCTTTATGTGTGCCGCTGTTCCCAGACTACTATCGCAATAACCATCCTTTACCTAAAGACAACTGGTGAATGAAATAACTGAAGACCGAGTGCTGTGGGATGTTATTGGTATAGATGCCTGCGCTCTATTGTTCTCCCCATGCTCTCTACCCAGGCCAATGGCTCCCTCATTTCCGCTCGCCGCGTTCGCTCTAATGAAAACAGTTGAGAGGCTCGCACAGCCTCGGTGCATGTACAGCCACCTGTGACCAGCAATACCGCGCACACAGCCGTCGCTTGGGTTGGTCACCCACCACCTAAATGATTGCCACGTCCCCGATTAAATAGCGCAACGCAGCACAAACTCGCTGGGCCACGGAGTGAGGCTGTGAGTAGCTAGTGGAGCCGGCAAAGTGCCGGCAGTGCGGTCACTTGGGCATACGCAAACCTACGCGTTCGCGCGCGCGCGCGCGCACACACACACACACACACACACACACACACACGGCAGCACTTGCATGCTGGCGCCGGTCGCGAGGTTATTAGCGTCCTGCGTTGAGGCGACGGAGCATGAAGGGCGGCAAGAGTCGGAGCGACGGGGCGGTGGCCAAACACTGAACGATGCGACGCACCGGTAACACCGCGGCAGGAGCATTGCCTGCGCATGAGGAAGCCGAGAGACACGGTTGTTTGGATTCTGCGGCACTAGCGGCATGTTTGGCTTCAGCCGTTGACTGGGAGGCTTGAGAGAACTGAAATGTTGGAATATAAGGTCGTAACCATTATTACATGTCCCTCTACTTACTTGCTAACCAAAGCCCCAGTCACTCTATCAGGCAAGACATCCTACCAGGTAAGCTTTGTTCAGGCAAGACACCCTACCCATGCAGTTGACTCGCCCTTGAAACTCCATAATTAACTAGGCAAGTAAACCAATGTCTTGATTTTAGCGTCACAATAACCAGATATGTGTCGGCTAAAGTCATGCACGGCCAGTGTTGTGTAAATTCTAATGTGTGTAAGGTTAAGGTATGCCTTTTTCACTTCACGTGAGGTCAAGATGCTGACCCACGTCATGTGCGACGATAAGGCAATAAATGGAAGACTGTAAAACTTGTGGATGCGTATGTCTTGGCCACGCACCCAACCAGTCATATTGCTTTGTTGAGGCCGTGCACATAACCAACTACACGATTGAGATAATGATGTTTTTGCTGGCTGCTAACGCATTTGCTAGATTCATATCTAAGAGACCGCTTAACGCCCTCGCTTTGTAGACGCTCTCATGCGTAGGCATTCCTTGCTGATCTTGACAACGCCACCATCGTGCTCGGTGATCGAACAAGTCATCAACACTGTCGTATGCCTCCATCGATGACCCAAAGTCGTAACGGAATAGGGAACGCGACTGCATTTCACATCACCTCCACTCCACAATGCGCCATCTACGAGCGCTGTTCGCCGAGGTGCGTTGATCACAGTGCCGAGTGGCGCGCAATAACACTGAGTGTCGACCGTTGGGCGCCGGCGCCCCGTGCGACAGCCGACACCCATCACAGAGGACACCTGATGGGCGCTCGTGTGTCATCGTTAGTGGCGACCAATGTCCGGACGTGCACCAAGGGTCGTCGTCGGGCTGCTGTTTGTGCAGGCAAAGCCACGAGTGTGAAGATGCGGCCTCGGTCTCTATGACGTGAGTCGCTCAGTGTGGATCATGCTCATCTTTGGTGTTATTGCCTTTGCGCTGCGTAAGCCGTCCGGCGTGTGCGCCATTTCTGCCTCGGCCTTTTTAACTCCTCACATGCGCGTACTCCTAAACTTTGTTTGCGGTCGATCCCTCACGATGTAGATGGAATTGTAAATGGATAAGCGACCAGCGTGATGGTGCCGCATGGTAGTCAAGACCGTTTATTTGTGCGGTTCAACTATCACGGCATAGCGGCAGAATAAGTCATTAGATCGCAAATTATGTTTTGTTCGATACCTCATAGACGGGCATCATCGATATGGGAAAAAATTGGAATTATTTTAGCGTTAAATGGGTGCAAACTCACTACATTTCTAGCAGATACCAAGACACTGCAGGTAAGCGAAAACAGAAGAGCGTCTCCTCTCCAATCCTATCATCATTTTCCTCGTAATTGCAGTTTTGTCGCGGAAATTGCGATCAACGTGGGATTACTTGAGCCTTGTCAAATATTGAATTGGGTAAGCTCAACTTTTCTGTTAGTTTCACACAATCAAGCCATCAAGCAATGCTCGAGCACAAACACAAACGAATAACGTTCCTTTAGTTAGGCGTCGCTTTGTTGCGCTCTTCCGTCACATAAACTTTAAGTGTGACCTATACATCATTAAATGAAAATTAAAGGGATTGGGCATGACAAAGAAGTCAGTTTTGACCCTGAACTTCCTCCTGCTATAGCTAGTGAGGATATGCCTAAGATTTGAATATCTGCTGACAGCTTTAGCCTTCAGCTTCATACGCATTGGTCAAGTTTTGAAGATCACATCTTAGTTTTTTGGTAAATGAGATCTGAATGTCCTCGTTTCAAATGAAGCAACTTGTCCCACCCTTCGGGTAAGTTGTATCATATGACGGGGAAGGTGGGCTTATGGCTGTCTTGTCATAGAGTAAGCTTCATCGCAAGGAAGCTGAATGCGTTACGACATGTGGACAGAACACGTTCGTCTGTGCAATTTCGTGATTCGTCGTGAGAACGACATGATTTCTTTTTCCCCTTTTTATCAATCCATATTTGTTTATAACTACCACCGCTTCAGTTTCGGTTTCTCAGGCAGGAATCACAGGTCTACGTAGATAATGTAAACGTCAACTTCTTGTCTGGGTAGCAATAATTTATGGTAAACGTGTCAGTAAACAGTCGGAAGTAAGTCGGTCATTGGACATATTGTTATTACATCTTATCACTGATACAGCATGCCCATGCACATGTGATACATGTACCGCCGGACATCCCGGAAGAAACCTCGCACCACTCCGAAATCCTTGGAAAGCAGACGCTAAATGTTCTGCAGTATATACGAGAGATAAACTTCTCCACCGCTCAGCATAGCCTTCAGACTGGTGTAATCACGCGGTGAGCCCAACAACACATTTACAGCGACGGCTATAGTTTTCTTCAACGAATTGCAAAAAACATATTTGTCGCGCTTATCCCGAGACACACGCACGTAGGGCGAAACGAAAGCACACTGAAAGGTAGGACGAGTTGCTCTGCATCAGCTCAGTTAATTAAGACTGCCATTCATCGCATAAATTCGAAATAAATCACCCTGATGCTGCTTGGTCATGATGCAACTTACCCCAGTCTCCCCTACCAAATGCGGTCATAATGAAGGTACCGCCATGTAGTACTCATGATTTATCGCGGTCGGTTAAAAACAGAACGCACACTTGTGAACTCAAAGTCATGCTAAAGTATAACAACACGAAGGAAAAAACCGCTGGAATAAATACCGTATAACAGCGTAATTAGAAACCATCGTTCCACCACAGCCAAAAGTTCCATATACTTAGGACAAGCTTTCGGCCTTGTTCCTTTCTCGGGCGTGAGCATTAACAAAAAAAGACACTGCCAAGCAATTAAATTGGTGCCCTCAAAAAGCAAGAAGCAAAGCAAGCATGCACTCAGCATCCACGATGATGGAAAGTCAAGGGCGAAGATTCTGTAACATCATCATACCAGCACAAATATGGCACTCCGGCTGCTTAAGTAGGTACGTGAATAATAATACCCTTCTACCAATGCATCTTCATCAATCTAGGTCTACTGAGACATCATTCGCTAACCAATCACAACCGTCACTGGCTTCATTACAGCGTGCCTCTCAAAGTTCATGTCTGTAACCGATTGGTTATAGTTGCGTTCAACCGTATTAACCCCTGCCTTGATAGCGGCTTAATACGGTTGACGCAACTATAACCATGGGGGTTAATACGGTTGACGCCACTATATGGGGGGACGATGCGACCCCCAAGGCTTTTGAGGACACCTCCCCGACATATTGTGTAATAGCGCTCAAATCTGTGTTGTCCCCAGAGGCATCCATTGCACGTGTCTTGATATCAAGAATGTGTTCCTAGATTTTCTGGTTTCAGAGCAGAAGGGTTTTTAAGAACACCGCGCGGTGATCCACGGCCTGAACGGCCGGTGGGCGGCAGCCGAAGGTGCCGCGGAACGCGCGCGGCCAGCTGCGGTTGTTACATTAACTGAGCCATATGTCATAAAGATATGTCCAAATACATAAAGCAATGCACCATTTCAACCTGAATTAAACAAGGAACTCGCTTATGTAGGTTTTGTGTCTCAGCAAGGCAAGGTCTCATAGGTATGAGGTTGTAAACTGAAAATGCGATTTCCTCGATTGTTTTCCTTTGAGCGGGCATAAAAGTTCCAGTTATTGACTTAAAACATACAACTTTCTTTCAGTCGCGAAATCTCGCTGCGAAAAATCCACTAATATTTTCTGTTAAGCGCAACCTTTACTAGATTGGAAACGGCAGAATAATTGCACCTACCCCCTCAGCCTTAGTTTAAGTTTTTTTCAGCCTGAAAGGCTGAAAAACAAGGTGGGGCTGCAAGGAGCAAAGCATTTCGGATGCTAGACCTATTAACAGGAATGTCCATTAAAAAAGTGGGAATTTTATCAAAAGTTGCACTTGGCTTATGTCAGACCACACCTAGAGTATCGTGCACAAGTTTGGTCCCTATGCCTCCACAAAGAGGAGATAGGCTGGAAAGAATGCAGCAAAAAGCAGCTATGATGATAGATGGGGATGGCAACTTAAAATATAATGATAGGCTCACAGCCTTGGATTTATATTCACTGCAATGTGGTAGGACCTAGAAGGGAACTGATCGAGGACATTCAAGATTATGAAAGGTACAGACAGGGGTAGATCTACATGTAAGCACTGGAGAGTAGCCTGAGACTCATAGGAAACCATTTTAATTTTGCATCAGGTAGGAGTAGAACTATGAAGAGGCAGATGTCATTTAGTCAAGGAGAAGCGAATTATAGCAATGGAACTGTCGGGCAAAGTTTTAGGAAGTCTCCTTTGGGCAACGTTTAAAAATCCTTTGGACAAGTTCTATCGGTCCTAAAGATCTCATTTATGCCTGAATTCAGGACAGGTCAGGTGGTAAGATTAATTTCGAGGACGTATGCGGAACCTGAGGTAGGCCAACCTTGATGGGCCCATGTAGCTCTTTGTTGGTTTACAGTTGACATGAATAAATGCTCACCAAACAACACGCAGAAGGATATTTACTTTAGACTTTTTGGATCGCATATTGCTTTGCCTTAAACTACAGCTTTGATTGCCCCATGAATTGTGTATGCGTGAACCATACTGACGAAAGATTTAAACTTCTTAGTGTATGCTTCTATAAAGCCGACCACGGTTATGGCTGACTGGTGAATTAAGTCTCAGTTGACCTGGATTGCTTAAGATGCATTGGTGGAAGCGTATTATGTAAATATATTCATGTATCTATCTAAGCAGACCGTGTGTTACACTTGTGTTGGCATAAGGATGCTAAATAATTTTCGTCTGTGGCTACCTATCATCAGTAACAGTGCATGATTTTCGAGGCGCGCGAATCGAGTTGCTTGACAATGTGTTTTTTTGTCAAGGCTCAAATTTGAGGCAGGCTAAGGTCGAAAGCTTGTTCTCAATATATTGACAGTTTGACTATGATGAAACGTTGATTTCTAATTAGGCTGTCATACGTGCTCGATGAGTACCAGACCAGCGTCCCATTGAACGAAAAAACACGTCATGAATCAGGATGGTATGCCAAAATGTGCTAAATAGTTCATTAAAAGCTTTTCTGTACAGTCTCTTTAAATACGCTTGACACAAGTGAATCAGGCTCAAGTGAAATTGATGCAATGCATCGGTCTAAATCGTGATTTGGATAAAAGGGTCTTTGCGGAAAAAGAAACTCATCGCAAGAGTATTTATCACAATCATACTTTAGACACTTGACCACTTATTAAGAAAATGTTTTGTGCTGGGCATTCGACTTCACATAATGCCATACACACATAAAAGGCCAAAAATAACAGGTAACCGTTAGCCATAAGAGTTACAAGCGCTTAAGGCTCGAAATTGCAAGCGAAGTGACCTGGTTGAAGGCCAAAAGTGACTGACACAACACATACTAGTCAAGTAAGATGGCCGACCGCTAGTGGAGAGTGACCCAGCGCGTCACGGCCACGTTTGCCATCGCATATTTCACATCACTCACGTTATGTGAACCACCGCGAGTGTCATTCTCTCCGCGGCCTGTCACGCACAGGTCAAGCAGGTCACGTGACGTTTCACCGGGTCAGTCGCTCGCAGTTTATGGGGCGCACCTGGTCATAACCAGTCTCAGTGCTATGACTTGTTATAGTCCGGCCGGTCTTGCGTTTCACGGGGCTCTGTTGACCTTGTACGCAGCTGAAGTCCCGTGACTTGCGGTTCGTAAAGTCAGGTGACACTCAGCTGGTGGAGGTACAGGAGAAATACCGGAAGCAGTTCGGATGCGGTGTGAAGAACACCTGGTTTGGCTTGGTCCACGCCGTCTGGGGAGCAGGGGCACTTTCACTGTCAACTGATTGAAAACGGCTGAAATCTCAGGTTAAAAACGGCTTGAGGCAAAATGATGCAGGGAAGAAACTGTTAAATGGGTCCCGGTGGAGGTCAACAACAGAGCGTTTTATAGGTACGTGTTGTCAACACTAGTGGGCAGATTTTAAAGACGATCCGACGAAATCACAGTCAAGCTCTTCACCGGGTATTGGCCACGTGTCGGAATCTTCGCCAGTTAGCGTCTCCAGAACACACCACTGAGGAGTTTGGTTGTTTGGTTGTTTGGATTAGAGCCCTTTCAACCAGAAATTATCATTTTAGGGCTATGGGATGAAGGAGAATGGTTAGCGGTGGGGCAGACTTGCATGCACCTGAGGGGCCGACCGCCGAGCTTTAACCCGCGCATGCGCGCTGGGTACCCGGTCGGGGTCCCCCTTCTCACGGGGCTCTCAGCCCACTCGTGGCTGACGCATGCAGCCGCCCCGGACAAGTGGGTTGTCGTGAGGATGCAGGATAAAGCAGGATAGAGAATAAGAGCGACCGCACGTCCCAGTATGTAATACAGACAATTTGTGCACCAGAGGGATGAAAAAACCCCTTCCCCATAGACCCTTGCTTACACCGCCCATATATAGACCGCTATCCCCTACCAGCGTTCAGGCAGCCTGCCACGCATCTTCGGCCGGCCTCGGCCGGGGACGTACTGGTGAGCGGGCGCGTTCGGGCGGTGCGCTCTGTCGGCGGCCCGTGCAGCTGTCGTTCGTCGCTCCTCCAGTAGAGGGAGGCGATGGTAGCGGCGCAGCGGAGCGTCACCACGCCTCCGGGCTGCAGCTGGTCCGGCCGCAAGCGGAACATCAGCCCGGTCCTGGACGTGTCCAGTCCGTCCCCGTCGCGCGTGGCCGGGTACTTCCTCACGAGGTCGGGGTCCGCCTGCTTGCAGGTCAGGCCAGGTCAGGTACGTGTCAAGTCAGGTCAGGTCTGCGTCAGGTCACGCCAGATCAGGTTCTTGGCAAGTCAGGTCCGTGTCATTTTTCAGTCCATCACGCACTCGGGATTGTTCTTTGGATAGGTTAGATCACGTCAGTGTCCATTGGTAAACAGGTCAGGAGCTGCCAGTGGACACCTCCGTCGTTTCACTCTCCTCAACACCCTGAGGACTCCCATGATACTGGAATTCGTTCAAGTCACGTCCAAGCCCAAGTCATGTCCATCACGTCACGTACGGTTCGACAGTTGGGTAACAAAGAACATGTCAGCCTGTCCATGTTGGCTCGTCTCCATGTCAGCCTATTCATGTTGGCCCTTTTGAGACCTTTATGCTTTCAGGCGCGTCACACACGAATAACTGCGCACTAGCGAGTGCGCAGCGTTCACCTGACCTGTACGTTGTTGATGTACCACTTGAGAGAGGCGGCCGGCCTACTCTTGGCTGAGGTGCAGTTGACGTGCACCGGCTCCCCAATGCGGTACATTTCCCGGTCGCCCGAGATCTGAGGTCCCTCCGTCGGCACAGCTAGAGGGAAGGGGGCGGGGTGCGCCACATTGATCAAAAGCTCGGACGATGAGTTTGGGACGAGATGATCCATCAGTCGGAAGCTTCGCCTATTCGCCTCTTCCTCCCACGGTAGGGCTATCCTTATGAGATTACGCTTGTCATGGGCCATCAGACGACCTTGCAGCAATCTGAAGCACATTGCGGGCATGCCTATTTCTAAGGAGTGTGTAAAAAGCCCCAACCAATCCCACTACACTGCGATTGCACTAGTCCGACTCGTGCTAACTCGATGACATGATATAGACTGCAATTCACGCGACAACCGCACAGCACCCCGCTGAAGGTCACGGCCGACAACCGTCACGGAGCTCACCGACCACGCTCAGATCGCCATGTCCGTGCACGGTGACGTAGGTGGGCGCCTCGGTGGCGATCTCACAGCGGAACCTCCCCGACGAGCGGAGCGTCACCGGCCGCAGCACCACCGTCGTCATGTTGCTGGCCACCGCCTGCGGGCACAGCGGACACCGTGAAGCGTGGCCAGCACCACCGTCGTCATGTTGCTGGCCACCGCCTGCGGGCACAGCGGACACCGGTGAAGCGTGGCCAGCACCACCGTCGTCATGTTGCTGGCCACCGCCTGCGGGCACAGCGGACACCGATGAAGCGTGGCCAGCATCACCGCCGCTGGACGGCGTTTTGACGCATCTGGCGAACGCGTCAGTGGCTCGATTTGATAAGGTTTCAGTGAGACTGAGCTGGACGGCGATTGCGACGTGACGCTTCTCTCGGGCCAGCGTACTTAGGGCTCATCCAGTGACGTTCACAAGCATTAGGTTCATACACTGACTTGATTAAAAAACATTGCAAAGCGTGCCCACCGAACAGCATCAGCGACGGCACCTCCACACGCCCCATCCACAGACCCGGCGACGGCACCTCCACACGCCTCATCCACAGACCCGGCGACGGAACCTCCACACGACTCACACCAGACTGGGTGACGGCACCTCCACACGCCTCATCACAGACCCGGCGACGGCACCTCCATACGCCCCATCCACAGACCCGGCGACGGCACCTCCACACGCCTCATCCAGACCCGCACGGTACCTCCACACGACTCCACGCAGACTGGTGACGGCACCTCCACACGCCTCATCCACAGACCCGGCGACGGCACCTCCACACGCCTCATCCACAACCCGGCGACGGACCTCCATACGCCTCATTCACAGACCCGCGACGACTACAACCCCTACGCCTCATCCACAGACCCGGCGACGGCACCTCCCACGCCCCATCCACAGACCCGCAACGGTACCTCCATACGACTCACACGCCACTGGGTGACGGCACCTCCACACGCCTCATACGCAGAGCCGGCCCACACGTCTCATCCACAGACCCGGCGACGGCACCTCCACACGCCTCATCCACAGACCCGGCGACGGCACCTCCACACGCCCCATCCACAGACCCGGCGACGGCACCTCCACACGCCTCATCCACAGACCCGGCGACGGGACCTCCATACGCCTCATACCAGAACCGGCGACGGCACCTCCATACGCCTATCCACAGACCCTGACGGTACCTCTATACGCCTCATCCACAGACCCGGTGACGGCACCTCCACATGCCCCATCCACAGACTCGGTGACGGCACCTCCACACGCCTCATACGCGGAGCCGGTCCACACGTCTCATCCACAGACCCGGCGACGGCGACCTCCATACGCCTCATCCACAGACCCGGCGACGGGAACTCCATACACCTCATACGCAGACTGGGTGGCTGTGCCTCCACACGCCTCATCCACAGACCCGGTCCACGCGCCTCATCCACAGACCAGGCGACGGAGCCTCCACACGCCTCATCCACAGACTCGGTCTACACGTCTCACCCACAGACCCGGCAACGGCACCTCCACACGCCTCATACGCAGACCGGGTCTACAAACGTGGAATCGACGTAAGGCGCATGCACTGAGTTAAATACACGACGCACACTTTAGCAGTCAGCGATTTGTTGCCTCTTAACAGCACTTCTCTCAGTAGCACCAATCAATAACATCATTCAATAGTTCAGTAGCTAAGTAGCACGATTTATCACATACGATGCCTCATCACATCGCTAATGATGGACCACCATACGGACGTGGGGTGACTGATGCGTTACCGGCGTACACGACCCAGCTGTAACTCATCAGTGTTATTCCTTGCGTGCCTCCTCGAGGCGGTGTATTTTGGAAAGGTCGTCTGCTTGATGTTTTGACATTCATCCATCTGTCTTAGCATTCTCTTTTTTTCTCATTTCTTTTTTTGTTTTTTTGTCTTTTCATTCTTTTTTTGTCATTGTCTTTTCACTCTCTTAGCATCCTCATTCTTAACCATAACACGCTCCCAGTCAACCGGCTCATCACTGGCATGTTGAAAGCCACCTTTTTGAAACCTTAGATGTTAAAATAAGTCAAGCTGATATCTCTCGAAGTCATCTCGTGACCACACTCGTGACCGCACTCGTGACCACACTCGTGACCACACTTGTGACCACACTTGTGACCACACTCGTGACCACACTTGTGACCACACTCGTGACCACACTTGTGACCACACTCGTGACCACACTCGTGACCACACTCGTGACCACACTCGTGACCACACTCGTGACCACACTTGTGACCACACTCGTGACCACACTCGTGACCACACTCGTGACCACACTTGTGACCACACTCGTGACCACACTTGTGACCACACTCGTGACCACACTCGTGACCACACTTGTGACCACACTCGTGACCACACTTGTGACCACACTTGTGACCACACTTGTGACCACACTTGTGACCACACTCGTGACCACACTCGTGACCACACTCGTGACCACACTTGTGACCACACTCGTCGTGACCACACTTGTGACCACACTTGTGACCACACTTGTGACCACTCGTGACCACACTCGTGACCACACTTCGTGACCACACTCGTGACCACACTCGTGACCACACTCGTGACCACACTCGTGACCACACTCGTGACCACACTCGTGACCACACTCGTGACCACACTCGTGACCACACTCGTGACCACACTCGTGACCACACTCGTGACCACACTCGTGACCACACTCGTGACCACACTCGTGACCACACTCGTGACCACACTCGTGACCACACTCGTGACCACACTCGTGACCACACTTGTGACCACACTCGTGACCACACTCGTGACCACACTCGTGACCACACTCGTGACCACACTCGTGACCACACTCGTGACCACACTCGTGACCACACTTGTGACCACACTCGTGACCACACTCGTGACCACACTCGTGACCACACGTGATCAGTCATTCGGGATCATAAGCACGGGTTAAAGCGTAAATTATTATATGTGGCAAGCATGAGAGCCAGCGCAAGAAATCTGAACTTATAATGTCGAAACAAGTAAATGACTACTGCAGTCGAATGGCCTCCGAATCCAAATATCAAAACGGCAAAAAACCGGGGCTCAGTGACATCATGGCAAATTTCACACACTAAGGTGGGCAGGTAATGTCACCCACGTGCATGCAAACAAACCTAGGATATTTTAAGATGAATGGATACAAGATATGTCGCCGCCGGCGCATTCTTACTTTTAAAGGACTTCATCATTTCGCCTTTTTGCGGGCAGTACTTACGTCGTTTGGCCACTTCGACGGCTTGACCTCTTACCTGCAACCCGCCTCAACCTTTTATTGGCAATCTCTCAACTCCATATGGGTTATGGGTTAATGCCTAATGGCATATAACCCTTACAGCGCCACCTCTGACGCTGCCCTCTTAGCCGGCAGCACACTCACGTCAACGAAGACGCCCGGCTGGCTGAAGGTCTTCACGGGCGGCGACTCGCCAGGCGAGAAGCGGTAGAACTCCTGGCCGTTGCGGTACCAGTTGACGGTGTAGATGCGCTCCCCAGGCTCCAACCGGAAGAAGCAGGAGAGCTGGGCGCGTCCACCGAGCGGCACCGGCGACGGCACCTCCACGCGCGTCATTCGCAGACTGGCCGCTCCTGCCGCAGCGAGAGCAGGTGGAGCGGGTGTCGTGGTCAAAACCGTTGTCGCGTAGTTAAATTCATGTCGTTTAATGACCCTAAAAGTCATCAAACCGTGTTGTGTTAGTTTGCCACACAGGTCGGTCACAAGGCCGCCCGCATTACAAGAAAGCTTCACACTTCGCGAAAATGCGCTCGTTTTGGCGACTGCTGGCTTTGAACAATGGAAAGTCTGAACATTATCTAAATTACTTCCGGAACAAAATGCACACCATAACGCGACGACATGAACGACGGCGGCGCGTCAGGCCAAGCTAAACCCGGCGTGCGCCTCTGGGTTAGACGAGTGTGATTCGTGAACATCCAGCTGCCTCACAACGCCCCGGGTAGGTTCTTTGCTTCCTTATTTGCGGCGGGAATTAAATGAGGGAGGAAGAAAAGAAGGACGCTGACAGATTTACCACGCATAATCTTCAAACAGTATGCTAAGGCATGGTAAACATGCCGTTAGCATGATTGGATGAGACATTCCGCCCAACTTCGCAGATGAGTCCAAAGCCACAAGAACAAAGCTGATAGTCAGGCAGCGGTAAAATGACTACATTTTTAACTTGTGCAGCCTGAAAGATACCATTATTTCAGATTGCTTTAGGCGGCCGCAGCTGTCGGCTGCATCCATCCGTAATGCGGTGGCAACGCTCGCGTATCATATAAGCGTCAGACGGACTAGAAGAACTCTGCAACTGCATAGCTTTAAGGTTGATAAACCGCAGGCGTCATACATAACAAAGTGACGTTGATAAGGAGTGCAACAAATGTTTCGGTTATGAGGTAAGAACCGTGCAACTGTTGCGTTGGTACCCTACACAAACAACAGCTTAAAGTCAGACAACACCGATCTTAGAATCTACAGCGCCTAACAAAAAGAGCGGGTAGTCAATACGGCCACAGCGCCGACACATCCCGCTCTCAAAGGCAAGGGGACGGCCTGGCACGAGACTGATCTCCTGCCAGTGGTATGTGCATACGAGCTGCGGCAGATAGAGAGGGACTCGCGCTCCGCAGCGCTATGCGACGCAGCCGGACGCGAGCTCGCCGCAACTTCCACCGTGTGGAGCCGCCAGTGCCTCGGAACTTCCACCGTGCGGAGCCGCCAGTGCCTGGCAACTTCCACCGTGCGGAGCCGCCAGTGCCTGGCAACTTCCACCGTGCGGAGCCGCCAGCGCCTGGCAACTTCCACCGTGCGGAGCCGCCAATGCCTGGCAACTTCCACCGTGCGGAGCCGCCAGTGCCTCGCAACTTCCACCGTGGGGAGCCAGGGCGGATGCACGTGCCGTTTGGAGATCCGCTCCTAAAAACAGGCCGGTGCTGCCTGAATGACGATCAATTTTGTCCTGTGAGGGATCCCATCATGAAGCCTGTTTGAAACGATGACATCAAACCTGAAATTACTCAACAAAAAGTTATCCATTGTTCTTGATCGAATGATAGCACTAGCTAACTTGATTTGACTGAAATCTAGTGTGCTTTATTTCCTTCCGGATGGCGACGTTTGGACAGGATTTCAGGCTTTCGCAGTCAAATGTCACTGCTCCATACTCATAGCCAATAGTTGAAAGGTCCCTAGGTACGTGCATATGTCTGACCGTCCTTCGGCAAAGAGACGGCCACTGACACCCAGAAATATGCTTGTCCACAACTTCTTGGACCTGGTCTCTACGCCGGACACACATGGCAAAATCTGTTTCGACTGCAAGTGAGCACTTTCAGTGGAGCTATGGCGACAACGACGAGTGCCTTCGGATATGGAATATGATCAGTCGTTGCCCCACTTCTGTCGCTACCTACATCGCCTTCGAAGTCTGGCCAATTGCACCAATCATAAACTGAAACAACTCAGGCCAGGCAGAGCGCGTTGGAAACTACATCACAAACTATTGACACTAGCTAGCTTTGTGCTATCGAATTATGTTCATGCTTTGAACTGCTCCTCCCAGTCATGGAATCACATTTTTGGCCCAGCTGATAGGACATTGACACGGAGGAGTGCAGGCAAAGGGCTTATATGGTTTGCGACGGGTTAGGGCTAGAGCTTCTGGGGGACCACGTCCCATTTACAGCACCTGCGCACTGCGAACAGACTGCAGATTCCGGATACGTGGTCCGTTCACGCAACCGTTTCTGTTTTCAGCGCGTTGGACGCGCGTACGTGGTAGTGCCTTGTTATAAACCAACCATGCACCTACCTATGTCATTCGATTGCTAGATAATGACATCACTTTTGGCAGATGTCGCTTCTGCACACAGGACTGGGTTTCTTTTCCATCTTCCGCCTGGTCCTGCTGTACGATCTTTTAAAGAAGCCCAAGTAATTTTGAGTTGGGTGTTCAATTAACCAGCACGTGACTAGGGGCGTGGCCAGGATTTGTGACGAGGGGGGGGGGGGGAGGCAGCCCATTGACAGTACATACATGCCGCTAAAACACTAACAGTTCCCACAAACGCGAATAAGTACAGCATCTATTTTCCAGTGAGTCTCCGCTTGGCTGCGACAATAAACATGACTTACGTTCGTCATATTTGTGACGGTTAACAGTGGTTTACCAATGGCAGATTTCATGCACGCCTGCATAGTCAAAATGGCTTGAATGAACAGCTGGATCTCGCGCATGAATAAAACCGTGACCAGCAGACCGTTTTAGATCTCAATTCGAGCACCCTCGGGTGCGTAGCACACGTCACACTTCTTCTTCATGACGTCACCGCATGCGCGTCTGGCGTGATGAAAAAGCCTGTGTGAACAGACTATGATATGTACAGCACGCCACGTATAAATGGGCTGCCAATGCTGGTCCCACTGGCGCCAAAAACAGACGAATGAGTCGCTTGCCATGTATATCCACGCGGCTTTCCGCCGACCTTGATAATACATTGTAGATCATGCTCTGCGCCAATGTACAATTGTGAGCGCGTGGCCCGACGAACGCGGTGGTCACGCCATCTGAACCCGCGTGCTAGGACAGCCGTGGAAAGGGACGACATATGTATCGCGCGGTGCCCCAGTACAAGAAAAAAGCAATCACTTAAGATCTATCCAACGCCTTAAAGCGTCAGGCCAAAACTAGGATTCGCAACATAATTGGACAACATGACTTTGTTCTCGGTAGGCGTGTATCGTGTACGGTGTTTGTGGGGTCATTGGAAGGTTGACCTAGTATTTTCATCCACATACGACCTGTGCTGCCACGATGTAAGTTGACAAGAGTTTGAGAATGACCCAACTGTTGTGGATTGACCCCATTATGTACAATACGGTGTCATGTTGCTGCCGATGTAAGTCAATGCAATGCAAGGACGAAACAGTTTTCCCGGTTTACCAGATTGTGACATGCAGTGTTTTCCAGTGTCGCGGTGAAAGGTACCTTCGTTCCTCACAGAGTAGGCTAAATCCCCACGCCCCTCGTTGGCTGCACCTGCAGTAACACGATAACTTCAACCTCATGATCTTAAAAGAGGTGATTGATGACGCACACAAATGACTGCTTAGCACCAGCCACGACAAAGGCGAAAGAAGGGAATGCGAGATCGTATCAGATAAGTGTACCGTCATTTCTGTCTGCTTGCATTTATTTCCAGAAAGTACGGTCTGTGCAGATTCCAACAACTCCTCAAAAGTCATATCCGGTCGCGACTGCAGCACACTTTCTTTCCGCAAAATTGAGGCTTCCCCTTCAACTTAAACCGAGTGAAATAAGCTGCTCTCGTCAGGAATATCAGCGCAAAACGATGCGCAGTTGGACGGCTACGGCTGAGCTCACGAGAGAATGGGGTGGAGAGAGGTGGTATCGCCCGGAAGAATGCAATTCCAGCCAGGACGCTGCGCCAGTAAACTGTGGTGCCGACTGACGCCAGTAATGAATGGACAGCGGGGATGTGGGTGGACAGGCTGTGGCGCTGGACTGCCTGAGGGACAATGGTTCGGCGAAATCTGGGTTGGAGTGCAAAGGCTATGCTTCCGTTTAGGTCATTCATGCGTGCAACTCATCACCTTTAAAGTGATTGTCCGAAGCCTGTAACCCGATCCTCGTAAATGCGATTCCTATTACATCAGGTTTTGAAATCATCTTTTAAATAGCTGCACTGTGTGATGACTAAGTAAACCACAGTTTGGATGCGACGTCTTCCCCTTTACAAGCATTTTAGAATGACAACTTCAGCGGACGTCAGCCGTGTAGCGATATCACTTCAGCAGGCGTCAGCCGTGTAGCGACATCACTTCAGCAGGCGTCAGCCGTGTAGCGATATCACTCTGCATGCTGAAGTGTTCTTGCTAAAGTCATTGCTCTGCCGCAGCACACGCTCGTAACAACGCATCGCTTATCAGACAGCGCGGCCACAAAATGCATGACCAAGATGACAAGCAAGCATCATCAACACGAGCGGCAAGAGCCACGCTGGGTCAGTCCGTCCCAGACCGCCTCTCATGGCGCTACCACCCGCTCATTGAGGCCTGCTCGCCACCGTCCCCACAGCGACGGTCCTCACTCCGCGCTCACCGTGCAGAATCAGCGCCAACAGAAGCCGCGCCGCGCCGCCGCCCATCCTGGCGGCTGTGTGGTGCTCCGCCGACTGTTCGCCCCGGTCCGATGCACCTCTGGTCGCTGCCCGTCCCACACTGGACAGCCCTGCTGCGTCGGCGCTGGCGGCGGCGGCGGCGGCGTGAGGCCCGTCGGAGGCGGCGGAGGCGATGAGGGGCTTGTCGGAGACGCCGGTAGCGATAGCGGTGTGAGGCCCGTCGGAGTCGGCGATGGACCGGCTCGCCGCTGTGCTATAGGCGGCTGGCCGAGCAGGGTCGGGTTGCTGGGCTGATGGACGAGATGCGTTCACTGAAATGTTCACTGACAGAAACACGCTCGTCAGGTCGAGGCCTGCGTATAGCTAGGTGCGTCAGCTTTTAATGCTCTCTGTCGATGTGACACCTTAAGATGAGTAATGCCTGACCGGTGCTCATAAGATGGATAAGTGATAAAGTTCGTACGTCAACTTCCCGGTGTCCGTCTCATTGCCTATGGATGCTCACTGGACTCTGTTGAGTTGTTACCGTGAATGTTATAGAATGTGTGGGCGGTGTGGTTGGCCAGTATACCGTACCATTGACGGCAGGGAGACGGACAGCCAAACGGCCTGAATGAGCGGCGAAACACGGCCAGCTCTCGTGAGGGCGGCAGACCAGCGATCACCCAGCAACTGGGTCAAAGCCAGTTCAGTAAGTCGGCGTCAGGCAGTGTTCGTACCCGTATGCTGCGGCAACTCCGAGTAAAAAGATGCACCAGTTGTTCGCCTGAGTTGCACAGAGATGTTAAGTGGACGCAAATGTACGCCCTTTCAGTGCCTTTTTCAGGACGTGGTGCTCTTCAAAACTGGAGAACAAAGCACGGGCCTCAGCTGAACACACCGTTACCCAGGTGGGCCATCAGCTGCTGGCCCTCTCCACCGGCGATCACAGGCCAGGTGGTGGAGACAGGGGACGTGGAGCCTCACCGATTGTCGCTCGCCCCAATCGACTGCCTCTCGCCTCACTCTGGCTACCCTGCGCTCGGTAGAAAGACACGGAGATGACAGGCTGAGGCGGAAAGAAAGAGACGAAGATGGCGTGCCATCAGCACCGCCGGTGGCGCTCGGAGAGAGTTGAAAAACATTCGCCGGCCGGTGGGCTCCAGTCTGTTTTCGAACGCCAGAACTCCTGGCTATCGTGCTTCCGATCGCTTCAGAAGCCAAAGCCGTCCCGGAAATTTACGGGCGCGATTCGCTCTCGCTCCAACGCCGTCCGTCTAAACACCCGACTGCATAATTAGATGTGCTCCCTATTGAGCAGCGCTAAAATCGGAAGCGCGCTGGGAACCGGAAAACATTGTAACGACTAGGCTGGTGACTTCCTGCCTGCGCCAATGATCGCCGTCACTGATTTTACATGTAACTTGCGGCACTTTCGCAGACAGAACACAAAGGTGCACAGCGTCCACTACCACAAGTCATAGTCATAACCTTCAAACTTGTTTTGTGGACACAGTTCACAATATCAGCATAACAACCACGCACAGACGCGGGTATTGCAGCCCCATAGGCGTAGGAACACGAGGAGGGAGGCAAACGGGTCATGCTTCTACTTTTATTGACACTTTAACGTGAAATATAACATAAGAGATGCATTGAAATTACCCCCCCCCCTTATTTTATAATGAATCTCCTTGCTCGTAAGGTGCACCGTCCTCTTTTGGAGTTCCACGGATGCTAGAAGTGTCCTAGTCAATGTGAAGGCCCTCTTCTAGCAACATCGCACGGTCAAGCTGGCCGTGAGTGACAACACGTGACATGAGAACATTGCCCGAGCCGTCATCCCCGACCACAGCAGCGACGTGACGTATGTACATAGCCTGAGCCATCATCCCCGACCCCAGCAGCGACGTGACGTATGTACATAGCCTGAGTCATCATCCCCGACCCCAGTGGCATCTGGACCGCCCAGAGAAAAGCATGTGGATTTCCACCGCAATTGCAGATGTCACGTCAGTCGCGATCGCTGCTAATTATTCAGCGAGGCTCCTGCCGTGATGTATATCACGTCAGCCGCTTCCGGGAAGCGCTCCGCTGCGTGCAACCATTTGTGGCAGACTGAGGGGGCGTGAAACGAGGCATAGATCACCCGGCCGGCCTTGCGTAGGCTGATGTCGGGGAGGGCTGCGGTGCTCGCCGACCCTGGGTCGGTCCCACGGGCTCCGTCTGGCTTTGCGGAACCTCCAGAGAGGCTCCGTCTGTCCGAGATCCACCTCGGTGGGAGTGGGATGCCGGGTTATGAGCAGGAAGGCTCATGAATTCCTGGATGTTAACGTTGATGTAAATATGCCGTGTGATTTTGTGCTTATAGGCTCAAGGGTGATGAGTCCCATAATCAGATTGTTATTGCCGGAATGATTTATGCCTACATAAAACCACTCTTCTTCGGATGTATGTGGTGCTTCTTGCTTTGCTACCAAATCGCTCTTTCCGATGCAACTCGTCGACAGGGCTTTCGCTCCAGCATAAGTCAGAAAAGGAATTTACACACTGCAGGAGACGGATGGGGAGTTGGTCAGCATACCGGCAATGACTTAACATTTATCGACGCCGCTGCACTCCCTCGCGTTTTGCGAAAGTAGTACATAAGATGCGATTAAAATTAAAGGGGAAATACCGAACCCTTCTTTGCTTGTAATTATTTCAAAGCTATGACTCATTTGCGAAAGTTGAATAACTGTATTGAAAAACGTAATCAAATGCCAACATCAATAAGCCGTTGGTTTGATATGCCTCTCAGATGTTGAATACCTGGGAAAGGTATGGGATATCATTATCTTCCCTGCAGGTTATCATTGCGAAGGATAGCATAATCTAATAGCGAATGTATATTAAATACCTTAATGTTTTCATGACACGATTTGTAAACTACCCTTTCACAGACTTTTCAACAGCAAGATGCATCGCTAGGCCTGGGACGAGCGAATCAATAACAGACGTGGCAGTGATCCATTATCAGGTAAATAGTATTTCCCTGAGATAGCAGAGCCATGGCCTTGGGAAACCAATACCCTTGGGAACGATTGTGGAATGAAAAGCCCGATCTCCATGTTAATTTAGCAGGCAGAGGTTTACTGAAGTGATATCCACGACTTTTTTAAGATTGTGTTGCTTCAACATAATCTGGTTATGGTCTACCGAGGCCAAGCAGCTTAAGGCGACAAAATCAAACATTTTTTATTGAAACAGATTTTCAGTGACCGTGACCAAAGCCAAAAACAGAACTGAGATTAAGATGTCGATCACGTGTATTGCCACCATACAATTTATGGTGAGACCGGTTTCAAAAAGGTCACGATGGCCGCTTCCCGGTCATTGCTGATGAAACTGTAGATTCAACTGTGTGGAGATCGCCTTGTGATCGACTGACGTCACCTTTTCCGACATCACGCAGCGTACGTTTGGTTTCACGCATTCTTCTGTTCTGATTACAGAGATCTGGCAACAGTACTTTACACGCGCTCAGGCGGGGGAGGGGAGTCAATTTGACCCCAAGGCTTTTCTAGAATGATTTCAGAACAGTGCCGTGAAGCCGCGCCAAATTCTGTACAGCTGTGTGCAATTTGGTATTAAATGTTTTGGTATGGCACATTGTATTAACTTTTTAGGGTAACTGACCTACATGGTACTTCAAGGTTAGGTCGTGGCTGTCAGCGGAGGTTATTTCTAGGGAGTCGTTCAATCTCATGCGACCACGGAGTGATCGATGAAGCCGCGCATCTCGGAAATAGTTGCTTGGAAAAAAATTAAATCTATAACAAAACAACACATTCCATTAGCCTAGGGTCAGGTGTGAAGGCCAGACTGAGGTCAACACCAACCTACTGCTGTACGCGAGAATTTGCTTTATCTGACCGTTTCTGGTGCTCATTTCGAATTTGTTAATGACAGGGATCACAACAGATATGTACCATAGATTTATTAAAGGTCAGAGTAGGTCACTGATATAAAATAACCTACTTAAACATTTTTAGAAACATGCCGCCTAGTGTCGAACAAGGTCACTGCCTTTAAATTAATTCCATCGACCTCTTAATTAGAACAGATATCGTGCTTAACGGCGATGGAATGAGATGGTCTGGGGGCCCTTTGGATACCAGTCTGGAGTTTGGCATTTTTAATCTTATTTGACCCCAAGGTCATGACCTAGGAACCTCAAACGTTCAAAAACGAAGTCCACATACAAACCATCCCGCCCTGTTAATTCAGTGCTTTTAGCTATTTTAGTTTTCGAGGTCTCAAGGGGACAAGCTGACCTGCATTCGAGGAAAGGGTATTCAACCGGCCACCCGGGCGCGTGTTAAAATGCTACCAAAGTCGGCGAATCCCTGACTTTCGTTCAACAGGAGTGACTAGCCGCACACGTCGACACACGGTGTCGCCATTACGTCCGCCCCTTCTTTCACCCGTCAGACCGTACTGGTTTCGTGCTCTCCGATGAGGGGGTCGTCGATGTCTATGTTCGCTGCCGCCTGCCAGACTGTACTGGTTTCGTGCTCTCTGATGAGGGGGGTCGTCATTGTCTATGCTCGCTGTCGCCTGTCTGACCGTTCTGGTTTCGTGCTCTCCGATGAGGGGGTCGTCGTTGTCTATGTTTAAATTGAGATGGGATAGATGGGGGCACAGATTGTTCACCTGGCAATGTGGCGAAAAACTATGCAGAATCAAAAATGCTATACCCGGATTATTTACATCAATATATATATATATATATATATATATATATATATATATATATATATATATATCGTTGTAATGCAGGCAGTGCAACTTTTAGAGGAGTTTTACTTATTGTAAAATACGCGAGGCTGTGATTGATGGTCGCCAAGTTATCATCTGCAGGAAATCATGCCAGCAGAGTTGGCGCAGGACGTCGCAACAGAAAATGTATCCAAATAAGGCTCGCACTGCCTGTGATCTCGCTCGTACACCTGCGGCTGAAGCGACCAGGGGCACAGGGACACACACACGTCCATGGACGCAGGGATTGTTCCATATTTTAATGGGGGTTTTGAATTAAAACAGCCATTTCGGTGATTACTCATTGCAGTTCGCAGCCCTGCGCTTCTTACGTCCTTAAGACCTCTAGTCTTTTTTAGCTGGACGTCCGTGAAGATGTGCAGGCTGTTCTGTGCAGACTATTTAAAAGTCATTCAGGCATGCATGACGTTATAGAAACGTCCTTTAAATCCTGCCACCCCAACGATCATGTGGCGTCGAATGTTATACAACACTCAAAGCCAGGAAAAATATAATCGTCAAGCGGCTCATATCTGGCGTTCATGAGCACCATTTCCAAATACGGTCCTCAACTGGCTCTCAGGCAATGTTGTGTAGCATCTTAAGCTTCAATCATGAATCGCATTTTGTGCCACATAATAGGTGCTAGTTATTACGGAAATAAAACTTGCAATAAACTTAGGTAAGAAAAGTGACCCTTTGTCTTTCGCAGGAATGTGTTGCAGAAGACAGGCTTGTCTGACACCTCCGCTGAGCATCTCACACGACAGGCCGCATATCATGTCGCACACACTCCACTGGTTGGCCGGGGAAGCGGACCCTGCAGTACCGGAGACGCGCAGTTGCAGAAATGTAATCCTTATGCTGGGGTAAAAGACGTTCGTTGTTCTTCAAAACGGCGCATCAAACGGCCGGTATTTCAGTTTTGAACAAAAACTGCCGGGCTCCTTACAAACATATCGGGACTTGCTTTTGTTCCTAAATCGCAGGTACAGTCATGCGAACAAATAATAACAATTCTCCTACACGGATGTCTGTGTCAGTGATTTGAAAGAGAACCAAAAACTGGTAAAGGGCTCTGAACGTCTCGAAGGCATTTCAAAACTAGCATATTGGCTGTCTGACGAACTGTTTTAGAATAAAACGGAAGATGTAACGTTAACTCTTTACCGCCAATGTATATATATATATATATATATATATATATATATATATATATATACATATAAATGTAACTGAATAGCGCTGATTCAATAAGAGGCATGCTATGAACTTTGATTGGCCGCGCTTGCCAGATGTCTGACCATAAAGGTACATATATGATTTGCGTCTTCTATTTACTTTTAAACACAAGCACACACACATACATATATATATATATATATATATATATATATATATATATATATATATATATATTGCCATCAATACATCGACATGGGTGGCGGCCGTCCGAGGCGCCGCTGAGTCCGCTCACTGGCCGCATGCCGAGCTGAGACCAAGGGCTGTGACGGCGGGGCTGCGTGACGCTCTAGGTTTAGTTGATTCGGGGCCGGCCCATGCGGGCTTTGCTTAGGCGAGGCCTGGACTGCAGCATAGGCCTGCACCATCTATGCCGTAGAAATAACCGACTGGGTCCGGATCGAGTTGTGGACCAGCAGCACTCCCTTCGGTCCGGGCTAACCGAACCTGGAGCCTGGGTTGGCCCAACATAGAGCTTGGGCTGGCCCAATCTGGAGCTTGGGCTGGCTCAACTTGGATCCTGGGCTAGCCTAATCTGGAGCTTGGGCTGGCCCAATCTGGAGCTTGGGCTGGCCCGGCCAGGAGCCTGGGCCAGCCCAATCTGGAGCCTTGGCTGGCCAATAATGAAACTTGGGCTATCCCAGCCTGAAGTCTGGCTGGACCGATCTTTTTAGCGCCAGCTAAACTTCAAGGTCAGGTCAGCCCGTCTTTGGTATGGTTTCTTACTTTAGATCACTTTTAAATATCAGAAAAAGGTCTTAGTGAAGCAGAACCACAGTGAACAACGTCGCAAACGTTTAGTTGAGGCCAAACCCACAAATCTCGCGTTCACATGTCACCAAAGGACGACTCAACCTGGCCCTCTTTTGCCTCTATCGGGGCTACCCCTTCTAGACGCACTGGGTTTCTGTGCCCAGTGGCACACGGCCCGGTCCCAGGCGGGTCCAGACAGGACGGCCCGGTCCCAGGCGGGTCCAGACAGGACGGTCCCTGCCACTGTCGGACCGGCTGGTCTGTCAATGGCAGCGGCCATTTTGAGCCGCTGCGGTGGTTCTCCACGCCGGCGCAGCGTCTCTGTGAAAGCTACAAACAACAAATTGACGCAATATTGCGTCATTGGGCTGGAACATGAGGTTGAATCGTGTTCACAGTGGCACCAGCGTGCAGCGGCGAGGTGTCGGCAAATCTGTCGAGTGTGCCGAGGCCGGTACAAACGGCGCAGACTGCGCTCAAAGCAGCACTCGAACAGTTGACAACAAAGTCCCGGAGTGATCTATGGTGTGGAAACAACGGACGTCATTGTGGAGCAAGGGATGCAATAAAAATGCTCATCATTATGCATCTCCATAAAATAATTAGAGACCTTTAGCAACGACTCGAGGTGGAAACGACAAGAAAAGAGATCCGCACGGCCAGCACAGTTCCTGTCGGCTGCGTATCCCTATCTTTGACGTGTGGAAGGCTGTTATATGGATCAAACCAGCGCCCGGCCGCTTCTATATCTATAACGACTGTTTATCTACGTGACTACGACTGTGTAACTGTGTAACTAACGACTGTGTAACGACTGTGATATCTATAACGACTGTTAACGTCTGTTTCATCTGCTTGAACGGTTTTGGTGCTCCAGAACACAAATGTTTTAGAGGCTGTGCTTTCCTCCGCGTCTCTTAACAACTCAAAGGCATCAAGAGTACTGTGTATTGGCCGTCAACTACTCTCATCATCGGTGAACAACATTCTATAAAAACCGTCAACCATTCAGACAGGAAAACGCGAAAGAAGTCCCCCCTCTCGGCATCATTTTTGTGCCGTTCTTCCGCGCATCTTACCACGCTGCCTTCACACGGCTGGCATAATTGCACGCTCGCGCCAGATAAAGCAGCCAAGATCTGCATCACAATGGAGAGGGAGGGGGGCGCCTAATGTTGATGAGTGTGCTGCCACGGGGACGGAGCTGCACCGAGAGAGGCTGCCCGCTCAGCGTCCACGACCGCACCACTCAAACGGGTAAACAAGCACGCGTGGTCTGACACTACCGATGGTAGTGTCCCCCTGAGAGGAACACCGTCTGTGGGATCAGCCCGTTTAAAGAAGACGTAGTGAGCCGCCAGTGCTGCCGTAGAGCCCACCTCGTATGCCTGCAGGACCCGAAGGTAGACACAGTAAGATGGCACTGTCCCGGCACATTGGTGCATATGTAAAGCTAGTGTTGCAGTTAGGATGTTGCCATTTGGGCACAGCATGAGGCGCAAGGGTAACCGCCTTCCCAACCTTCTAGCGCAAACCCGGGAAACGAAGATATTGTTTTCTGCGCTAGCTGCGTAGAGAGTCAAGACGTACAGTAATCAAACTGGAACTAAACACGTAGTACTCAAAGTACTCAACGTAATGTACTCAAACCGGAACATGCTTTGGTTAACCCATATGATAGCGATTCTCATCACCTTGCTGAGCCTTTGTAGGAGGTTTCCGGGCGAAATTTCCAATGGGTTATCTAACTCAGAAACCGGAACCATTATCATTGATTTCCAAACAATTAGATGAAGAATGATCGCACACGTGATCATATACCAGAATGATCGTATACGAGACGGCAGTTTAGAGCAATTACGTAAGTCATAAATTGTAGCATTTATCATTTGTAAAGGCACGGGTTCGGTTTGGCAGATGTGTAAATATGACAAGCAAGTTGAATGCTGCATCGCTGCGTTACGCGGTCAGAAACAGCGATAATCTTGAAAGAATTAATGGTGATATTCTCAGAACGTCTTTTGGTGCTGAGTGAGCTTCCATGCCCCTATTTTCACGAAATTTGTCAAAGTTGCCCCACTCCCCGCGTGCGTTCTTCAAGCGTAAGCAGAATCGAGTGGAGTTGGCAGCAAACATGACAGCGTTTTGGCGGTGCATTGCAGCAGTTTTAAGGGCTGGCGTGGGGGCCAGGTCGTTAGGCGATGCGAGCAAAAATGTCCAGGTCAAATTCTCATGTATTGTGGCGGCGCACTTTTCAAATTTTTGTGGTACCTTTTCTTTGTTCATGATTTTTTATCTATGGCCCCGGCTTTATGGCTGATTGGGAAGTGGATCCTCAAGCCCGTACTGACACGAAGCCGACTATGCGGTACTGTGGTACCTGACTGACGGGCAACGTATAGGCCCATATCGACTCATGACCGGCGCAAAGGGCTCTCTGACCGTTATTTGAAGGTCCGACTTCGTAGGTCGGGGCCCTGAATAAGACTCCGACCAGCCAGTTATGCCTGGGACCCTCCAAGCGCACCTTTGATTGTCGGACCCATTGGGCCCTCTAGGCTCTTCCGGTCTCCTCGAACACTGTCTCTGGCCGACTCGGGGCCCCTTGATAACACAGGGCCTCTGTCAGGCACTGTGGGACCCCGAGCAATGTAAATTGCTGACTCCGGCTTTGTCTCTGCTTGGGAAATGGGCCCTTTGGCCCATGCCACCACGGAGCCGACTGTGTGTTATTGGTGGTGTCTGACCGAAACATGGACCCTTATCGAGTCAGTGGGCCTCCGACCAGTACGCCGGGCCCTCGAGCTGGGCTTTAAGTGCCCGGTTCCGCGGGCCGGCGCCCTTGAATGAGACCTACAGACCTTTCGGACCCTTAATAGTAGGTTCCGAGGGACCTGAAAGGCCCCTCGAAACCTAAAGGGGGGGGGGGGCACGTTCTGCTTGTGCCCCGCCTTGCCTGCACTACTCGTAATAGCAAAACAAATCATTGACATTGCGTGATGAGAGACACTTGAGCTGGCACTCCCGTATCTACTGGGTTTTGTAAGACTGGATGAGGCAGGCTCGCTTCGGATGACTTTTGCTAGGTTCGGCTGGCTTTGGCTGGGTTGTACTCTTGAGGATGATCACAGCTGAAAATATCGAGTACCGCCGATCTAATCATTTTTAGCACCAGAAAGCCGTTCAGGTAGCATCTCCTAGCAATGTGTAGGTCGTTAACTCAACAGAAGAACTTAAAATTAATGATACCGAAAAACGGGGGGCTGAGGGCCTTTCTTTCTTCTTTTAAGACCCAATTGTAATCAAGGAAAGCGGGCGAAATCTGTGCATAATGCGTCTCGGAGATTAGATGAGCAGGTAATGTTCACGAGTTCCACCCCCACAACGAACGCTCATGCACATATCAATACATTCACTTAGTGCAATAAGGGAACACGTGCCCCTGAGCATCATAATATGCCTACGCCTCTGTGCTGAACCTTGGAGGCATCCCTGCTCATCATGTTTTTCAGCACGATATGTTTGATTCAGTTTAAAGGCAGGAACACCCTCCCGATACTGGATTCACCAAATCTGATGAACGAAGCCGTACTTAGGTATGACGTGAACATTATATTCATTTTTAATCAAAATCGATGCATGCAGAACGACCTTGGTCGTTCGGTACCACCGCGAACTCAGGCCTCAGGCGTCTACCAGACTACTACTAGTAAGACTTTCTATCAATAGATGTCGCTAGTATACACATGGCGTGAACTTGGGGGAGAGGGCAGTGGGATAGCTGTGGTTCCGGGGTGCCATTCGCATCCATGAGGCATAAAAGCTGGTTTCTTTTTTAGAGTATGACATAGGAATACAATGTATTATACGATCAAGCAGAGACACCACATAAGTAATAGAAATATGGTTATCTAGCTGACAAGTCTTCCCACTGTAATGCACGAGAGGCACCATTTCCTAAAATCCATCGGTTGGAAGGGGGGGGGGGGGAGGTGCACCCATCTGAAATGGTCGACATCATCTAACCCAAAACCTGACTTTCTCCGAACTTTAGCCATTAGAATTTGCTTCCTCGATTTGAAAATTAAACACTTTAATATTTTGTAGATTCCGAAGTTGTTCCTGCGGAGGAATGATTTCGCATCTTAAGTTGATGAGAGCTGCCTTTTAGTGAAAAGCTGAGAGCGGGACGAAAGCCACAGAAAAAAAGCATATTAGCAACTATTAATGGGAAATCATTGATGACTACCGCTGTCGCTGGTCGTATTGTATAACCACCACAGCCATGATTATGCGACAAATACACTTGCCACTGCCGGGTGAAAACATGCGCTAACTTTATTGGGGGCCATCCTGTTCTTTTAACAGCTGCCACAGGCTACAGTAAATCGTTCTTTACCCCAAACCAGGCGCTATCATTTAAAAACTTGTCAAACATTTCCAGGACTGGCTTAACATATGAAGGAGTAAGCATAACGGCAACGTTGCATATCCACATAGTACTATTTGGTACAAAATATGCATGACAGTACAAGCTGTGTGTTTATGTGCCTACTTCCTCGTACACCATAAGTTAAGATAACTGCTGTGCATTTACTTGGCCCAAAGGCTCAGGTCCCCCGAAAGTATATGCAAGGACGCCCCTGAATGTACGCCTCGAAATGCAATCAGTTGTGTACGCACGCCCGGTCTAGACACGCCATTTTGTCCTTGTTCTCGCTTTCTCCTGCACGCTCGCGATGTCCCGTTTTTCCGGGCTAGGCTACATGTGCCAGCCATGGATGGGTTCAAGTGCCTCTTGGTGGGGGTCGTTTGCCAGAGCACCGAGCACGTGCTCCGTGAAGTCGTCTCTGTGCAGGCAAAGCCTCGGAGAATCGGTCCCCAGGCGTGTTTAGTCTTGCCCCACCGTTTTACATTCTCCTTCATTCCACATGCCTGTAATGGTCGTGACTGGCCGAAGGAGCTCTAATCCAACCAACTAACCAAGTCTGTCGTAAACGCATTCGGTGACCATTCCCTGCGACTGGAACCGAAATGGCAGTTATCTGTTTTTTAAAGATAATGGCTGAAACGAAACGGCTGCGCCGTAATCGATACTACTGTGGTCGAACACTCCATTTTCGAGTGCCTTTTGAGATCGTGTTTACGAGCGCGCGCACCATTGCATAAAGGACCAACAGCTGTTCCCAGCAGGAAAACCGTAGGCCATGCCAATGAAGCAGTCAGTCGGACTCAGAGAGGCCAAGGTCGTTGTGCTCTGGAATCCAGTGCATCGTCACAGACAGCCGTAGATTACGTCAGAGTTCGCTAGAAAACTCGCAGCGCATCTCTCGATGGTGATCAGTGTTTATTCTGTACGCATCGAGTGGTGATATCATCTGGCGCCCTTGCGTTGTCAACCAAAACCACTGTACGTCGGAACAGCCTTTTGCTGGGAACAACTCATACAAGGCGTTCCCCATCGGGCAGGCGTTAGCGCTCCGGGCCATCCCTGCCAGTAAGTGTGGGCAGCTGCGTTCGTCCCGGATCGACCACTCAGGAGGCAAACGCGGCAAATCTCAGGTGTGGCGGCCATAGTGGAGTTAAAGTGCGAGTAAAGACGCGACTTATCCAGAGAAACGTTTTGCAATGGTGGATGATGGTGTTTGCGCAACGTCTGTTGCAATCCGAGAGGTATAAGGAAGGAGGGTGACCTTTGCCTTGGAGCAGCAATACGCAATCATAAGCACGTGTAATTGCGACCGTGCTCACGTTGTTACCATGCGGAGCGGAGGAACTCATGCTGGATATTTTCCAGTCAAAATACATTTATCCATGAACAATCAAAAGCGCATGGCTGCCAATTCACCCTCGTATTTTTAATGTACCTGTCAGGCTACTTCAACATCAATTTACATGCGTTTCCCAATTTATATAGTTTTTTTCTAAAAGAAATGCAACAGTGTAGGGGTCTGCACAGCTGCCTGCGTGCAGCTGCTTGCATTGGTGGCGCACTCCCTTGGTGGACGCTGGGCCGGCCGGCCTGGTCGGTCCGGTTCGGTCCGGGCCGGTCCGGCTTGGTCCGGACCGGTCCGGCGTCCGGCTCGGGCCACCTCGCCAGACGCATCGCGCGGGGCGCAGCCCTGTGTGGCGCGCGGTGATTGGTGTGTGACCGTCACGAGCCGTGCCGTCGGCCAATCTCGCCCAGGCTTACAATACCAATCCAATTCGCAAAGGCCATGCCTCTGATATTAGCTTTAATTTCATTCGCGGGGAAGGTGGCGCTCGTAGAACCAGAAATGATTAGGTATGCTATGTAAAAATATTAAACAATAACTGGTAAACTCTGTCGTTTGGCCTCTAATAATTCGAGAAACATCGACTGTAGAAAACCGAAACCTCGTATTTTCTGAATCAGCGTGGTGAGAGGATGATTAATATCATGATTGGTTCGAGGTCAAAACATCGTGCGGAGCGTAGATGATTGGAATGCCTTGGCCGCGGCCAAGGCATTGGAATCTAGCTTGCATCCGGGAAAAGCGCAGAATTTGTCGACCGCCTCCTGGCAAAGGTCTTCCGAACTTCAAAGTCGGTACCAAGACTAGCCAAGCCCAGAAGAGAGGTCATGCTGGCGCAAAAAAACTTTGCTGCTGATGACACGAACTCTAAACTTCCGCAAAGCAGCGCGAAGGCAGTGTCCCGTAGGCCGATGAACACCTTGCCAGACTCAGAAGAGACCATAAACTGTCCCATTAGAGCTCGTCAGCAGCGTGACACTACCAGGGATGCCATTACACAGCTTGCAGTCGCTGAAGGTGATGGGTCTCTCAGCCTGACTGAGCCAGTGTTCTTCCGGAGTTGGCGTTGCGTCGGCTGCTGCAGCGTGAGCGGGCGATCTGTTCATCCTGTCGCAGGAGAGCAGGACAAGAATGTGGTGAACTGGTCAGCACTGCAACGGTGAGATTCCTTGACGCAGGAATGCAGATTCAGAAGGATCGTAACGTACACTGCCATCTAGTCTGCACTTGCACGTCGCCATGTTGCGTCGTGCGTGATCTCGGTTCCTCAGAGCCCTACCCGCCCGCTGCCGGCAGTGACCGAGCCGGGTAAGGGACCGTAATGATGTACGTCAGAGAGGCACGTGACCTCTCTGGTTGTCCGGGTGCTCGAATAGGGAACCTCCAAAATGTCCAATGCTTTAGTGAAGCGGAGCGACCTGTTTTGTGTCCGAGGCCTTATAGTTGGTAGGAGGCTGGTCTACAACTTCTGCAGATTTTATGTTACCATTTACCCTTGGCATCTTGGAAGTTTAGCGTTTAGTGGAATTATTTTTTTGAGATTGTATTCATTGCATAGCGCAGCGAATTATCTGCGGCAGGTGAGTTCGTTGGGGTATGTTCCACTTTTAAGGGCATACGCAAATATCTACCTAATACCTTCTAAATACACGAATAAATACCACCATTAACACCAATGACCACCAAGTCGGATAACGTTTTAAACAGAATGTTCCACATTTGAAGATATTGAGATAAACATCAGATATGACGGGAAAAGCTTACTTGTGACTATTGGTAAGCTTTCAAGCTTCAAAAACCACCCTAAGTAGCAAAATTTCAAAATTTGTAAAATGCTCCCCAAAACGTCATTGTTTGATGGCGTCATGGAATGGTTTGGTGACGACAGCAATAGCTGGCAGCATCTGGCAGCCAGACCCAAGGAATATCTCGAAACGCGCGAAAGCTGACGCCAACAAGCTATTCCCGTCGCGGGCGCAGTGTTGGCGACGGACCAGTGAATGGCTTGTTTGTGTATTTTTTGTCTTGGTATTGGTCGTAAGAGAAGGTTTGGTGGCTGGCTGACATACACAACGTAGCGATCGCCAGCTTTTAGGGCTATTAATAAAAAAACACGATGTGCTGTGAAGACTGTCATGAATCTCCTACCGAAACCTGCCAAGGACTGTTGAGAATGTGAATACTATGTTGTCGACTTATCCTTGCCTGTAGTGCTGTAGTCCTGACATTGAAATCATGGGATGAGCTCATTAGTTACTTTCGTTATTATTTAAAGCTGATAATGCAGTTGCATGCAAAAGTTAATAAACCTGTACCATTGCTATGAATTGAAAAGGACCAAAGGACCAAAACATTGTTACTTCTATGGTAAATATGGTAAGATTGAGCTATCAAACATGTTTGTTTTTTGCTTTTGATTATTTATGCAATCATTAGTGAGCCCTGATAAAACCGCTGTGGTGCAATGACATTCTCACTGTTGATAGTTCTTTGGCGTTGTTAAATCAGTTGTTACCAATCATTCATAAATCATAAGCTGTTATCTCATAGGTTTGACCTGGAGTAGTCAACCAATGTGATATTTTGTGTAATGGCACGGATCATCAGTGTCATTGCGGCACTACCTCAGTGCTGTACTGTGGCACGGGATAATGAGCAATGATATGGTTTTTGTACTGCAATCCCTGCTGCTTTCATAATAAATTCCATCATGAAGAGATGGGTCAAGCATGCATTCCTGCATTCAATCCGCATCTGACATATGACTAACCAAAAACGCACGATACAATACACAGATCACTATCAGCCAAGCACACGACTAATAAGTGACACATTTGCCCAGCCTGTTTTGGAAACCCACAAAACATGGATGACAAATATGCAAACACGTCTTCTGCTTCCACAGGCATGCAACATGCTGCACCGATCAGGCTGCTTCACTCAAAAATTTTGTTCATACAAGTAATAGCACATGTATAACAAGAAAACATTACGTGTGAAATGACACTGCAAACCTGCTGATCTTGCACAACTCTGGAGACATGACAAGTGCCTGCAGTTATGGTTGGATCAGCAAAATGCAAGGAAGTGGTGAAGCTGCTGATCCACACAAGGCTCATGATAAAAATGTCTTTAAGGGCTATCCAAGAAACCAACAGCAATACTTCTCCACCTTTTTCAGCATCCAGCGTCTCACAAGTTGCAGTGACTATGACTTTGATGACTGACAAGCAGTGCTTGCCTGCATACAAAACTCAGAATTCCTAAGGGAAAGACAATTTTGCAAAGCCCTATCATGTGAGCTTGCACTAAGCATGTGCATTCATGAGCTGCGCAGACAAGCCCCTACTGCCAAAATGATGTGCTAATACAATTGCATGTAATGGATTAATTACATGCTGTAACGCTTCAGTAGGTTCAAGATGTTGGCAAAATCATAATGAGGTAGCAAATTGCCTTTGCACACCCTAGCAGCATAGGTGCTAGTGATTCTTTCAGTTTACGAGCATCACCACGTTCCCCTGTTCAAACACGAACATAAAGATAGAGGCGGGTATCGATATACCACATTTTATTGGAAGTCAGTAGACTTAAAGAATACCAAAACAATGCTCTCTCCCAGAAGTACAGACCTCGCACGCACACTCCCCATCACATCAAGGTCAATACAAGCCACTGGCACGTACCACCAGTGACCACACCCATTTCAAGCTCCCGATTCACACTCTTTTGTAAAATAAGTGGGATTCCACACTTGCACAGCTTAAGGGCCTATCAAATTGCAGGTGTTTTCTCACAATTTCCGCACAGATTTCCGGTCATAACACCACATTTCACAATGATCTCTCTCCAAGCAGTCCCAACGGGGTTTCATGGTAATGCATATCAGGAGGTAATACTTGAAGGACACAATTTTTTGTTCAAGATTTAAATTTGTCGTGCCATGTGTTTAATATTTAGCAATATATACAGATGTGTGTATATACATAGATAAAATTGCTGTAATATTTCCATAATTTTATAATGCCTAGCTAATCCATAAACCCGTGCAAGATTCTTTGCTTCGGTCCACACGGCACCAACCGAGATGTCTGTAAAAAATACGTGAGTAGAGGGAAAAACGCCAACAGGAGAAAAAAGACAGATTTGCCGTTGCGTCTTCTTTTAAAAGCATTCGGGATGGCACCATTGTTTTTTTTTGGTGTCATATTTTTTGCAGACAGGGCCTTTTTGTATAACTTTGGCCCATGGTCCAGATATAAGGAAAAACGCCCCTTTGACAAGGAGTGCCACGCAACCCAAAAATGTTCACGTTTACATTCGCGACACGTATTCAGTAGCGAAATCTTACTAAAAGTCAATTACCTTCCGCGGATTGTATCATATGTGCCGCATCATCACTCTTGCGAATGTATCAGCGGCCATGCTGTTTTTGACCACAAGCAGAAAACAGCCCGCAATATCAGCGGCGGTCGTATGACGTTTCTGTGACATCATCATTGCGGAGGTGGCTCTGAAATAGACCCTAAATAAGCCTTTTGCCACTTGTGCGGGCGTGTAACTCAGGAACCAGAGGGTTTTAGATCTTAAAAACGGCTTGGCCGTGAACTGCATCAAAAGGTTCTCAAGATGGCTATTCCAGTTGATGCCCCATATAAAGGTGGAACATTCCCTTCAGTCATAGGACTAAATGCAGTAACACAAACAGTTGTTTTGCAGTACACCCTTTTTCATTGCTCAGGGATCGCTGGCATTTCAGCTAACAATAGATAGGCGATAGTTTCAGAGTCGTTGCAAGATAGCCTTCAGATATGCGCGGTGTGTGGTGGATTTTTCTTAGACACAAAGATCTGTGCGTGACTGTCACACAACTGTGGTACCTATGGATACGTGTCTGTTGGCGATGCCAGACATCTAACTGTGCCCTCGAGCATGCGCCCCTCGGAGCAGGCCGATGTTCAATGTGTGAAAACAAAAATGCACGTAGCCATGGAGTCGCCAAGTCAGTCGCAGCCCAACATAGAGTCGCAGGTCAGTCGCGACCCGAGATAGAGTTGCTTGGTCAGTCGCAGCCCAACATAGAGTCACACGTCAGTCGCAGCTCAGCGTAGAGTCGCGGGTCAGTCGCAGCCCAACATAGAGTCACAAGTCAGTCGCAGCCCATCATGGAACCGCAGGTCAGTCGCAGCCCAACATCGTTAGAAGATTTGTTTGGGACATAGAGCTGCTCCAGGGCCATTCGTGCGGCAGGTAGGACGAACTGAGCAGCCAGTGCTCCCCACTCACCATCAGGTATACAACATATTCCATTTGACAGCCTCAATTTGTATCGCGCCTATTTGCAGAAGTATACACGACACGGTAAGAAAAGTCATCCCCCGCTATCACTGTCACAGTTGACGCGTAATGCAGAGCAGAAGCGATCCGTCAAGTGCACGCGGCCTCGAGCGGCCTCTGGTGCGGCGTTGCCAGGCGGCCTCCGGCGGCCTCCGGCGGCCTCCGGCGCGGCGTTGCCGGGCGGGCCGCGTGCCGCGCACGCTGTGCGTCATAGGCCAGGTGGGCATGTGTGCTCGGAGGGGCCTGAGTCACGCACTGCGCTGGCGCCGTCCAGGGTCCAGTGTTCAACAACGTGCCTGGTGCACAGCCTGCATGATAAAGCGCCGCAGTTTGCACTCATGAATGTGTAAGCAGTAGCAGTCTGCCCAGAACACGGGCCTGGGCAGGTTTTACAGCTCTGTTCTGAATAACTGAACTTTGTGAAAATTCAGGCAATGTTCAAAGTTTACTTGTATCACTTTTGCCAGTGGAATTTAATGTACCAGAAATGCAATCTCATTTGATGGGAGTCGAAAACCACTAACTGAACAGAGGCATTCACTTTGCAGAACAAAACTGCTCATGATAGACTGACGCAGACTGGAATTAGATTACATAAATGGGTTCTTAAATAGAGAGCCTTGGTGAGCTAATTCATAGTTCATCATATGCAGAAGCGTTGTTTTGCAAAATGCATCGGGGGCTGAGCAGTGCAAAATGACAAACCTACCCTCAGAAGAGCCAATAAACGGATTTCTCTCCGCATTTGGCATACTCCTTCTCCCAAAAGTGGGGCCGTGGGGGTGGGGAGTTGGGGGGGGGGGGGGGGACTGCTCCAGCGCACTAATTCAGTAAGAAGGTAAATCAATGAGAAACTACCCCCGATCATTTATGAAATGTTATTATTGAACATCGATTTCAAGACAGCATAGCAGTCGTACCGACGTGAAATCCTAATGTGTCCCCAGTGATGCAGCCGGAGAGGGAGGGGGGGAGGGGGGGGGGGGCTCCTGGGGCTCAACCCCACCCCTATCAGGAAAAAGTGTCGTCTTTCACCATGACTTTACTGAAAAATTTCGGAATCTAGTGATCAGAAAATATCAATTTGGGTGTAAATCTCATGGGCAAAACTAAAGGGAAGCAGCATGTAAACCCATCAGCGATCATTTAGTGTTAAGACTAGCGAATATGCACGGTATTGTTGTGCAGAACAGTAGCGATGCATTGATAGCTATTTGATATTCGATATTAGAAAGTTTAGCAGTGGCGGTAGCGATGCATTGATAGCTAATTTATATCTCATTGATAAGAAAACCATCATTGATTTCGAATTGAGAGGCCAGATATTGTACCTTTTAAAATTTCTGGGGGGGGCGTTCTATTAGTTTTTTCTCAGTGCGTAGTACCTGCACCCATGGGGCCGGGGCCCGCTCGTAACAAGATAAGCCCCCCTTTTAATTAGCCCTTCTTCCCCGGCGAAGCTTGTGGCAGCCCTCGTCGCACATTATGGCTGCGCGCCTGTGTCGCCCTGCCCAAACGCCTAATTTTGAAAGTTCTCTCTCCGGTATCCCGGTTACATAGGTCATCTTGATGTACAGCCAATGATATGATGTGATTGAGGTCCAATGAATGATACAACTTCATGTCACTTTTCTACATACCAATCTTTTCAACCTCAAACCCAACACGTCAATCTTTAAACTTAAGAGAAAAGACGAGCAAACGTTCAAAAACAGTCTATCACATCTTCTGGAGCAGCATTTTCTTTTTCCACGCGGACATTCTCTCCGGTTCTCGGCAGTTCCTCGGAAGTTCTCTCTCCAGTGTCCTGGTTGCATAGGTCATCTTAAAGTACAGTCAATGATGTGATGCGACTGAGGGTCAATGAATGATACAATTTAATGTCAACTCCCTACATGCCAATCTTTTCAATCTCAAATCCAACAAGTCGATCTTTAAGCGTGAGAGAAAAGAAAAACCTCCAAAAACAGCCTGTCACATATTTTAGAGCAGAGTTTTCTCCTTGCACACGGACATAATCATCCTTGGCAAACTCCGGTTTCGTCAGATACTGGTAATGGTTTGCTGCTCGTGTTAGTTCGCTTTCCCGCGTATAGATGGCGCTTGCAGCCGGTCTCGGGCATCTGGCCAACGCTTCTGGCTTGCTAAGATATCATCGCTTAATGGGAAGGCGACCAGCACGAACATCCCACCACAGGAGTCCTTATAACAACCCTTGGCAAGCCCGTAAGTCTCTAAGCATGCGTGGGACCCAATATTCGGTGGAAGCACCAGCAGCTCCTCTCGCCCGAGACGTGTGACGTCACCAGGCGGCCGCAGCGGCTCAGGCGCTGGCCCTACCTCACACTGCACACGGATGGCCTCGGGCCGCAGCGGGCCGGACCTCCTGAGCCGATCATCGCCGGACCGCAGCCGCCGCGGACGCGGAGCACTGGATTAGCCCAACCGTCCGTGAGCTGGTGCAGGACCGAGCGCGGCGCGGGGGCGCCACACTGACCGGCAGGACAGCTCCAGCCGCCACACAGACCGGCAGAACAGCTCCAGCCGCCACACAGACCGGCAGGACGGCTCCAGCCGCCACGCAACCCGACAGGATAGCTCCAACCACCACACAGCCCGACAGGACAGCTCCAGCCGCCACACAGCCCGACAGGACAGCTCCATCCCCCACGAACCGGCAGGACAGCTCCATCCGCCACCTAGCCTGACAGGACAGCTCCAGACGCCACGCAGTCCGACAGGACAGCTCCAGCCGCCACACAGAGCAGCAGACCAGCTTCAGCCGTTACACAGACCAGAGGACAGCTCCAGCCACGACACAGACTGACAGGACAGCTCCAGCCGCCACACCGACCTGCTGGACAGCTCCAGACGCCACACAGACCGGCAGGACAGCTCCAGCCGCGAGGCACCAAAGGACAGCCGCTGCACCGCTTGGTGCTCCGGCAGCCTATGCCGCGGTTTTATCTTGCTGACCTTTCGCACTTGTTTATTCCGTCAGAAACACGTGATCAGCTCGCCAGCCGGAATGTTGGCATTAAAATATTGCAGGCGGCTTAGCGTTATTTTTGTGTCTGGTGTACACTATGAAAAGCCTCTTCGTGGATGCCCTCATAACAACGTGCAGGCTCTGCTTGCCTGCATGATTGCATCACTTGCAAACTCAATAGTTCATATTCACTTCCGTACCTTGGTGCAGAACCGACTCAGACAAGACCTTACAGACAGAACACATGGGTAGGTCAGGAATCGGCTGGAGAAACACCCACCCCTCGAATGCTCCAGCGTGCCCAGCAGCTGTAGCGCCCGAATGTCACACTGGATCCGAGAGCCAAGACCAGGTCCGATCCGTAAATCAGAGCCTGTGTGCCGACGTGGTTCCTCTAACTAAGCTCGCGCCATCACCCATGGTAGAACCAAATGCGAATACATCTGGTTGCAGACGTTGGCAGTGTAAAAAACTTCCCTTAGGCTTGTTTATCCTATGCTTGTGCTATCAATCTTATGCTATCAATGTTTGTTTCTATCTCGCAACGCAAGGACGTCGAGAGTTATTCCATAAACACGGCCGCAGATGCACACAGATGCAGAAGCAAACACGTGCATGCACAGACTTTCCGAAACCAGATAGCTGAATGTAAGATGAACTTTGACAACCAAACAAGATTTGTTTTTTCAAAACCTGAAAAGATCACGTGCAAGACTAAGCCGATAGTGACGCGTTAGGGGAGAATAGCCGCCACAGCAAGGAAACATCGTCTCGTCATCGGCAGCTAGCGCTCTGTACTGCTCGGACCGCCAGCTATCGCTACCATCTGCCGTTCTCCCGTTTGATCGAACCGAGTCGTCGGTTGCATTCGGCGAAATGGTGGGGTTCACTGCTCCCTGTGCACGCACATTGCAACATGCCTCCGCTGAGCGCGACCACCGAGCCCCCAGCCGGAGGGAGGGGAGCGGCGCCACCGCCGCCGCTGCGCCGCCGCCGCCGCGTGTGTCATCGGGAGCCGTTTATTTGCGGATAAGCGCGTCAGCAACGCGGGGCAACGACCTGCTGCAACAAACAGGCGCGTTGCACGGGCCACGCGCGCACGCAGGCGGTTGCAGCGTTGCGTGTGCGTGTGTGTGTGCAGCGCGGTCAGTTGCTGTTTGCAGGACTTTGCCCCGGTCGCGGCGCGGAAAACCGGCCCGTTCGTGTGGCGCCTCTCCTCGCGTACGTGCGGCGCCGTCTCTCCCCATGCGCCGGCGGCTTGGTGAGATTGAACGTCCGACCACAGGGATACCAGCCGCCAGTCGACGGGCAGGAGGGTCAGGCGCGTGACGGGATTGGGCAGTTAGCTGAATCCGGCGAGTGGTAAGATGGGGAGAGTTTCATATGCTTGAAAAGTTCCTGCCCAGCATCTTCCCACTACAGCGCGCGCAATGCGTCTGAACTTGAAGCCGGCGGGCTGAGCTTGAAGTCTGTCTGAACATGAAGTCTGCGGGGATTGCGTACATACTGCTGGCTTTAAACCCCAACGTCCCTTAGGACCAAAACGTGCCCACCTTTGGCATGGTGATCCAAGCAGGCAGACATGTTGCGTCAGCAGGCTGTCCTGTTGGGGCAAGCAGCTGGACCGGGCGTACCTTCGGAGCCGACGGGCGGACGCTACGCGGAAGAGGTGGGACAGATCAGGGCGGGGCGCATCGGGCGCACTTGTTTATCGACAGCGGTGGCGGCGATGTTTGGTTTGGCGGCCGGGCGGGGCCCCGCGCTGCCGGAAGATGCGCGCCTTCAGCTGTGTGCCGTATTGCAGCATGTGGTCGCTGCCTGCTGAGGCTCGCAGAGCAGCGCTGCCCGATGCTGTCTAGCCCGGCACGAGCGGCCAAGCTGCCTGCCAGGGACCTCTACCCGCGTCCAACGAGCTGCCTGCTACGGACCTCCACCCGCGTCCACCGAGCTGCCTGCCACCCACATCCACCCGCGTCCACCGAGCTGCCTGCCACGGAGCACGGGGACCTGCTAGATCTCCCTCTGTTCTGGCCCGTCGCGCTGGTGCCCGCGGTCGGCGCCCACGAACATCAGGGGTGACAGCGGGGATGACGTGCGCAATGTACACCGTTCGTTGGCTCTCTGTAATTGCAGCGCGGTTTGCTGGCGCGCTGCTCCGCTGCCTGAGACGCAGCCGCATACACTAGCATCGGCCCGATGTCTACAGCCCTGGCGGTTGCGGCGTAGTAGCGCCCATTAAGAGGCGCTGTGACTAGGAATTCTCAAGTTTAGTACCGAAGCCTGTTTCCCGTGACAACGCTTAGTCGCTGCGTCGCGGTGCGCTGGTTCGGTATTCCTCAGCGACCTGCCGTATCGCATGGTTGGGTCCTGATATCGTGGAGTGGTCTGCTCACTTTGAAGATGAATGCCGCCTAGTACAGGCGATGAGCTGGCGTTATCATGGTGCTGGTCCTTGAGATAAAGGATGTTGACCTGCAGTACTGTTAGCCAGGTAAGTTCAGGTCAGCAGATAGCTGTAACATTAAGAGATTTTCCTCAATGAAAAGCGATCGAAAGCAGTCGTGCTGAGAGAGCATGTCATCAAAAGAGCTCTAACGCCAGTCATAGATTGCTATCAGTGCAATTTGGCCTCGAAGCCGAATGGGTACATATGGTCACGCGTCGCACACTGTTTCGATCCATATCCGCCGGCATACGCACGCGGCAAAGCTGTATCGCAAGCACGGCCAGCCTGCAGCGGAGTCGCAGCATGCGATGACGACATGGCGGACATCAGATCAGCTGACGCTCGGCGTCAGCGGACGCAGGCACGTGAACAGCCGACCGGCCGAGGACAAGCGTGGCCGGTGACGCGGCTAGCCACGGCATCCCCGGCTGGGGCAGGGATCGGTCAAGGGATTACCGGGAGCCGTCGAGGCCAGTCGTCTCGGAGCCTGGGTGGCGCAATCGGCGGTGGAACAGGGACTGCACCGAGTTCTCGGGTCTGTCGGATCACGCCTTCTCCTAAACGATGCCCTGTTGACGGGGGGGGGGGGGGGGGGCGGAGTGGAGCGGGTGCCGAACAGCGATCGTTTCACAGGTCACGCGGCCACGCGGACGAAGAGAGAGAGAGAGAGAGAGAGAGAGAGAGAGAGAGAGAGAGAGAGAGAGAGAGAGAGAGAGAGAGAGAGAGAGAGAGAGAGAGAGAGAGAGAGAGAGAGAGAGAGAGAGAGAGAGAGAGAGAGAGAGAGAGAGAGAGAGAGAGAGAGAGAGAGAGAGAGAGAGAGAGAGAGAGAGAGAGAGAGAGAGAGAGAGAGAGAGAGAGAGAGAGAGAGAGAGAGAGAGAGAGAGAGAGGAGAGAGAGAGAGAGAGAGAGAGAGAGAGAGAGAGAGAGAGAGAGAGAGAGAGAGAGAGAGAGAGAGAGAGAGAGAGAGAGAGAGAGAGAGAGAGAGAGAGAGAGAGAGAGAGAGAGAGAGAGAGAGAGAGAGAGAGAGAGAGAGAGAGAGAGAGAGAGAGAGAGAGAGAGAGAGAGAGAGAGAGAGAGAGAGAGAGAGAGAGAGAGAGAGAGAGAGATAGAGAGAGAGAGAGAGAGAGAGAGAGAGAGAGAGAGAGAGAGAGAGAGAGAGAGAGAGAGAGAGAGAGAGAGAGAGAGAGAGAGAGAGAGAGAGAGAGAGAGAGAGAGAGAGAGAGAGAGAGAGAGAGAGAGAGAGAGAGATAGAGAGAGAGAGAGAGAGAGAGAGAGAGAGAGAGAGAGAGAGAGAGAGAGAGAGAGAGAGAGAGGAGAGAGAGAGAGAGGAGAGAGAGAGAGAGAGAGAGAGAGAGAGAGAGAGAGAGAGAGAGAGAGAGAGAGAGAGGAGAGAGAGAGAGAGAGAGAGAGAGAGAGAGAGAGAGAGAGAGAGAGAGAGAGAGAGAGAGAGAGAGAGAGAGAGAGAGAGAGAGATGTTGGGGACGCCGCTATAAATGTTAATGTCGCCGGCAGGACTGTGCAGGATGTGCGTGACCGAAGCGGTATGCTAAATCAATACCTTATTTGCTTTTTGAGCTGGTGCGAGCGGCAGTGGCTGCTGGCGGGGTCTGTGTCTCGGACTTGCGATGTATTGGCAGAGAGTTCACATTCACCTGGTAGATGAGTCACGCAAGTCTCACTAAGGATTCCAGGGGTTTCTGAAATGAAGAGATTCCATTCCATTTCATATGATGAAAAATTCAGAGTTTACTGATGGATGCGTCAAAGGCCGACTGTTTAGTTATGGTTTCAAAAGGTCAACTTTAGGGGTCTGGGTCCGACTAACAATAGGATTGAGAGCATCCCTGTCGACAAATCAGCCCCGTGCAGGCGTACTAAAATTTTCGGCGTAATTTGATGGAGATGTCCTCAATGACCGGCTGGCGGAGGCGTTCAGTATCTGATCACGTTTGCAGCCCGTCCAGATCCAATAACTACTACATATAGGTCAATCGCAGACGAAAACGTTGGCAGCTTTACACGGAGTCTCGCGGTTAGTGTCGCATGACAGCAGGCATGCACCTCTCTGTTCGCCGGTGCCCACTGACCTGCGCCTAACTGACCCTTGCCACCGATGTGCTGGTACAGTAACAGTCCCAAATGGCGTGCCAGGCGTTCACGGCGCAGCACCGGTTCGGGCCAGGGAGGCGCTGCCGCAGTCAGCTGTCGTCTGACGTCACGGCAGTCACATGCCGACGCCGGCTGACCCGGATCGCCGGGCGAAAGACGCCATCTTGCGCTGCGTGGCCGCACGCAGCCCCCAGCCCCCCCCCCCCCCTCCCCCTCCTGCCGGCCCGCTACGCACAGCGCATCACCACCGCGGCCTGGGCAGCAGCGGCGGCGGCCGTGTTGACACAGCAGGTCTCCACTGTACGCGTGTGTGCACGCTGCAGCAGAGGCCAGGCCGGGCGCCGGCCGGCGACCGACGAGCGAAAACGAGCGATGGGCGCGCAAATGCCGTGGAGGGAATGCGCTTTGAACCTATGACCTTTTGAATCCTAATTTGATAACCTTCCGTGACCGAATCGCCCCCTTGCCCTTCCCCCATTGGGTACCCCTCCAAGTTACGTGCGTGTAGGTTAGGTTAGAGGCGAAACAACGCTACTCAGGGAAATTTTGTATGTTTGAATTGCTGCTCCACCGGCTTGATGTTGTCCAAGACAATACTTCTGTCATTCGCGCTTGTTTCTCTGTTTTTCCAGACTTCGAAAGTGCGATGATACCCGGCCATCACCCCCAGTGACACATCAACCTTACCATCGAGCAGGGTTGCCGGTTATGGGGGAAAAGGGCGTCTTCCTCCTGGAGCTTTACACGCGCTCCCAGACGGCGTGATCTCACTGAGCTAACAGTGCGGACTCAAAAGTTCTTGCTTACCCAATGATCAGCTACCCGTCCCCTGAGCGTGGCTCTGGCCCCCCTAGCGTCAGATCCTGGCGCCGCCCCTGCCGTCGACGGTGACTTTCTTGCGACTTGCCAGGAAGCGTTCCCTGTCTCTAGTTCGTTCGGTTTAGGATCGCATTTCCTGCCAGACCTGGCAGCATGGTGCGTCTCTTGTGCACCCGTTTCGGCGTCAGAGATGTCCGCCAGGTCGTGGCCCATAGGCCGGTATTGACCTTACAAGTATGTTTTTTTCAAATACGAGAAGTAAGGCACTTTCCAAAACGGTTTCGCCAACCAAAGGTCCTTCGGTTTTTCCAAGAACATCGAAAAATGCGATTTAAAAAATTGTTTTCATCCATGGCAGATGCAACACCACCGCGGAAAGTTAAGCAATGGTGCGCTTTTTATGTCCAGCCGACTATTCGTAACGCTACTGCCCATGGTCCAAAGTATTATAATTCATCATATGATATGATTGTGATGGCATCTTATGATGAGGTTATGGTTTATGACATGATGATAATTATGTTGTTACCTCACAAGATATTATCAAAATCATTAGAGTGAATTGACACTGATCTTCCATATGGCCTACGCCATATCTTTATCAAGATGTGTTATAACACATTCAGTAATCCTCAGGGCTAAAAAGAAACATGATATCCTTGGGGCGAAGATTCATCAAACTTCCGCGTAGTAAACTTACCTTTCTTTTCATGACCCACCTAATCCTTTTAAGCGGCAGCTTACAGTTGTGAAATGCAGCTGCAAAGCACTGACGATATGCATGGGTACATTCATGTGAGCATGACCAATGTAATTCATGTCAACAGAATACACTGATCATGCGACGTCATGCAGTTCCTGAATGTGCTTGATAAAAGCCAGACTGAAGTACATTGAGTGTGAGTGAGAACAATTTAAACTTTGCTATTTCCGTGGCCGACAGTCGTGCGATCAACCATTGCTATGTAAAGCACATTTAGAGCACTTTTCACATGCGGTGTGGAAAAGGGGCACTGTGGCTTTAGAAACGTCAAAAAGTTTTCTGGTTTCTCTTAATTTTCCCATCACCAACAGTCTTTTCCACGTTAAAAATTTGGTGTATTGTTTTTGGGTTAGATAGGCATGCAGAGTGAGTGGTCTTACATCAAACATCAAACAGACAAACGCCCTCGGAAAAATGTACGCGTGATCGCATGCATGATCGACATTTCAAAAATGCTAAGTGTAGAGGGAAATGTACCCGTGTTCGGCCAAAGTCACCCCCGCCGCCCACTGACCAAATATTTTTCCTCTCACGCTGGCCGGATATCCCCCTCATTATTTACCACTATCCTGGCCCCATGCTAGCCCCTTTCTAGTTCCATCATATATTGCATCTCATTCACCACTTCTTTTTGTCGTTTTCATCGGAATGCAAGAATAAAGTGGCCCACATACGGGAGAAATCGAAATTGGGGGCTAAGATAGCTGAATTTGATTTGATTTGAGGCCGCGCATATTGTTGGTATGTCATTCTACCTACCCAAAGTTCCGTGAAAAATCCTGGGTCGACAGACGGCAACGACATCAATCTTGAAATAAGTTTGTTTAATATTACACCTAACACACATCTGCGGGCCTCATTCCTCTCTGACTTTTTCGGAAATTTCACGGAATAGTTGCACATTGGGAGCATCCGTTAACGGCGGATAATTATTGCAGGTATTTAACACAAGCTCAGTTATTTTATCGGGAATGGAGTATTGATGCAGCTGAGGTAAATGGTTATATTGTTATGTGAATGAATGAACGTTTCAGGACTGTCGTCCAATATCGTCGCATTGTTTTCTTTCCATAGAGCAGGTAAAGATGTCGTGAGCGAGCTTCGTCGATAGCCCCCTGTCGAGCTTTTGAAACTGCCGCCGCCCGTCAGAAGGGATTGAACCAAGTGTTCATGAAAGCGATCTTTGAGTCGAGTTCGCTGTTGTAGACATTAAGTGATGATGCTCTGCAAAACATTTGGACTATGTCGAATGCTGGCTGTATTTTACGATAAGGAGGATCGAATATGTTTTACTGGTTATATATACACCTGTCAACGCATATCGGGACGTTGCTGCCATTGTATCAGACATGGAATTCAAAGAATTATCGAGTGGGACCTTTCGCAATTGTTGTACGTAATTGTTCAGTTTACAACAGAAGGAGGTTGTCCACGTCCCGAGCAGAGCAGCTGATCAAGATGGCTGCCATTGCCAAACCATATCTGTCAGAACCGTGTGTGGGCTCTCCCTCCACTCAATAGAGCCGTGTTCATTTTTGTCTGAGAGTATGCTTTACCCTGACATGCGTTGGGTCGTGAGTTGTCAACAGCCAAACAAACAACGCAACGTGTCTTCGCCACGCCTCAGCAGACCAAGCTGTGGATAGAATCATGAGTGCTTACATCGAAAGTAACTGACTTTTAATATACCAGAAGGTGCTAGGTGAACGAGTATATCACTCAGTTTGGTAGGTTGAGACAGTAGTCCATATTGTCATATTCTCATACTATATCCCAATGATTGCCTGACATCTTGTTTTAGGTACCAGGCACCTGAGTAACAGTTGCTTTCAGTAAAACACTATTGGCACCAAAAAGCAGGACCATGAGGCCTTCTTCTCTGGTGTCGAAGGCATAAGCATTGGTGCCTGTGGGAGCACGACCTACCGGGATTTGTCTGTGTCCTTGAATAGGCGTCGGGCCAGCCCTGTCCCAGTCAATCGCCCCACTCATCTCTGGCCGTGCAAGCCAGGGGCCGCCGTTCCTGGAAGGGTCTGAGCCTCGCACGCATTCTGGTAACCTTGGGCCGCGGCTCAGCCGATGAGCGGCCAGCCACGACTCTCCCTTTCGGCGGATGCAGTCGTCAGATATAAATCTACATTTCAATAAACATGCGGTCATGCACGCACGCACGCACGCACGCACGGAGGGCTGCACGCACGGCGGCCCCGCGGTCCACGCACCCACTTGCAGCGCGTCCCATAAACAGATGAGCGCATGCGACCAGTGTTTATTTAGAGACATGGCGTCGGACGCTGCTTAGCGTGCCTGGGGAGCGGATATATCAGCTTACAGGAGAAGAACAGCCTATGCCAATTTTGCAGTGTGTACTTCGGAGTTAAATGCAGCGCAACAAATCACGAGCTCCTCTGAATGCCTCCACCTTCACTTCTGCAGAATGCCCTCGCGTACGATCAGACAACCGCGAGAACTTTACTGAAATATGTCATTACGCCATGGTAACAAAATAAAATAGTTTTCTCATATTCAACAGGGAGAGGGCGGTCGAGTGGTGCCTCACGTGACGCCGTTTGATGTGCGACTGCCAAGTGTTTAGTATGCAGCGCGGTGCTGCGCCGGCCGCGCTTGAACACGCGCCTGAGTCGGTCATCCACCGCCCAGGTCACGCACACGCGGGTCAGCCGCCATCTTAACACCCTGCAGTCCGGCGCCTGCGTACGTGACGCCGGCATACTTTTGCCCCGCGACCGTGCAGGTAAACTGGTTGCTGCAACTCAGCAACCGCCCGAACTGACATCGTCAACGAGCGAATATTGTAAAGTCCGAAAAAGTTGAAGATCGGTGTTGCAGTGTTGCAACGTTGGAGCCGTGCAGCCTTTGTGTAAGCCGGCATATTTCTGTGCGTGGCGGGTTTCGTTCACACGCATGTTGTGCGGTTCCGGAATTGCCCGATGTCCCTGCAGATATGAGCCGGTTTTAGCGAATGGTCGCCGGGAATAGTCTCCATTCCTCGTTGCAAAGACGGAGGAGGTCAGGCTGCTAAACGCCAAGCCAGACCTTTCCGTTAGAGTTGTAATGATATAGGATGGGTGCACTAGAATTTCATATGGTGACCAACCGAAGACAAAATGACAAGTTGAAAACCTACAAACATGGATGCTCAATATCACTTAAACCTAGTTAGACATACAGGGTGCACGCAGGGAACAGTCACCCTTTACAGAATCTTTTGAATGCTTAGACGTCTAAAGTGTACCTTATAGTTCTACCATATTATGTATAACGTCACAGCCCCCTCCCCCAACAATCAGAGGTATCCCTTCGTTTTAAGCTGTGGACCAGAACTGTTTTACTCAGACATATTTGTTAATGTCTTGCCTGTTGCAGCATTAGACCGTTGGTGCCACGAAAGATATGTAATTTGAGCTTAAATTGAAAATGACGTCAAGTGGTTCGTATTGTAGCATTGGGCAGTAGCCGAAAAGAAGCACTCATTGCATTTGAAAAACGCTGAAAGTCGCCTACATCCTGCCGCTAATCATTGTCAAGAAGGCCAACGTCATGACCAGTGGCGTAGCTCTTGTAGTACTCTGGCATGTTTGCAGCTGAAATAAATGCGTTAGACTGCATTTTATTCCAGGAGCAACACTAGCGCAATCCCTGTAAGCAATCTCAACGCTTGCTGATCCACAGGTGCGCCATCAATAGACCGAAAAATCGCCAATGCCACCTTTTCGGGGACCGGAAAGAAGGCTATGAAAATGCATCGACACAATGTTTATATATATATATATATATATATATATATATATATATATATATATATATATATGTCTGTCAATATAACCTGGCCAAATATTTTCCTTTGTGCAGGTGTGATTAAAAACGGCCGTTGATTTAGCGTTAAAAGCTTTTGATGCGTTATTCCAGTTTTCGGTCTTTTGACACAGCAGTACCGTTAAGACAAACGATTGTTCGTGCAAAATCACTCTTACTTTCGTTGAACTGTTCATTCTAACGTTTCGAGACCTTATCGCATCGTCGGAAAAATAGCAATGGCACAAGTGATAAGTTTTGAGCTTTAAGAACCAAAGGTGTGCATCGTTTTCATAAAAATGTATTTTATTTTTAGTAAGGAAAAGACCAAAAACCATATCGTTACTTGGATACGCATGAAATGTACCCATCATGGAAACACTACAGACACATCGCTCCAATCAAATGTACAGTACCTACCGCCCACCACAACTCAAGGTCCGTGCAATAATTGGTTTGCTTAGGGCTAGAGAGGGTTCGTTAATGAAAATGTTCTTCCAAATTTGACGGTGTTTCATGTCATTTAACGCCTGAAGAATGCCCGCATTGCCCGCCAGTTGCCGTCGTGTCAATGTCTCGTTATGTTTGTGGCTCATGTGCCCCAGAACTGCCCGTCTCGAAAGTGCATTGTCAGGCGTCGTGAGAGTGTCATTGAGGTTACGCAATGTGGTGTATGAACGAAGTTTTTGCCTTTGAGATTACATTTGAATTGACACACTACATTAGTTCATTTTAGTTCACCGGGTTTGTCGGGGCCGTTTCTCACAATGAAGCAAGCTATTTTTGTATTGCGATAATAAATGATACTCTTTATGTTCTGTGGTCGTTCTTACACTTCGCATGTGGAGAGATGAGACCCTGATCGTTTAGAGCTTTTGGTTTTGTTTGTAGGCAGATTTCATTTGATTTTGATAAACAGTTAGATGCTTGGTTGTTTTGTGTTGTCTACGTTTGTTGTTTAGGTGCTTCTCCATATGCCACTGTCATTCGCTTTCAATGTCATAATTCTTTTAAAACCATTTATAAAGACCTGTTTGATTTGTACCGGTTCCGAATACAATTCTGTTTGATCAGAACCATGTAATGTACGTCTAAGAAATGACCCTATGACACCAATTTTGTGTCGTCAAAGATATTCACAAGGGGAGCGATTTTGAACGACTGTGTACCAAGGGCGGACTTACAACGGACGGCGTCTAAATGCTAACAGTGACGGTGACAGTGACAACAACTAACAGACAGCACTGACATTCCACGGACGTGCAATGACAGAAAACGCCTTCAAATTTGGGAAAAAATTTGTGCCAACGAACTCTCCCTAGCCCTAGAGAAACTATTGCACAATCCTTGCGTTATTGCGTGGCGTGTGGTAAGTACTGCGGATACGATTGCGGTGGTGTGTCGGCAGTGTTTTCATTATAGGTACGTCTTATGCGTATCCAAGTAACGACAAGGTTTTGGTCCCCTCCTCACTGAAAGACATTTTTATGTTAGCGATGCACACCTTTCATCCTTAAAAACTAAAACCTTACCATTTGTGCAGTTTCGATTTCCCTGACAATGAGATGAGGTTTCGAAACGTTAGAATGCGCAGGTTGAAGAATATTTGAGCGGTTTTGCACGGAGAATATTTTTTCTCAACGATACTGCCTGAGTGCTAAATCAAAATCCCGGAAACTCGAACGATGCAACAAAAAGGTAGACAACGCGGAAACCGTGGTAGTTTTAAATCATACACACATATATATATATATATATATATATATATATATATATATATATCTCTCTCTCTCTCTCTCTCTCTCTCTCTCTCTCTCTCTCTGTCTCTCTCTCTCTCTCTCTCTCTCTCTCTCTCTCTCTCTCTCTCCTCTCTCTCTCTCTCTCTCTCTCCCTGTCTCTCTCTCTCTCTCTCTCTCTCTCTCTCTCTCTCTCTCTCTCTCTCTCTCTCTCTCTCTCTCTCTCTCTCTCTCTCTCTCTCTCTCTCTCTCTCTCTCTCTCTCTCTCTCTCTCTTTCTCTCTGTTTCCCTCTCTTTGTTAAGGTGTGTGCAAAATTCTGGTTTGAATTTTTTTCAATACTTCATGATTGCCAAAACCGTGAACTGCTTCCACTTCACTGATTTTTTCCGTTGAATCTGCCGGCTTTTCCCAAGCAAAAAGCCACCCAACGCCCAAGCAATACTGGAATTACGGTCGCTATGGTGGTTGCCAGCATGATTATAAAAGCGTGCGAAGCAAAGGAATGGAAGGGAATGTTCCACATCTGAAGTTGTTAAGATGCGCATCAGACATGATGGGAAAAGCTTGCTTGTGGCCATTGGTAAGCTTTCAACTTTCAAAAACAACGCCAAGTAGCAAAATTTCGAAGTTTGTAAAAATGGGCCCCATCACGACATTGTTTGATGGCGTCATGGAATGGTTTGTGGCAGCAGCAATACCTGACAGCATCTGGCAGCCAGGCCCAAAGAATACCTCAAGACACACGAAAGCTGACCCCAACGGGCCATTCTCGTCGCGGGGATTGTGTCGGGTGGTGGGTTAGTGGGTAGTTTCTTTGTAGTTTTTTGCCTCGGTGCTGACCGTAAGAAAATTTTGGTGGACTGTTTGACATACGCAACTAACCGATCGCCAGCTTTTATGGCAGATTATTAATATCAAAGCACGCTATGTTGTGCTGCCGCTGTTGCCGCTATGCTACTGATGATTTTGTCAATACCTTATTGTCGACCTATCGATGCCTGCAGTGCTGTAGTCCCGACATTGATATCATGTGATGTGCACTGTAGTTACTTTCTTTATTGTTTGTAACTGGAAATGCAGTGTCATGCGAAAATTTATAAAGTTGCAACGTTACTATGAATTGATTGCCAAAACATTGCTATGGCTGTGGTAAAGATGGTAAGGTTGGTCTTTCAAGAGTGTTTTTTTTGCTTACGATTATTTATGCACTTAATAGTTAACCCTGATATAACCATTGTGGTGCAATGACATTCTTGCTGCTGATAGTCCTCTGACATTGTTAAATCAGTTGTTACCAGTCAACCATAACTTATAGGCTGCTGTCCCGTGGGATTGACATAGAATAGTCAATCAATGAGGTATATTGTGTAATGGCACAGGTCAACAGCTCCATTGTGGCACTGCCTCAGTGCCATACTGTGGCATGGGTAATGGACATCGATATGGTTTTTGTACTGCGAACCACGCTGCTTTCACAATAAATTCCAACCTGAAAAGATGAGTCAAGTGTGCTCTCTCGTATTGACTCCCCATCTGACATATGACTGACCAAAAACACATTATACAGTATACAAATCACTTTCAGCAAAGCAGGCAACCAATAAGTGGCATCACTTGTTCATACTATTTTGGGAATCCACAAAACGTAGGTGAGATAGATGCAGACTCATCTTCCACTTCCAGAGTCATGCAACATGCTACAGCCATCAGGCTGCTTGGCTAAAAAATAACACGACAATTTTGCATGTGATGAAATGCCACTGCAAACATACTGACCTTGCTCAAGGCTGGAGACATGACAAGTGCATGTAGTTATGGTTGAATGGGCAAAATGCAAGGAAGTTATGAAGCTGCCAGTGCATACGAGGCTCATGATAGAATATTATTAAGTGCTATTCATAACACCAACAGCAATACTTTTCCACCTTTCTCAGCACCCAGCATCTTATGCAAGTTGCAGTGACTATGGCATCGATGACTCACGAGCAATGCTGGCCTGCGTGCAAACTTTGTGAAGACAGTGCAGTGTGCATCAGTAATGATACAGCTGTATATTATTTGTTTTAAATGTTGTTCATGTTATTGTTTTCTGTTTATTTTTTCAGAATTCTTTAAGAAAAGACAATTTTGCAAAGCCATATAATGTGAGCCTATACTGAGCATGTCCCTTAATGAGCTGCACGCACCAGCCCCCACTGCCAAAATGAATTGCTGATAGAATGACATGCAATGAATTAATTACATGCTGTAATGCCTCAGTAGTTTCAAAATGTTGGCAAGATCATAATGAAATGCCAGCTTGCCTTTGTACACCCTGAAACATAAGTGCTAGAGTTTCTCTTAGTTTGCCAGCATTCCTTTGTCATGTTCAAACACAAACATATAGGTAGAGGTAGGTATTAATGCATCACACTTTATTGGGAGTCAGTAGACTTAAAGAAGACCGAAACAATGTTCTCTCGCAGAAGTACAAACCTCGCGCGCACACTCCCCATCACATCAAGATCAGTACAAGCCATTGGCACACACCACCAGTGATGACACACATCTCAAGGCCTCGATTCACGCTTTTTGTCGATTAAGTGTGATATCACGCGTGCACATGTCGCAGGACTATCAAACTGCAGGTTTTCCCGCAATTTCCGCGCAGATTTTCAGTCATAACACCGGACTTCACCGTGAGCTCCCTTCAAAATAAAGCCCCAACGGTGGTTCATGGTAATGCGGCTCAAGAGGTTCTACTTGTAGAACACAATTTTTTGTTCAAGATTTCAATTTGTGGTACAATATGTGTGAGATCTTTAGTGAAATATCTACCTAAAATTACTGTAATGTTTCCCTAATTCATGATGCATTGCTAACCAATAATCCGTGCAAGGTTCTGTGCTCCGGTACACACGGCGCCAACCGAGCTGTTTGTAAGAGACGTCGCAGTAGAAAAAGAGGAAACAAGCCAGCAGGAGAAAAATACAAATTTTTCGTGGCGTCCTCTTATTACCGCTTTTTGGGTGTCGTACTTTTTTGCAGACAGTGGCGTTCTTTTTTGTAACATTGAACTGCGGCCTAGAAATAAGGAAAAAATGACCCGCTCACAAGTGCCGCACAACCCGAAAATGCTCACGATTACGTTCGTGACACGCATTCAGCAGCGAAGTCTTGCTAACAGCCAATCACCTTCCGCGCATTGCATCATACGTGTCGCATAATCGCTTTTGCGAATATACCAGCGGCCATGCTGTTCTGACCATAAGCAGAAAACAGCCTGTGGTATGACCGCGATCGCATGACGCTTGCATGACGTCATTAATGCCGAGGCAACTTTGAAATATGCTCCAAATAAACATTTTCGCACCTTTGCGGGCGTGTAACTCAGGAACCAGATCGTTTTGGGTCTTAAAAAGGACATGACCGTGAACTGCATCAAAAGGTCTTCAAGATAGCCATTTCAGTTCAAAACGCCATACGAATGTAGAGCATTCTCTTCAATTACTGCCTGCTGGTAATGCAATGACTATACTTTTCGAAACATGCACCAACAGCAACACAACACGTCTTCGACAGGCGTGTGTGACGTCATTTCACATTAGTAAATCCCGCTTAACGTTCACATCAGAGCGCTACCGTATGCAAGGTCGTGAAAGAGCGACGTTCTATTGTAATGCTAATGTTTTTTCGTGCGGGTTCCTAAGCGCTACGGGATCTATTCGCATATGTTTTTGTTTCACCGACATGGAGATACCACTGACATCTGTATCACTCTACTTGTCACTCTAAAAGGCGACGAGCGATAAGGATATCTTAACGTCATAAAAAGGATCTCGTCATGGCATAAAAGGATATCGTAACGTCATAAGTATGACACTTTCGAAGATAAAAAGCATTCTCAGATAGCATTCACGACAATGAGAGCATGCATGGTAACATGCGAGAGGGTGAAACTGAACTTAACAATTTTTTTTGGAAAGCCCCCACTATTGTGAGCTCAGGTTTGAAAGCAAAAATGGCGTAGGTCACGCAGCGGTCTGAATTTGTAATATGGGGAGCGGTCATGACGGACTTGCGAGCGTTAAGTAACCAGATGTCATTCTAGGGAAGCACGAAGAAGGAGGCAGTCACCTGGGTGACAAAGACGGGGATGTTCTTCATTTGGACCGTGGTGCAGTCAAAGCAGAGCCACTAGGCGTCGCAGCCTTCGTGTTCCTTCATGTGATTCGTGATGTTCGTCTTCTGCGCCGGAGAGCTAGCCTCGTTGAAGAACGCGAGGCCGTCGGATCGTCCGTTTAAGTAGCGGATGTGAGGACTGAACACCGTACCTGTCACCTTCCTGAGCGCCGGATGGCGGCTCGCTTGCCCGTCGTCAGCCGACTCCGACTCCTGAAGGGGATGATCATGATGGCGCAGATAACTTCCGCCATCCAACGGCCGTGGTGGAAAGCGCCGGGGCCGATGAGCCAGATCCTTTGCCTCGGCACTCCTCCGAGGACAATTTCCGCGAGGTTGAGCAGTTTACGGTTGGTAGCCTCGGAGGCGTTATTGGCCGAGGACGGCGCTTAGCTGGGTGATCTGGTACTCGCTGTATTCAGTCAGTGCGCGTTGCGATGCGCCTTACGGCAATGCAGAGGATAACTACGTGCCTGTATGCATTTGATCGAAATTGAAAAGTATAGTACAACATGTTGTGTGAAAGCGTGGACGTCAAAAAACCTCACAGTGGCGTAACGTTGTACGTACACCCACCCATACACCCACCCACCCACCCACCCACACCCACCCCTACCATATATATATGTATATATATATATATATATATATATATATATATATATATATATATGCATATGTATATATACATAGCAATCAGGTCATAGGCTTACAGGGTAAAGGGTTTTCCGCTGGTTGTCTTAATGATCTACAGAGCAGTGAAACGGCATTCCCGTGACTGGCTCAGACGGTGGAACATCTGACATTTGGCTTAAACCGCGAGCTATCCCACATCCGTGCCTGGTCGAGTGTAGGTGAAATCCTGCTGAGCAGATTTAACTGGGATGGTGCCTACTGGCACCTGCGAGATGCTACCACCACGCTTAACATTCTTGCCCGCGTGCTTTCAATAAGGAAATGATGAAATGAAATCCTTCCTTTTACGAAGCAAGTCTTGCGTCATTTAAGCGAAAAAAGGGCAGAAAAAAGGAAAGAGGCAGTCATTGAACCGCACGCACAATCGACGCACCCCGCCTCTCACAAATTTCATTTCAGTTAACGTCATGCACGTCATGACGATCTATGCGCGAAAGAACTGGACCCATTGAATCTGAACGACCCGTTCCCGAGGCGCCGCATCCCGTGTCGCCGGGCCTTGTTGACGCGGCGATGGGCTTTGGATGCCAGTTTCGCGTGGGAACAGCTTGCGCAGATCCGCACCTACCCTCGTAACGAAAGCCGGCGTAATTAGCGGAGAAACCGGGCCGTTAACCCGGTTGGCGCGGCGACGGCGAATGCGCCAGCTGCACGCGCGGGAGCGGTTAGCGCGCGGCGGTCCGGACGCCGCCGACCGCAGGCCGCGCGCCACGCACCAGAGCGTCGTGGCCCGCGGTCGTGAGCCGGGCCGACCGGTGCCGCAGGACGAGCGAGCGGCGGCGCCGGCTGCGGGCACGCGGCGACTGGGACTCGGCTAGGGCTTGCGGCGCAGAGTGCGTTAAAATGGGATGTCCTGTGCGCCGTGTTGAGGAACTGCCGCAATCACTAAGCTGTGGGATTTACGAAAAGTCGTGAAAATGCTCGCATATTTTTAAGATACACTTGAATGTTTTTGGAAAGCGGAGAACATGCAGCAAAGTGTATTTCTGGATGTAAAACTGTGTGGTTGGGGGCCCATTTTGGTGGATTATGAGTTGTGCGCTATGCTTCGGTAATCAAATTAACCGTAAAAATGTATTATATTCAATGCCCTTAACAAAGCAATGGGTGCATCATGTTATGAAAGGAGCAAAAACACTGCGAACAACGTGACGGACGGGCAACTTATCCAAACTCGTCTGTCACTAAACAACTAATTCACTTAGCTATTATCGATTCTGAATCACTCTTCGCTTGCGGAATGTAGGTGATGCACGAGCTGTTTACGATGCACACTGAGTCACGATGCTCAGATATATGAGCTGCAGATGTTCACAATGTGAATTCCTCAACCTAAGAAGTGTTACGTGATTAAAGCCGAGACAAAACTATCACGCAATTGTGTGAAAATGGACATTGAGTGCGGTGAAGGAGGAAATACTTCCGTAACAACTAAATATTGCAGATAACATCGTTACGAATCAAGAGAAACAAGCTGCAGCTTAAAGCAGCACCGACTAGAAATGATGGCACGTGCTATGCATGTGTTCACCTCTGCATGTTCCGCTCATCCATGTCAAAAAATCGCCTGAAAAAGAAATAAAAGTAATTTATGCATCACCATTACACATATGCGAACTAACAATGGGAACTGGAATTACTCTTTATAATATGGTATAGCTAATAACAACTGTTGTTTCATATTTAGTTATTAATGAGTATGCATTATAGCATGCCTTCATTATTATGTGGCATAAAGAGTTTTAGTGTTTTATTATCACCAGCGATAGTATTATTATCGCCATTGATATTGTCTGTATTATTTTCAACATTAATGTTGTTATGATGCGCCTTTTAGCTCATGTGTACGTATCTTTTATAACGCATCATCGACTTTATGTCCAGCTTATTAGAACATCAATCAGCTCGTCAATTTCATCGGCAAAAGCAAGCGCATTCTTGCGCATGATGCTTAATTTCGGTAACTTCTCGGTTGGGTCGTGGTTCGTGGTTGCATTACTGGGCCGATAGCTCCTATCACGGGAAATAATCATAACACCAAAGTATCATGAGCGCAAAAACTGACAAAAGGGGAGAAAAGCAACGCCTTTTGAACTCTTTTAAACCCATATCTTACCTCGCAGCAACCGAGGATTTTTTCTTTAGATGACAAGTGTTCTTACCACCAAATAATCCTATCATGTCATTGTCTGATTCGTAGCGGGCTTTTATTGTCCATGGTGTCCGTTATCAAAGATCAAAGAATTCTATCTAATCAGAGAACTAATCAAATGTCAACTATCTCTGTGAGATGATCGTTAAGTTGCGGGTCAATGCATGTATGTGTTCTATGTCTGGACAGAATGACCGCCGCTACAGACAACTCACGCTCTCTCACGGATCTCAACTTTTACCTTGCTCTGTCACGTTGCGTGCACGAATCTCAATGAGATTCGTGCCCTTGATATCGTTTTTATCGTCAGCCGTAGTAGTTTTTGTTCGACGCGATCTCAATCGCCGCCTGCGTTGGAGACTCTGGCTTTGTTCAAGCGGCGGCGTTGAGTCTACGTCTCGGGCGTCGAATCGATGCGTTCCGCGAGTCCGTGTGACCTCGACGCTTTTTACGAGAGCGTAGTATCGCGCACCGGTGTAAATGTTACGCATCACGAGGCACGGTCGGGTACACTTCCGCGAAAAGCGTTTCGCGGCAATCTTGGCGCACTGAAGCAAATGGATTAATTCTCTTCAGCTGCCTAATTTTCGAATGCCATACCGAGTCATGAAGGGCTTGCCACTGCAAAGTGTCAGAGCCTAAACAAACTGCCAAATTAGTTTGCGTAATGTCCGTTGCCAACTAGGACTAATTGTACGCTGCGGGAACCTGCAAGGCTCTAATTGGTCGACCCACGAATGTAGCCGACAGCCGCCAAACGTGAGACGCTGTGATGCGCTTGCGCGAGCCTTGTGAGGCGTAACTTCCCTCCTGCAGAGCGCATAGGGGTGATGCGGTGGGGCGTGCTACGCGGCTACGGCTACGGCTACGGCTACGGCTACGGCTACGGCTACGGCTACGGCACCGACGGCTACGCGGACCACTCTGCGCTGTTCAAGCGGCGTCATTAGGCTCGGATTTGGAGGAAATAGGATTTTTTCGGTAGTATGCCCCTGAATGTTGAACTAAACTTCAGCTGACCGGCCTGTTCACCGTTCCCCAACGCAATGTGACGGAACCTCCTTACATAACACCAGTCACTGGTCACGGCAGGCCTATCAAGCTAGGAGGTCATTGTGCTATCCCGGTACCGTCTGGGCAGTGTCGCTACCCACCACCGTCGTGGGGGGACCTCACGGTCCCCCTGGATATGATAATCGAATCGGAAAAGATTCAAAAGGTGGTCTGAAGCTCCGGACAACCTACTTCGAAAATCGTCAACCCGGTATTTACCGGAACACTGATGACAAAGATCGTAAGATAAACACATTAAAGATCATTAAAATCTTGCAACGTTTCGAGATTCTACAGCTTGTGTTTTGATGATGCTAAAATCTTAAAAAGTACACCAAAAGGAAAGAAGTCTTCGAGCGCTTCAGACTTTTTGAATTTCACACTTCTGCTATTGTTTCGATAAAAGCATGTCGCCGAAATATCAATCTAACTATGTCTCCATTCTCCTAGTTTTTCCGAGGAATGAAGCTAATACTACTGTCTTATCGATGTGAATAATGTTCCTCGCAAATGCACTGAACAACTTGCGGATCAGATTCTGTCGCGTTGTTCAAATAAATAAGGCTTATGTCGTATCGGGCTGCGGCCTGGGCACCCATTTTACGGCATGCCCTTCTGCCCTTCTAGTTTTCATCACATAGGGAAGGTATCAGCTTTGAAACATATCCGGTATACTGATCGAATTACCGCAAATAGGCGTAAGGAATGATTTTGTGTCAAAGGTTATGAGTTCACCCACTGATCTCTGCTATTAACATAGCATGACTGACATGACTGACACGGAACTGACACTGAATAACAGTCGCAATGACGGTCACAGGAATCGGTGAATTACATGAAACCTTACTGTGCAGCACTGTATATGGTGATCAAAATCGCCGTGCAAATCTTCACTCATGACGTCACAACACAGTGACTTGACTTGACCTTGCAAGGTTTGTTTTTCGCTTTCCAGAATGCATCAAATTGATGACATGTCAGGTAATGAAAATGCAATGAAGCCACGTTGCGTGTTTCGCAATCCATTTCCGAACATAGTAGAAGAGCTGCTTCCAGACAGTTGCCGGTTTTTCAGGATCCGCTATGCTTGACCACGCCAGTGATTATTTAATGAAGAAAACATATATTTTTTAACTTTAGATACCACCAGTTGCCTGCATAGCCTGTCACCGGGAACAGAACGTGCTGGGCGCCTATTGTCCACATCTTGCAACATAATTATGTCGTTTAAAGGGATTGGGCCTGCCAAAAACTTTGTTTTAAGTCAAAACAATTACATCTGCCAGAAACAAGATGCGTGCCTTTGAACTGGCAAAAAGCTTCTGTAGGCAGTTTTCTTTCTCAGTAAATTACGAATGCGCAACATATTGTTCTTCATGCGTGTTGTTTACGGTCGTAACTCTGTGGACTAAAATATCACCATAATGATAACGGTGCTATGTCACGTATGTTTCCCATTAACCCCAGTGATGGCCAAAACTCCAGATATTTATTCCAAAGTCAGAAGCAGCCCCGATTTGCTCGGAGGACCTAGCCTTCTAAAAAAAGCAAATCACAGCGCGCTCGCTGGATGCCTGGCATGAAGCATTTCCATTTCGTGCAGGAGTTTTTTGTCTTTGTTCTTTGATACTTCGGCAAGTTATCATTCTAGCATGAGTTCCATTTGATACGAGCAGGTGACAGTAGAATCTGAACTAACGTAGGTACTCGATCATGATAGAAAAACTGTGATTTTGTTGGCAAGTCATATTTTGAATAATACGTTTCTTTTGTTGCACATACTCATGCACTCTTTTCTTTTCCATACTTAGATAAGACAGTATTATTAGCCTCATTCCTCGGATAAAAACCAGGAGAATGGAGATATAGCTGGGTTGATATTTCGGAAACGTGCCTTTATCAAAACAATAGCAGATGTCTTCTGCTATTGTTTCGATACAGCATGTTGCCGAAATATCAACCAAACTATATCTCTATTCTCCTGGTTTTTATTCAAGAAATGAGGCTAATACGACTGTCTTATCTAGGTGAATAATGTTTCTCGCCAATGCACTGAACAACTCCTTCATACCTTTTGACGAATATGTATGACGCATTGCAGCCTTTTTATTTTTTCATCTTTAACGAATCAACATAGGTATTCTGTCTGGCTACATAACCAGCAATTGATATGCCGGCCTGAAACATTCTGACAGGTTACACAAATCAACAGCTGTCTATTAACGAGCTTCATTATTAAACTGGCCTGCAGTCAAGTATTCCCCAGCATATATATCGGGCAAAGGCCAGATATTCTGAATCCTACATTTGTTGCTATGGCTCTAAATCCACCAGAAAGGTTTACTGAAACAGAAAATTCATGTTCGTATTGCATGAACAGCATCAAAACGGATACCGACACTTTGCATTTCAGGATTTCTGACTTGAGAACAGTCGTCAATTCAAAACTATCAGTGACGTTTTAATACCCCGTGATTTTTAAAAGAGCTGTTTTAAAAATGCATGTGCCAACTACTACGATGTTTTGTGAGTATAACACAAACTCAAAGAGCTGAAAGATCCTGGGTGTACAAGTCCACGAACAATCTGCATCATGCCGCGCTCCCTGTCCATGTGATGGTATTGGGTACTACAATTGGAAAAAAAGGAATTACAAATATCTGTCTCCCTCGCTGTCCCTGGAAATTAAGGAAGGCATCTGCAAAGTGCTTGGTATATTGCGGCGCAGCACCCTTTCAAGAAAATGCGTATTTCACCTCAGTTGTGATCCTCGATATGTTTCCCCTCTTCATCATCCCACAAGAACAAATGACCAAAATTGAACTCACCGCTAAATACGTAAGCTGCAAGACATAATTCCCTCATGGCGCTCAGTCTTCGCGGTCCGTGAAGCAAATGTGATGACACGACTAAAGCAAGATTATTGAAACAGCGGGACTAAAAATAAGGTCATACTAGGCTGTAAAAACAATAAGGCTAACGACAATTTTAGCGCATTGATTACTGAATTAGCTGCGCCAGTTTTGAACACTCACATGCTGCTAAATTCACTTCGTCTCTATAATTATGCGTATCTTGGTACCAACAAATGCGCCTGTATTTATGACGCCTGGGCACATCGATATTATTTTGTTCACCCTGTCAGTGTTTGCAACATTGTGTTATTAATCATTATTCAATGTAACCCACTGAAATGTCGTCGGTTTTCGGCAAAACAGGCTGGCCGTGCGCTGTATGAATGACCTGATTGATCTTGCTATAAACAAACATGGAATAAGTAAAACAGCTGCATTGGCTTCAGCTCTTAAATCGAAGTATCTGATCTGATCGTAACCACAACCAGTAAAAAGTTGAGCATTATTTAGATGCTTAAGTCACATCACCTCAGTGATGTAGTTCTGCCCGTCCGAGTCAAACTCGTTCTTAGCCCACTGCATCAGCTTATTAAACCCTTTTTCTTACCATCAAACTGATTATTTCTTTTTTGTAGTCTCCTTCTTGGAACGTAGAAAAATCCGAGTGGTGAGAGACGAATCGTGGGTCTCTTGTGATTGCTGTGTCAAGCTAACACGCCAGCTTTATCCGTGTGCCGAGTATGCATGTATACACATTTGGCGCTGCTATAACGACTTGGCTTAATTTACGCCTTAGTAAGTCATATTGCCGGGCACGGCATTAGAACAACTACAGTTTCAATGTATAACGGTACGGAACAACTTGAGTTCCAAAATGTTACTATACCTATACATTGGAACAATAGATAATGACATGGGCGACACATACCTTCGGAAAATGTGGCGGCCTATCACCAACCTACACCCCTGTGATTTAGCGCAAAAGCTCGCCGTGAACCTCGGCAGCCACAAAATGATGGAAGGCTCGAGTTGTCATCAATTCTGAGGTGGGCGTACCCTACGTGTATTTTATTATTTTTCATTCATTTTGTAAGATGTCCAGTGCATTAGCGAGGAACATTGTTCACATAGATATGACAATAGCCTTAGCCTTATTCCTCGGCGAAAAAACAGAAGAATGGAGATATAGTTGGGTTAATATTTCGCCAACATGCCTTTATCGAAATAAAAGCTGAAGTGAATTCAAAACTGCTTGCCGATGACCATACTTGATTTTTCAGTTTTTTTCTTCTCAAAAAGCAAGTCACAGTTTTCACAGGATACCAACATTTAGGCGGTTAAACAAGCTTCCAAAGTCCTGGCTTTTCTCAGAGGAATAAGAGTAACACTACTACCTTTTCTATGTTTCATGCATTTCGTTGGAGGTTCCCAATGCTGAAGTCAGCCAAAGTTAGCCAGTAACATGGAAATATCCTATTAATTTCAAGTTTGACCTCGAACAACTGTGCATGACACTGGTCCCAGAGCGCTAAAAGCAAAATACTAGAACATGCACAAACATCCAAAAACAATACTTTATTTTCCAACACTAGTTAAACGTTGATAATGACGGTAGAGGATGTAATACTACCTAATTGTCACTTCTTCGGTTGGGAATTTCATGGCTAAGCGATTTTCAATTTGTGTTCGAGGTACATTGCTAGCAATCAGCCATGGTAACACCTGTATAAATGTCAGGTGATGGCTTGGTAACTACCTCCCAGACCGATGTCATTATTTGCTGGTAATTACTTTTTGTGGTACATTACATTGCGTCACATGCTCGGCTCAATATCTGGGATATATTTTCGTTGTCCAAATTTTAAATCAACATTTCTTTCTAGACTTGTAGGTCATCTCCTATGGCTGCCACCATGGGTGTTTTAAATCACTTATTGTCTTTTAAAATTTAATTGATGTCCAGCTCGCTCATTCCGTGTAGTCTGGTCGGTTCTAAAGTCTGGTCCAGTCCTTATCCGTGCGTTGCCCCAAATTTTCGGACGCGGCCCAGCCCGTGCCGCGGATCCATCTGCAGGGGCGAACTATGTGCACCTCTGCGGGATGACTCATGGGTGATTGAAGGGAGTTGTCGATCGCGGCGCGACGCTGACATTTACGTCAGGTGTAATTGGGACCGTGTCAAGGGTGACGTGGTTGCAATGATCCGAATCGTGACTGTGTTTTAAAAGCCAAACTTCTGGTAACAAATGCAGCCTGCTAACTGCTACACCTCCATAACGTGATATCACTGATGATTTTTCAATTATGCATCATTTGATTTTCATCTTGATGCATTCGAGCGTGTTATGCGTATGCCGTACAGAGGTATGCTTCTGGGAAAATGAAAAATCCCTTTGCAGACTACATAGATTGTTTGTAAACTCTAACCAAGAGTTTATATATATGTACATATACATATATATATATATATATATATATATATATATATATATATATATATATATATATATATATATATATATATTAGAAAAGTGCTGGGAAGCAGGTTTCTTTCTGGGCATGTTTTGTTAGAAATGAAAGCACATCTTATATTGACTTCCTTTTCAAATCATGGTTCAACTTTACCATTCTACCATTTTCTATCATCGGAAAAACTGTTACGGGTACCCTTATGATTTCGTCAAGTTTATTGGTCCTACAAACATCATCAGACGACATCGGCACAACTACACATAACAACAATATACAAAACCTTCGCGGTCGCGCCGGCTTAGGATTACATTTCTGAATTTCTTTTTTGACTCAAGACCTAGAGAATGGCAAGTTTTGACTACGAGCGAAAAAGATACCGCCCACTTGGCATGTCGACGAAAATGTCGCTGATATATCGGCACTAAATGGACGGTTCAATTTCCATGCCGCCGATAGCATGTGACTCGATGTGCGCCTCACTGGAATCTGAGAGGATAGTACGGCATATGACATTAGCTCTTGGAAGGACACTATCTCCGTGTGCGAACTGGTGAAAAATACCACCACTAAGTGCACGTAAAGGGGGAGCTGAACGTGTATGAATCTGTTTATATCTGGGACAAAGATCAAGCAATCAACCGGCAGATGGATAAGCGGGGCACGCTGTAGCTGTGGGATGGGCAGCCTCCGGCGCCTAGAAACAGGCCGTGAAATGGGGGGGGGGGGGAGGGGCGATAAAGCTGGGTAAAAACTTAACCAGCGTTCGTCATTATGCGAGGTGCCCACAAGCTCTGTGCATGACAGCGGTTTTTTTCATAAAAACCAAGTGCCGTTTCTTGAGCAAGAGAAATGTAGCAATGCTATTTTCAGCGCGCGCGATCACGAATGTTTGGAATATTGTTGCATGTGTGCCTAGGTTGTCTGATGATGTTCGCAAGACCAGTGAAACGTTACGAATAATAAAGACACCCTTCTTAATGCGCACTTCATACTTGTCACGTATATTTTGCACTCGCAATACCGTTTTCACTACAAACAACATTTTTGGGTTAAAAGTCTTGGGATACTAAATTTAACAGAAATCAACATACCTGGCATACGCTTTGCAGCCACGACATTTCACGTCCTTTTAGGCTGACTTGTGCAACGTGCTGTGCTTGAAGTAAGGGTAAATGAATATGAACTGGTTGGAATGTCGATCGCCAGACGTGCTTGTGCTAGGCAAATATCCTTATTAAAAAGTCAGGCTTTGTTGCGTTTGTATTCCTATGCCAACGACATCAATATTTACCTGACACATGCCAGCTCCAACAACAAGCAGAGACAATGGGTTGCAAAGCCAGCGCAGTGGCTAGCGCTCCGTAAAAAGGACATGACATGCGTCAAGCTCCCTCTTTAATAACAAAAATAATAACCCACAGCATGCGTTCCAATCTGACACGAGAGGCAACGCAGTTTACGGGTGGAACGACTCTTTCCTCTTTAACTGAGGTCAGTTGATTTCTTTTCTTGCAAACGCGATGTTTTCAGCTATTTTTATCCGTTTAATGAAAAAAATGTATCATTTCTTAACAACGTTTATTGACGCGAAACGGCCTTTAACGTTGGTGTCCGTGCCCCACCAATGTGCGTTACCTGACTACCTACCTTAACTGTTCATTCTCAAACATCCTCGGCCCGTGTGAATCTTAGAGAGAGGGAGAGAAAGAGAAAGAGAGAGAGAGAGAGAGAGAGAGAGAGAGAGAGAGAGAGAGAGAGAGAGAGAGAGAGAGAGAGAGAGAGAGAGAGAGAGAGAGAGAGAGAGAGAGAGAGAGAGAGAGAGAGAGAGAGAGAGAGAGAGAGAGAGAGAGAGAGAGAGAGAGAGAGAGAGAGAGAGGGAGAAAGCACACAACAATTGGTCGCACCCAAAAATCAAACTTGCGTGCGCAAGCTTTCTCTACTCTACTCAGGGTTGGGCTTGGATGTGGATGGAGTCGGAAACGATTCCGCAATGCAACGCATTTTTATTGAGTAAAAGTAGAGTTGATTCCTCCGAAAGACAAGAGTGCGTTGGAGTCGGAAGTCAGACAATAATTTTGACTGTAGCCACGGAAGGGTTTCTTCGAGCAAAGCATTACTTTTAGTTCATGCTATCATTCTGACAGCTTCTCTCGACATCGAATGAGGCATTAAATACATACATTGCTGCCTTGCAATAAAACATGCATGTCCTGCGCCGGTTCATCTACCCACACAGAATGCGTAATATCACCGAGCTCGAATTTATCGGAATAAAGTCTGGAGTTGGACTGGACATATTTGGATATGATTTTAGACTGAGTCAAAACTGTATAGTAATCTACGTAAATCCAGGGACAGAACCAACCCCACTACTGTCAGTCGGGAGTCGGAATTGATTCCGCGGAAGGGGAATCAACAACCATCTCCCCCGTAGCGTTTAAGATTATAAGATCCTAAGGATGGAGTTAGTGCTAAGAACTGAATGAGTGCTCAAGAATCCGAAAAAAAGAATACAACGTTTTACGGACTCGAATGCTCATTGACCGAACGTTTTATAGTTATCGACGATTTACGCTCACCTTGATATTTTAAGAAGTGATCATGAGGGTACTCCAAAGTGGTTTGCGGGGGCCTGCGGCACCCCATGC
>NW_023596921.1:13125653-13289562 GCF_011947565.3 Pollicipes pollicipes
CCGACCGGTGGCCCCCCTTCCTCGCCGTCCGGCAGCCTGCTTCACTGGCCGACCGGCGCCGAGGCCCGAACACGTCCCGTGTTGTCTCAGTCGGCCGTGCACACGCGGCTCAGGCTCCGGGCCGATTCGAAAGTGGCACACTCGACGCATTAACCTAATGAACAGCCGCGCGGTGCTGCATTATTTACACATTGTTATGTTGCAACGCGGCGCGGCCGGCAGGGCTGCACTGTGTGCAGACATGAACCGAGCCGTAAAGGTGATCGTTAGGGCCCGGCGCTGCTCGAACACCGCCCCGCGAAACAAACGGGTTGTCTCCGCGGCGGCAGCGGAGCTATTTTAAGGCGGTCGAGCACCATGCGGTCCAAGGAGCGGTTTGGCGGAGCGCGGCTGCGACAGCGTGCAGGGTCGAGACCCTGAACAGCGCGGACGTGGCCCTGCGAGAGGCGCTGCCGTCGCAGGCGCATCTCAATGGGTTGACTCGCTTTGGTTTGGCTGGTCACCTTTTGCACGGCTCGCCGGATTTCGCTTTGCTTAAATGGGGAATTATTCGTGTGCCAGTTATTACCGGCCCTCCTTTAACGAGTGTCACCAAATGCAACGTGTTTGATCCAGTCCGACTAGTTAGAATATTCATGTCATGACCATGAAAATGTCAGTTGGAAGCAGATTAAAAAACGAAGATGATTGTGGCAAGTAGAATCAAATACTTTTATGAGAACGCAGAGCAACTGCTCAATACCAGACGAATTGGATCGCGTCGGGTGTAAACCGAGCACAAAGTACACTGCTTAGCTGCGTGGTCTGAGCATACGAATTAGGGGTTTAGCACTGGCTGGTGTTCGGCGCCATCCGCCCACGATGATACCCCTCCGGGGAGCATGATCTACGCCCGGCTTTACCCCGGCAGATGGGCCGATTAACTCACCAGTTAAAATTCTGTCTCGGAGACAATTTTAATTTTCAAACGACGGCTGTTCATCAATTTCGCCTTATAAATGCATACTAAATGGTCGTAATTAAGCCGTTCGGGCGCCGCCGGAGCCGACGCTATCGGAAGTCGGTGTCGTCCGCGCCGGATTAGCATATTTTCCGGCCGCCGTGGGTCACACCTCATCAGGCCGGATTAATGAGAGGCAAAATAACAGGTCAAAATTCGCCGCCTGCCCGCTCGGTACCACTCGCCGCCTGCCCGCTCTGCAGAGATCATGTGAAAGGAGCGGTGCATTGGTCGACACGTTTTTCGCCCAGCGCATCGTTACTGCACTGTTCTCTACACTCGCGTTGCCCTCGATGCACTTGTCCTGCAATGCGCCAATGCAGCTTTGGCAGCCCGCTTACGTTGTGTGGTCCGACGTAACGTAACGACGTGACGTCTGCGGAGTAACGGCGAGTCCCTGAAAACCCGCCGAGTTGAACGCGCTTCTTGCCTCGTCCCGCCATGCCTGCGTGCATTGATGTGGGCGTGTGGTTGGGCTTGAGAGGTTGACATGCTTCTGATGCTAATAAAAAAGGCTCACCATTGCGAGTTAAGCACTTCTGGCGATAATTGGAGCGAGTGCCCAACATATGCCGATTGGAATAAGATATTTCTGGTGAAATTTTGGTCGGCCCCGTCGTCTATGAGCGGTGCCTGAGGGTACTCCCGCATACACATCTCTGTCCTATGAAGTTAACCCTAGGGAGTTAACACGCTTCCCAATGTCTGGTTGGATCTCAGTTGCATACCTAACTAGCGCGACTTCTCACCGTGCTCTGGTCTGGTTGTTTTCAGCATGGCATCACTCAACGTCGTACCACACGTTTCCTGTAGCGGACTATGGTATGCTTGTTTATTTTCGCTGCACTTCGTCTTCTGCTGGACGCTGAGTGGTCTGGTCATGACAACTAAAGTTTTCCTCTGCGCGTTGCCCATCGATCCAAATGCCATGCATTGGATTGATAGATGCATGCGATGCGAAAACTAAATACATTAGATTGAATTGCACTTAAAGGCGGCGGTCGAACCGCTATGTGGCAAACATTCGCTATTTCGTATGTTTCAGCATTACTTTAAGCTTGCTTGTCTTCAGTGATCGTCTTTAAATAGTGTGACAACCAACTGCCTGCGCTACTCCTAACATACGGCCCACGACAGTCTATGTCAGATTCAAGTTGTAAGATTAGTTGTGGGCAGGCGTGCATCCAGGACTCTCACAAAGGGTGGGGTGGGGGTGGTGGGGGGGGGGGGGGGCAAAGCTCAGTGAGAGCTGGTGATAAGAAAACCGAAGATGGCAAATTTGACTTGTTGAATATATCTGTTCAATGGCGTTGGACTTCTGCATTGACCAATCTTAAGTGTGAGCTGTTTTAAGGTAAGATGTGCTTCTGTCAGGAACCATCTACAGTGCTAAAATGCAGCATTCGAGCCTAAGGGGGAGCACCCACTTCTCTTGGCTGCGGGTCTGACTGGGTTCAGTTGGGACAGGGTGGGTTGAATTATAACTGGAATATGACCAACAAAGCTGTTCAACACACCTATACACTCCAGCAAGCAAGAAGCTACCTTATGCCAATGTATCTCAGTGCTAGCGTGCGCGCAACATTTTTGTAAGGGCGCAAAAACAGGGCTCAGCCTCAGAGTGTCTGACAGGAAGCCTCGCGTGTTTGGTCCATGGGCGCGCTCATTTCATGCTTTGCCTGCAACGCCGAGGCCCTGGGCAGGCAAACGGGTCGTAGTCCTCCCGATGTACGTGCTTCCGACTTCCTTCTGATCGCTTTGTACTTTTGGCAAATATCATTGCGATTCTTTCGCCACTTTCAGCCAATATGATGTTGATTTGGGGCAGGACCACATCCTGCCTTTCTTGTCAACTTCGCAATGTTTTACACTAGAGATGAAGCCCATCGGCGGGATAATTTTGTCGAACTGATATATTTGAGAGAGAGGGAGAGAAAAAAAGTTCCCTGCGATATTACAAATTATCCTCTTATCCCCATACCTCTTCAAGGTATGAAGTACTCCGACTGCGGGTGCCGGTCTATGTATTACAGTAGAATTACAGGTCACTAATAGTGTCATATCAATTTCGCAAGGAACCAGGTGCAGATTAAACGTAACAGTTTTTAGGTAAATGAACAACCATGCCGGTCAACCCTCCAAGAAATACGGCACTTACACCAAAGTGACCGCGTTACCAAGTATATCTCATGCAGGCGCAGGTTTAGGCTCATCCGTCTGGCGGTGGGCATAACCAGCTGTCTGAGTTTGAGGGAAAATCCGGATTGCATGGTCACGTCAGAGTTTGGGGAAAACCTAGCATAACAATTTATATTAGATTTGAAAACATGAGGAACATGCATTCTATGCAAACAATTGAAAGGGACACAATTTCATTCGAGTTGTGAAAATTGGGAGCTATATCCCTCCCCGGCGGTTACAGCCATACGTTTAGCAGGAGTTGTGATCGACAGCCTGTTCTTTGTCACATATCCTCGCCTGTCTACACGGGCTACAGCAATCAGCGGCGGTTCGATTTCTGGTACGGCACCGGGGTGGCCAGCAGCTGTCTTGCCGCCCCGCCCGGCGGGCGGCCTACCAGTCCTGCCCCACACCAGCGAGTCACGCGCCCAGGGGCGCCGCCGCTGGGCCGGCCGGCCTCACTCCGCTGACCGGTTCGCACGCGCCTCGGCCGCGGCGGTGGCTTCGCGCGAGGCGCGTGGGAGGCGCGACGGGTGCTGCTGAGCGTGATTCGGCTGGTTCACGGCGAGCGGCGCTGGGCTGAGACTGACGCCCACAGCCAGAGCGGACCGTGACCGCACGCCGGCGCCGGGGCGGGTGTCGCGGCGCGGCTGCGGCGGACCGCCCCCAGAGAGCGGTGTGTTTGTGCCTGCGCCACTCCAACGCACGGCCGGAGTCCAATGGTGAGCCGCGTGGACAGCCAGCAGCGACTCAGTGGGCGCAGCGATGGGTCGGCGGGCGTAAACAGTGCTGAGGGCGGCGCGGTCCGAACCTAGACACCGTATGGGCAGATCGGGCCGTTCAATTGTCATATTTGTTATACATACATATTTGTTATATATATATATATATATATATATGTCATATTTGTTATATATATATATATATATATATATATATATATTCGTTTTTACCAAAAATGTCACCAAAAGAGAAATGGAACCAACAAAATTTATGAACTCGTTGCGTCCATGATCGAACGGGAAGGTCGAATGGTATTGATGAAGTGAACAAGACACGATATGACGGAAGTCGGAAGCGACAGTGGCAGTTTCATGACAATCCCGCGCACGCTGCCGCTAGGCAGCCGTCGGATGTCCCGGATCGGGGTGCAGTCATGGCGTACGCAGCGTGAGGTTCGCTACGTCTTGCAAGCCGGCTACAGCTGGCTCACCAGAACAGTTCGAGTGGCAAGACAAAACCCGAGCAGCAGTCAAAACCTACGTGAACGGCGAAGCGAAATAAACCAATCGGCGCGTTGCTCGCATCGTCATGTTTCTCGCGTGTCCCAGCAATGCCGACGCATAATGTCGTAGGCCGTGGCGAGTTCTCTCAGCGTAAGTGAGAAAGTGTGCCAGCGGTACGGCACCGCTGGTCCGTTGAGGCCGGCGGCGCCTCACGCGCTTTCGATCATGCGCCCAGTAACAGCGGCTCCACCGGACATCACTCCGAGCGAGAACGCTGCGCCGGACATCAACATGGCGGCGCACAGCGTCATCACGCCACTGGCTGGTCCCGTCACGCCACTGGCTGGTGCCGTCACGCCACTGGCTGGTCCCGTCACACCACTGGCTGATCCCGTCACGCCACTGGCTAGTCCCGTCACGCCACTGGCTGATCCCGTCCAGAGACGCAACTCTTACCAAAATGTCAGGCCAAAATGTCATCTTGGCTCCGAATAACTTTACCGCAGATGATGTGAGCCCCAGGCTTCTCGGGAAGCAGAGTGGAGAGGCAAAGACCGGCATACCGGTTGGCACAGTCCTAAACCGATAAGAGGTCGTGAGCTACCAATGAGAGCTTCTTAGCAGGCTGGGCCACCGAACCACCGTGACACAACAGAGTTCAAGCAAGGCGCGCGCGTCATGCTCCTAAGAAACCTAGATCCCACAAGTTCTGCAAAGGAACCATTCATGACAGGCAAGACCAAGGAAGCAAGCGTCGCAATCTCAAGAATTCTGCTCATACAATCTGACATGCCCTTCGGGTTCAAACAAATCCACGTTCCTGTCCAGTAGAACTTCACCGTGACTATGACCAAGAGCCAACGTCACTTCCAGAATGTAATGGATCTGGATCTGAGTAAGCCAGTGCTCTCTCGACGTTGTCTTTCCATCAACAATCTCAGAGTCAGCAGCGGACCTGTTCATCCTGCCGCAGAATGGCAAGAAACAAGAATGTGGTGCACAGGAAAGCAATGCAGCTGTAAGATTCCTTGACGGAGGAATGCAACTGAAACAGGATTGCAATGTCTGCCCACACCGATGTCTGCCCATAGCCATGTTGCGTCGTGCATGGTCTCGGTTACTCAGCGCTCAACCTGTCCACTACCGGAGGTGGCCGAGCCGGGTAAACGGCCGTCATGCTGTGTTTCGGAGGTGCACGTGACCCCACTGACGCTGGTCAAACATCGGTTCAGTGGGTTGGGGGACCTGTTTTATGCCAGAGGCCCTCAGCGAGTTATCTGAAACCAGTGTATAACTCTTGCGGAGAGCGGAATAACTATTTTGCTTCAGCAAATGATTCACAGCCAGAAGTTTGGTCGGAGCTCATTAAAAGTACAAACTCGAAGATTCAGACACTAGAAGAATCAGTTTTTGGTCATAAAACCAATAGCAGCCATCTCAAATAGAAATTCCTTTGCGCTTCTCCTCTTCATTAACGGAGCATTGCCGGGCATCCCAATTAGTACTAAATGCCCGCCATCTGCATATAAACGGACATCACGCAGATATCACACAGAGGTAGACAGCAAAGGTAGTGGTTTCGATTAACAGGGATTTAACGGGCGTGCTTGAGAAGCACATCAAATAAAACACCGAAAACAACCCAATGTGCGGCAGGCGCTTGCGGACAATGGGTAGCAAGGAGAGCCAAGCATGATATGTGAAAACAAACAATTGTTGGGACTTAGTTCTGACTTAACGCGCACCCGAGCCACAGGCTGGATACAAAGAACGTTAGGGACTCCAAATTCACAGCGTGGAATGGATTGCATGTGAACTCGCTTGTGTCGAAATCTGAGGTTCTTAGGTCATGATCTTGGGGTCAAATAAGATTAAACAAGATCAAACCCAAGATTGGTGTATCAAGTGCCCCCAGACCTTCACATTCAACCACCGTGAAGCTAGATACCTGTTCTCAGCAAAAGGTCAATGAGGTAAGTGACCCTGTTTGGCCTTTAAACAGTCAAGATGACCAAGTACGCATGCTTATTTTGTCATTCGAATAAGCGGCAGCGACGACGCTAGGCGGTGTGTTCCTAAAATCAAAGCGTCGATCTGGGTGATTTTAGGTCAGTGACCTATTCTGGCCTTAAACAAATCCGTGGAATATGTTTGTTGCGGTCTGTCATTAATAAATTCAAAATTAACACCGGAAACTACAATATAAAACGAAACTCGAGTGAGAAAGTAAGTCAGTTTTGACTTGGGTCTGACCTCCATCCCTAGCCTTAGGTCATTTCGGAAAAAGGTTTCCGGGGGTCTATTTCACCCCCACCCGAGCGCGTGTTAACAGCATTGAACAAACCCCTGTACAATGCTACACAATGGAGCGTCTAAAGCACATGGGTTGGCGTTCACCCAAGCCTCGCTCCATGGGAACTTCAGGCCGGTACAGCTGGCATGGTACAGCGCTATCTGTCCGAGCAACGGCATGACGCTCCCGGTACCACAACAAAAACACCTAACTCTTCGTTGTCGTCGCTGGGACTTCTTGACGCAAGAAGGGCGGGCACCGCGGGGAGACGAACCCCTTGCCTCTGGTTTCCCAGACGCGCGGCGGTTAACGCAAATGCGTTAACAGCACTGAGCTCAAAACTACAAACGCCGCCTTTAAAGCCGTCAAGCGACGAAATGCGATGATTGGTGGAACCCTCAGGCGAAGCAAACCCTCAGGTTAAGCACAAAACGGCAAGCGGTCATTCGTCATAAATCATGCAACCAATACACAACCGATAATTATTGCTATAGGGCAGTGGAGTGTTAAATCCCACAAAGAATAAATCTTTATGCTTGTCATTTCAACAACTTACCCTCAAACAGTCTTTCATGCTCTTTTCTCCTCACCCGGGCCCGAAATGAAAGCACCTTTACACGGTGTTACAAATGGGAGCCATGCTGGACGTGAACATTTACTTTCAAACATTTCATCGCCCCTCCTCACTGCGACGCTAGATTCGTTTCGTTCCGCTTCCCCAACGGGAGTGTTTTGATTTAATGCATCTACAGGTTCGTACTTTTCGTGCTCTGAAGTGCAAAACTGCTCTTATCGGACGTCATTTTGGGCGACATAATACGCCTACTTTGTTCGGACGTTAATTCAAAACACCTTTGCGGAAAACGGACCGAACGATATCCAGGTACCGTGATGAGGCGAGAAAATTAAATGCACATTAAAATGAAATGTATTTGTATCGTTGACATGCCTTCATTCTTAAGTTCCAGTTGGTGCTCAGCTTTCATAAGAACCGTGTGAACTGAAATGCAGTTGGGAAGGGGCTGAAGAGCTGGGCGCCGAGAAATGCGTGAAATTACATCGTACGGTTTAGACTGTTCATCCAACCAACGGACCAGCGACCAATGGATAGCACCCACTAATCTCTCCTGTGTGCTGAATGATGTCAGTACACGGTGTCAGTGTACCTGCATGCTTTGCTTATGTACATGTCAGAGGCGGTGTTCCGGGTAGCCGGTGTGCGGGAGTTCATATCATAACTGTTATGCAGATGACGCCGTGCGTCGTCATTTCAGCGGTCTAGCCGTGCCTAGAGCCCCAAAGGGTGGAACGATCCAACATTTTAAGAAGTTGATTCTAGTAGGCTTCTCAAGCCCTTCATCCATACTCAGCTTTGGCGTGATATCGCACTCGAATTGGCTTTCTTCAAAACGTAGTACCGATGCCAAATGATCCTCAGGTAAATGAGCGGGAGATATATTAAACTGGTTGTCATCCTCTTGTAGAAATTTTACCGAAAAAGAAAATGAACATAATTCGCTTTGCGGCTTCTTCGGGACTGCATGACAGGACGGGACTCCTGCAGTCTTGAAGAAGCTCCAAAACGAAAAACATTGGCCCTGTTTTTCGGCCTAATGTCTATAACATAACTATGGGCTGGTTATCTACCTTGCACGCCCATTAATTCTGCCGAAAGAACAATATCCCCAACTACTATCCTCATTTCCAGTGGCACAGCATTAGCTGCCTGAGACGAACATTTCCAGTGGCACAACATTAGCTGCCTGATACGAACATTTCCAGTGGCACAACACTAGCTGCCTGAGACGAACATTCCCAGTTGCGCAGGACTAGCTGCCCGTGGCGAAGTGCTCTGATGTCGCCGAATCCCTCTCTGTGGAATCCCATAATCATTCATCGCATGATGTCTGACATGCTACGCTACTGCACCGACGGAGCATTTCAAGGACCGTTGACTGAGTATCGTTGCCTCTAACGGAGGCAATCCCATGCGGTTTCTGTCGCCCAGCTGCTTTGACAAGGATTGGGTACCAGGAAAAATTATGGAGTGCCTAAAAATGTATCCAATGACGAGTGGCGTATACCATTCTCACCATACCCAAACATTCTCAAGGACCTACATTCTAGTAGGTCCTTGGGAATGCTCGGGTTCTTGAAAAATTATTCGCTTACTGCTCTGATTGCTACAGAAGACGACACTGGAGATAGCTTTCCCGGCCTCGGCCGGTCGGAAGGATCCGCCGGGACTTTGGGAAGGCTGACTGCACCATCTCCTCCTCTCCTTTGCGAACTTGCAAAACCAAATACGCTGGTAATGACAGAAGCCTCGTTCCCCCATCCCGTTGAGTTTTATCCGTATTGTGTGCTGTCACATTTGGCCCCTTTTCTCGTTTAGTTTTGCCTGATGTTCCGGCTGGCGTTGATCCCATTGGACTTGCCTCCTTGTATGCCGCCCTGTGCCCGTTCGCCTACGCACCGTTTGAAGTTTCGCATGCACGCTGACCCAAAGGTGCCGTCGCGTCACCGCCTGTCATTTTCCGTGACCCTGGCTGTCACACTGCGTGGGCGATGGTGACAAATAGCACAGCCGCACGACGCGCCCGACTAGCCCCTAAGCATGCATTGCGTTCTCTTGTGTTCGCGATACGTCTTGCGCCTACTAGCAAGAAAGACTGACATCGACGTTACTTCTTGCAAGCCTGTCGGCGTGTTTTATTTCGTACAATTGGCCAGCCGCTCACTGCTCAGCCATGCGCGCACGATCGGCGCAGGCCGCTGCCCGCCGATCACACCTATGCAGCCCCGCCACCACAAACGCGCCCGCGCGGTCCTGCGTCCCCACCACGCCACCGCTCTCGACTCTCTTGGGACGTGGCGCCGCTGAACCGGCCCGGCAGGAATGCCGCCGGCGCCCCCAACCTCTGCAATCCGGCGCCGCGTCCGCCCGCGCCGCGCCGCGGCTCACGCGGCGGCGCCGAGCCGCGTTATTTACTCTCCGGCGGCCTCTGTGGCTGGCGCATGCGCCGCCGCACCGCCAAGGTCACCTGCCGCATGGCCGGTGCAGCGCCCCCCCCCCCCCCCCCTGCCACGTCCCGCCACGTCACACGCAGGGCCAGTCTCTTGTAGAGCTGTCAGCAGTTGCGCGCCGCAGCCGGGTGACGTCACTGGCCCCCCGAGCGACGGCGGACAGCGGGACGATGCGCCGACACCTGCCGGCTTCGCCACAGGGCCGGGCGTGCGCACGCCGTCGCAGTGCAGCGGGCTACTGGTCACAGGTGGTAGATGTAGCTGAGGGCTTTGAGGTGGTTGTTTTCGAGGAACACCTGAAGGCCTGGTGTGGCGAAGTCCACGGATGTCGATTTGTGTAAATTGTTGAGCACGGGGCTTGAGCCGAGGGCTCGACAGGCTTGTCGCTGCAGTAATTATCGCAGCACTGCACTCATGACAAGGGTGCGGTTTGGGAGTTGATGGCTGCACAGGAAATACGGCCAAGCTGGCTCTCAAAAACCACCAAACGGCCGAGTTGGCCCATAGGCGGATCCTGGGGGGGGGGGGGGGGGGGCACAGGGCCATGGCCCCCCCAAAAATACTGAGAGTATGTTTTGTCCCCCAAAAAGTGTTCCCAGAACTTCATAAAAGTTCCGTCTACTTACCCCAAAAGGTGTACCTCGAAATAATAAAATACATACTGGCAAATACATAATAACAAAATAATATCTCAAAATGGGGGTTACGAACTTTGTAAACATGCATAATGTATATGGAAGATTCAAAAGCATTTCGGTGCTTGAATGGTGTCCCTACTAGGTGCTCGCGAGAGGCACCGTGCACTGGATCCGGATCCCGCACCAGCCAGCCGGCGATGAACGGTTGCCCCCCCCCCCAAAAAAAAGAAGAAACAGCTCCAGACTAGATCCGCTGCTGAGTTGACCCGGATTTGACCCACAGTTATCTGAAACTTGGCGGGGATTGAAGCCCCTCACCCCAAGGGAATGACAATCTACATTCCTGACTCACGACACTCAAAAAGTACCTAAAAATGTAGGCCTCGTGTAGTTCTTTCCCATTTTTGCAATATTCGACCTGAAGATAATGGCGAAAGGGGGAGGGGCAGCCAACGTCCGAGATGCCCAAATCAATATGAAGGAAGGGGAGAGCTGGAATGCTCCACATTTGAAGATATCGAAGAAAGCATCAGATATGATGAAATAAGATCACTTAGAACTATTGGTATACTTTTAAGGGGAAAATACTGCTCAGACAAATATATTTCTCTATCTGGTAAGGATGGTCCTCAACATATCATTGTTTGATTGCGTCATCATACTTGCACAACATTAATTGAGAGCCAATTAACGGCTGTTATATCTGGAACGCCAAAAATGAACGGCTCGACGTTTATATTTTTTAGCCGTGGTTGCCGCATGGTCATTGAAATGACAGGATTTGGATAATGTCATTGTAGCGTCATGGATGCTTGTGTAATCTTTAAATGGCCGGCACGAAATAGTCTGCACATCTCCACGGGTACATAGCTCGGGAACTAGAGGGGTCCAGGCCTTAAGAAGGGCAGGGCTGTGAAGTGGACGGAATGATCTTAAAGGTGGCTATTTCAGTTCAAAACCCCATACAAATGTGGCCCATGCTCTCAAAAGGGGACGCTCCACATTTGATGAGGTGGTGGCAAGCATCAGACATGATGCAAAAACCTCGCTAGTAACTATGCCTGTTGGTGTGCTTTCAAGACCAAAAGATTGCTCTAGACAACATTTTACCGCTCAGTAAAGATGCTCCTCAATCCGTGTCCGTCTGATGATATGATAGGACGCTTTTATGGCATCAAAGTCAATGCGCACTTGATGTGTCAGAATTGCCACTTAAGCCCAGGGGCTGACCCACTTATGATACTTCTACGCTCTGCGAAGTGGTGTGGGCGGCCCATGCGTATATATTTATGTTTTGAGCGTTATATGCGTGTATTTCTTACCATTTCTCGTGGTGTTGGGAATATGCACCCGCGATGTTAGATTTGTTATTTTCATCTGCCTTTTCGGTTAAGGCACTATTCTTAAGTTATTCGATTCCCAGTCGCATGTCTGTGAAAACTGGGGCTGCCCAAATGCCTGTCTTATATATCACACAACGCGGTTCATGATTGAGAATGCGTTTAACGTGTTCAGCTGCTTGAAAGCCAACTGCCGCCGGCTTATGTGGCAATTCGTGCTGACGTACTCCAGGTGCATTTTTCTTAACCTTGGACACAGTATGGCGGTTGAGGAGGCGGAATTTCCCCGACGTCTTCATGACGTCATGCATCTCTGAGTGATTTTAAAATCGGTGAGGCAAAATGTGCCGCACAGGTTCGCATGCGCTTTCCCCAGAAACGAGAGGATTTGCGGTCCTGAAAAGGGCATAACAACTGTGAACTGCAGAGAATGATCTTTAACTGGCATCTCAGCTCAAAACTCATACAAATATGGAACAGTCCCTTTATGAATTTAATCGACACCCCTATGGAGTCCTGGCAGAATGCAGGTGTGATAGAGAGGCATTGAGGACTCATACGTGGTGCCGGAGGGAGTCTGTGACTGAGGTTAGCTGGGTTACAGAGGTACTTAAAGCTGAGGTAGGATGTCGGGGAAGTCTGTGGCTGACGTGATGTCGTCACAGTGGACGCACGTCTGACGTGACAATGTCGGAAGGAAAGCATGGCCAGTGTGATGTGTTATTGGACACTACGTCCTTCCCATATCTGTGAAAAGCTGTCGGAGACGCTTGCTAACACAATACACAAGTCAACCGGCTCGGCTTGGGTGTCGTCCGCGCGCGCCGGCGGCCACCTAGTTTGGTGGTGGCTGGCTACTTGGGCGATATACCAGCCGCATTGGGTGCATGGTTGATCTAGGATGTCCCGCGGGGTGCACGACTGAAAGGGTGCAGTGCATATTTCATGGCGTCAGAAAGCCGTACCACTGGCGGAGGTTTCTGGAAAACGTTGGGATGACACAGCCGGTGGAATGGGAATTTTTAATCGGCGAGCTATGAACATTACGCTATTTACAAGCTAAGCTGGTGCAGACTTGCTCTTGAATTCGGACGGAGTTGGAATCGATTTTAGAATCAACGCTACTTGCGTTGAGTCAGGGTGAAATTGATTTCATTCAAATCGTAGTTAGTCGGGTCGGGGTGAGTCAATCAAGTTGTCGGTGGGTCACCCGAAATAGAAATGAGAGCATCGTGATATATGCATAGCTGGATGGTCGACAAGGACCCAAAATACACCACCATAAGCGATCGAATATAGCTGCATGCATGTAAGAATAACTGCCTTCTTCAAACTTTACGAAGGCCGTTAGATAGGCTATCTCTCAAACTTCTCTCATCGGAATAGACCCCATCGGAATCGACTCCGCAGCTAAGCCATATTTCCTTGAGCTAGGATCACAGTGCATTCAAAATAGTATAAAGCCTCTAGGAATCAGAGTTGCAAGCAGCCCCGTGCATGACGAGCCAGCATCAGAATGATTTAAGTCAGGCGAAATTAAGCACAGGTCCGGCTGGCATGGCTGGGGTGCCCCACCCGTCATTCGACATTCCCAGCCCATGTGGATAGCTGTGAAAATCGTCGTCAGTCAGCGGATGAATCGATCACAGTAAGGAAGCTTTCATAATAGGTCTGATGTGTGAAACGCTCGAGCGAGATCTTGGGCGGATGAAGTTACGTCTCGGCTCACCTGAAGGATGCACAGACAGCGTTAGGTGTTCATCTACCCAAGATAGATAAGCCAGGGAAAGCCCATCGTTTTACGAGTGCGGAAAATCCGTACCGTCAAATGTAGTTTTGATGCTCGGTGCAGCCCTGCATTTTTATTGTGAAGAACATCGTAAAGTTTGAATTGTGTGACAAGCTGACTGGCTACATGTACATTGTACTGTCATGTACATTATTACATGTGCATTGTACATCGTACTGGCTACATGCCATTGGCATTGGCGGTCCCCTCGTCCAATAGCACTTGAGGCTGATCTGCCCCCACAATCATATCGTGTTATTTACTCCCTCCTCCCCGCGTAATCTGGCGCGCCCTTGTTGCGGTGTGCCGAGCTACGGCTCTGATAGCCGCCATCTCGCCTGGGCCGGCTCGCGGCGCCCGCACGCGCCACCGGCGAGCCGACCCACATCCTTCTGTTTGTCTGGCCGCCGAGTGCACGGACCTGCCTCAGCACCAGCGGCCGCCCGTCCCACTCGGCACAAGACGAGACCCGCCCTCGGGCCGCCGGCGGAGAGGCATCGTGTGGGACCGTGGGGAGGGTGCATCGTGTCAGGCTGCGGGGAATGTGCATCATGTCGTGGCTGCTGGGAGGGTGCATCGTGTCGCGCTGTGGGAGGGTGCATCTTGTCTGACTGTGGGGAGGGTACATCGTGTCGGGTTGTTGGGAGGGTGCATCGTGTCGCGCTGTGGGAGGGTGCATCGTGTCTGACTGTGGGGAGGGTACATCGTGTCCGACTTGTAGAGGGTATCGGGTCGGACTGTTTTGGGAGGGTGCTCGTGTCGCGCTGTTGGAGGGTGCATCATGTCGGACTGTAGGGGGGGGGGGGGGTGCTTCGTGTTTGGGCTGTGGGAAGGGAGCACCGTGTCAGGCTGTGGGAGGGTGCCTCGTGTCAGGCTGTGGGGTAAGACCTGTTTCGTGTTGGGCTGTGAGGAGGACGTATCGTGTTGACAGCCTTACACGCTTGCACACTGACCAGTTAGCTCCCTGCTTGTACAATCATGCAATGGCAGAGTCATACGGACAGATACAATTTACTAACGGTCCCTTTTTGCGGCCGACATTCCGTTTGAAGAGCAGGTTTGTTGCTACCCCGTGCGAAATAAACGTGTATTGGGCTTTTGCACAAAGGAAACAGGCATTACAGGCATTGAATGGCAGCGCTGAAGAAAATTGATAAAAATTGAACATGACAGGAAAATTGACAAGTTGTGAGAAAGGACGAAACCAGAGCAAGTGCGAACAGCATGAGCCGTGCACGCGGAAGAAACGAACGGAAAATAAAACATTATTTAAAAATAGCCATAGATGAACTTCAAAGGGACAGGTCATGCCAAAAATAGTATTATGTACATACTAACGTAGCTAGCGGCGACTCCTCCCAGTTCATGCTTTTTTCTTGATGCCGTCTGCTTGCTTAATCATTCGCATACGTCACCAAAGTTTGGGTTTTGACATGGATGTTATCGAAGGCCTGTAAGCGAAAGTGGTACTTGCGTACGACCGTATCTTAAGCTGTAGTGCTTCGAGGCCGTGCACCGGAAGAAAAAGTGCGAAAGTTACAAAACTGATGCGTTTTACGTTTCGTGGCTTTGAAAGGCTTCTTTTTACAAATACAGCTCTCACGTCGTGAACAAGATGCAATTCAAAAACATTTTCTGTAATTCCATATTTTTTATCGAAACGAGACTACGTTATGCAGAGGAATATTCTAACCTCATCCAATTCCCGTGCGTCGGGATAGGATTACACTCTTCACCACGGCACCCCACCACCACACTTGCTACTCATCGCCAATCGTGTTTTCTCTCTTTTTGCCCCAACGGACCTCAAATCTCATCCGGGTCACGACATCACTGTTTTGACCCAGCCGAGCAGCTCAGGCCGGCGCCGCCGTCCGGGCAGCGGGTCCCCTGTCCGGCCGGCATTGTCCGCCGGCTTCCGCAGCGCGGCGCGCCGGGCAGCGCCGGCCGGCCGGCACCCAACGCACGATGGCCGGAGCCGCCAGCCGCGCGGCCCGTCAACCGGTCCCATTATGCAATGTTGCCCTGCAGTGCGGCCGCTGCGGTTGACGGCAGGCGGCGCGCGGCGCGGCGCGCAGCCAGTGGCCGCCGGTTGGTAGTCGGGCCGGGTGGTGCACGCGCGCGGATCGTGCGCCGCTGCTCGCCGCCAGCGCAGGAAAGGGGATCGCCGGCAGGCGGACGCCGCCCGCTGGGCATCGACGATTGGAGTGAACTGTACGGTGGCGGGTGCTGGGTCAGGAGGGCGACACGCTGGAGGACCCGGCCAGGGACAGCGCCGGCGGAGCGGAGACGGACGCAGGTGAGCACGGGACCCTGCGCCACCGCCGCGCCTGAGTCACGGCTGGGGCGCCGCTGTGTGGCTGGCTCACGGCGGTCAGGTGCTTCTCGGGAACGCGCCGGTTCAGAGTGCCGCGGTCGTGGGGCCGCAGAAAGTTCAAATGTTCAATGTTCGATACTCAAAATGACAACGCCTTGGACGACGTTTGTCCTCAGCGTGGGGTGCAAGTGCATCCTTCAGCGTGCTGTTGCACCGTGGCAGCTGCCTCCTGCTTGTCCGCCGCATAATGTACTTAAACCGCAGCCATTTCAGTGGCCGTTGGCGTACTCAAGAAGGAACCCCTTCCCAGATGTCCCCACTGAGTCATGATACAGAAAACGGCTAGAGGGATAATCGGACCAAGGATCTACAAACAAAACCAACCATCACCGAGCCCGCGAACTATGTCGCAGCGCAGGCGGGAACACGCACCATCAAACACAGGCGTGAAACAGTTGTTGCTTCCCAGCGCCCGAAAGCCCAATCACAAAATTTTGGGCCTTTGTGGGAGGGCTCGAGTCCCTGAAGGATATCATAATTTGCGTTCACTGTCAATCCACATATAAGCGCCGGGCCGCTTATGTGTTTGCGGCGTACCACTTCGGGTTCCCGCCGGCGTAACCAACCCACAATGCGAGACATTCTCAAGAACCTCGTCTTGAGGCGACCCTTAGTATTTCTGTACTGGCGCAGCAACCCAGCACGATGCCCTTCGCGGAATGGGTGGTGAACACACCATGCGGGCTAAAAATAACCCCGTGTGATAAGGAGGATGGAAGTTTGCGGGTCTGCCATTTGCAATCATTGCCGCCATTTGCACGTCATGGGGCGTGGAGCGCTGCAGAAATGTGCGCCAGTGATTCTATGCCTAATGCATGAAATGATTTTATTTTGGGTATGTTATAAAAAATCATTGGCGTGGGAAAGTTAAGGGAGTTCTGCCGTAATGGATGTGATGGACCTGATAATACTGTTTGTTCAATGGTCTTAGAAAATAATGTGCTCAGTGACACAACAAGATGCCAATAAGCAGACAAGTTACAGATGAATGTAAAATGGGAGTATATAGTAAATATATATATATATATATATATATATATATATATATATATGCACGCAAATATATACGATAGCCATAGTAATGTAACAATGTATTGATATAGCCCTAGCGGAACAATTGCACAAGTAAGATATAAGTTTATACGCTTGCAGCTAAAAAGGTAGCTTTCGGTGGCTTAAATCCATTAACCTTTCTTCCGGGTGTTTTTTCTAAGCCCTGGAGAGGCTTCCGGAATGCGTTTGGCTTATTATCGAATATCATGTTTCCCTCAACAGCACTTACGTTGAGATTATCCGCCTGCGACCATAACGTTTGTTCAGGTAATAAACATGCGTTTCTTAAAAACCCCATATCACGCTCAAATATGTTAATTCGACCGGAATATATCAACAGATTCCGATCCAGCGCAGACTTCGCACGCGATGCATAAGACGAGCTCCGGCAAGCCCTCAAAATTACCGGAGCCTCGCCACCGAGCAACAAGAATCTCGTTTCGCTGTCCCCGTCGACATCTCCACTGATTGGCCAGCCGCAGACGGGCTTAAGTGCTCTCATACTGGAATTACAAAATGGGGTGATTTCGTTTTGGCTGAATTTCTATGCCTGGCATTCAGTCAAAACCGCTTGATTATTAGATGCTCAAGCTAACCTAAACGCACCTAACTAGTGCATAGGGTGAAAACCACTTATACAGGGATGAATACTTGTGATGCCCCGCCCCTCCCATAAGTGTTGCTCCTGTTTTAAAATGGGCCCATGATTTGACAAGCCTCGGAATGCATACTTTTGCTCACATGTGCCACTGACATAGGTACTGGGTGGTGGACAATGTGTGTCGGTATTCAACAAACACCACTAATGTTGAAAATCAACAAAGGTAAGTTGTATTAAACAAAAAACTGCCAGAGAGCACCTTGAACCATTTATTGGGATCATTTAAGGTGTGAAATGAGGCACTCAAAGCGTTAAGAAAATAAAGGAAATATGGAGAGAGATCTACCATACAAAGTTTTGGCAGAGGAACAAGTCTAAGAATCCATTCCAACGACATAATTAATAGGTTGCGCAAGCTTGCATCAGCAATAAATCAACAAGCCTCGCAAAATGTTCAGTGTTTTATTCATAGTTATTCCGCACAGTGTTAATAATGAGTCTATCATTTCCGATGATAATGGTGATGTCACTGATAAATTAATGCTGCAATAAGGCTTATGCTGAGCCAGATCAAATGCTGCGTTTATTTCCTCCAAAAAATAACCCGCGCTGCTCGCAATTCCTCATGCCATTGGCTTGCAGCCCATTATACATCAATCTGGTAATCGATTTGTTGATGGCACTGATTGGCAAAGCAGTGAAACGTTATGCTTCCGGTTTGTTCATGTATTTTACTGAAAGCTGTTTGAACAAAGTGATAACATTACTCCTCCATCGCACTACCAGTTTTGCTTTGGAGAACTTTGGCCAATCACTACCAAGGTATCTGCGGAAATCATGGCATGAGTTCCATTACCCGGAAAGACACGTGTGACAGCAAAGCGTAACGGTCACGTCGTCGAAACGTTTAAGATAACCTGGCACCGAAATAGGAAACCGATTCTTCCTTACTCATACGACCTCTTGCTTGTCAACATGTCTGCGAATTTATGCATTGCCATGTGTGTCAGTCACGTGGGGTGGGGGGGGGGAAGGGGGGGGGGCTTGAACGTATTCGCGGAAAGGTCGAGCATATTCCTCAGGTTAATGCATTGGTCAGTGCATTTGAAGCAAAGCGACTTCCAACCGCTGTATGTGGCGACGCAACTCCACTACAAAAGTACATAAAATATTTGTGGGGAAAAATGCGTGACCTCGTGAAAATAGCAGAAAATCATCGACATGACGTGTTGCCTCTGCTTAGCCAGATACGTATGAAATATAAGACACGCTCTGCCGCGAAACGGTGTATGAAAGCAATGACAATGCGAGTGGACAGGACTTCTGAACAAATGTATCAAAGTAGGACAGAAGTACCCTCCAAAGAGGTAAGGAATGAGATATTTCATTTCAGTAAGGTGGGAAAAGCCTCCAGACAAAGCTGTTTACGAAATATTCCGGATTAGACAACTAGCGGGGAATACGAGAAATAGAGAGTGTGATGGTGATTTTAAATATACGCATCCATGTCCTGTTCATCCTCCTCGTCATTTTTCGCCGCTATCCGTCAGCACCGACGCGGAATGCTGGCTTGGGCTGTGACGTTCCGTAAGGGCATGATTTATTAGTGCGTTTGACAGCATAGCTGCAGTTGCCAGGTAAGACAATCTGAATGTTGATCTACATTGCGGACGAAAAAATGCGTTATGGCGGGTGTGGCACAGGCCAAACGAAATTTCGGTGGGCTTTGCCAGTTTTCCTGCTTTAGAAAAACCGAAGATTTTGTGGAAGCAAGACATGCACCACCTTTGGTTGCCAGGAATACCGCATCCAACGACGTCGATGTCAGGCTGAGGGTGTGTTTAGCGTTGCCGAAATTGCAGGCGAAAAGCAAGCACGACTGGTGGGGTATGCGGCATGTTGTGGCGTCTGCGGCGGAGCGCAAAAGAGCTGTGGCCTAGTCTGCTTTGCCTCTCAATTACTCCCATTTAGTCCTGCACACGTAACGCAGAAAATTCGGGTGGGTCTCAGCTACGCGGTTGATTCACGTTCACCCCGTATACATAAAGCATGTTTTATGTAACATATCTATAAAGCATATTTCATGTAATTCATTTGTATAACATATTTCACTAAACAACAGTTATTCGGTCACTGCTTTGCTGCACTGGCATTTTAGCCTAGGTTAATCGTGGCCGCTGCTATGAATGCGATTGAAATTATGGCAGAATTGCTATGATGAAAAGCATGCAACGGCTGGTCGGCGCAGTAATATCTTAATAACACGAAACATATCTGTGCTCAAGCAACCAGATAAATCAGCCGTTATCAGCATATTTTAAGTAATCCTGACACAGGTTCCTTGCCAAAAGCGTATCAGAATGTAAACATCCGCGCCGAACTTTGTAAACATACGCTTTACCAGCTAATTTTGACCTCCCCTTTGCACCAAACTCAAGACATAGTGTACAATAGCAGCAAAATAAGGACGCGTGACGAGACTGATTCAGGGGAACTGCTCTTTAAAAACAACAAGCAACATATTATATATGCCACGTGATATCTGTCACGTGATATTTTTGAAGGAAAATTAAAGATACGCGCCAGGTGAAACTAGAAATGCACTCTTGCGGAAAATAGGTGAAGGTAAATCATATTTGTGTTGCTTAAAAGAAAGACCGTCGACTGTTCGGGTATTACACAAGCCGTTTTCAGATAGTTCTTAGAAAAACTTAAAAAAGCAGGAAGATGAAAACTGTGGGCTCGTACGTACATAATCGCCCTCACTGCTGTCTATTCGTAAGGTTAGAGTTGCCCTGTGTCAGAAAAAACTCTTTGGAGTGAGTGAATTTTCACAGGAAAATGAACTAATTGCTTCTGAGATTTCCCGATATAATCACCAGAAATATACCGCTGGACCAGTAAAACCGAATCACATCCCTGCAGCTTCGCCAACTGGGCGAAGTGCCTGAAACAAGGGTGGGTGTTTCCTACATAACTTGGTGTTAAAGGGGAAACGGTTCGGAACGGTAAACGGGGGAACGGTAACATGGAAACGGTTTCCTGATGTGCCGCTGGGTTTAATGATTACTTTCACTTTTGATTACTGGCAAACCTGCTCAAATTTGGATTGCTGCCTGACCTGAAAAAGCATGTGTGAACAGAATGGGCGATTGGCTTAATTAAGGTGTATATTTGAACTGGTACCTCTAAGACATTTCCAAATTCATATATATTTAAGAGAAAGCACATTAAGCTTACTTTGAATGAAACGTTAGAATTTCTCAGATGTGCTTGTGTAGTGTAATGTTTTCCTCCGTACCCAAACCATGAGAAGACCGTTGGACCTGTGACGATGTAGCCGCATTTAGCTGCAGTCTCTAAATCAACATTATTATCTAATTGCAACACGACAGACCGACACTGCCCTAACAGCTTGAATACAGGAAGGAAAAGACGCATTCTTAATTTTAGTTTATCGGACATACTTTCTCTCTTTTCTCAGCGTGTGAATCTGGAAGGCCAGGATTTTGTGGCATAGCTTTGGCGTACGCATATCTGTACCAATTATCTTAGTGTGAGAAAGTGAAACAATTCGTGCACGCTGCGGGTCCTTTAAGCAGGCAACAATGAAGAGGAAATGTTACCAAACCCAGCCCAGTTCGTTATTTCGACTGCAAGAAACGAGTCCTTGGTCTGTTGTGTCCAGACGTTTTTAGTAGGTATGTGCTCTTGAGGAAACTTGCTTACCTGCGCTTTCTTTATGTCGGTCCTGTTCCAGACAGATGGAGTTTTTACCTCACAAGAGTACCATGAAGCTTTTGGCTGTCTTCCAAGGTTGGCTGCGTGACAATGTTTGGACCTGCTTTGCATTTCTTTTTGCGCGGTGGGGAAGCCCAGGCTGATCACGCGACGTCATTTCCCGTCTAGAATCGTGACCATATGCTGACGACATATATCGTGAGGTCTCCAGAGGCGTGGACAGAGAATGCTTGAACCATCACTGTCCGCTATGCGTCTTTCCGCGGGTCGTCAAAAACGAAAACGTTTAGATTCCGCTGCTTAGCGGGGGCTCGGAAGGCAGGGTCCCGTCAGCAAATTGATCCGTTCTTGCAGTTCCACCCGCGTTGTAGGCGTGAATGCTTTTCTCCAGGTGCCACTGGTCTTTCTGAAATGGCTGAGGCCCGTTCCAGACCATGCGCAGCTTCTAGGTGTAGCTCGGGCGGCCCATGACAGCGTAGATGAGGAGCGCGTAGGTTTGGAGGGCGTATATTTGGACGGCGTAGATTTGGGAACATTTTTGGATTCGTATGGTTTGTTTAGATATTTTGGAGACCTATTTGGTCGTCTGCAATGATGCTCACTTTAAACCGTCTGCGTCTTACACCGTCCAAGTTCTCAACAGCTTTGGCACATAGTGAAAAGTATTTGCTCTCGTACATGCACAGTCACCTTGAGATGTGAGGCCGGCGACTGCGCCAGAAGGAAGCGGGCCTCCAAAACAGTGAGGTACGCTCCGGCCGTCAAGTCTGTTTCGTCAAGCAGCAGATCTAAATGTGCTTGTGACGCGTTCCGCCTGTAAGGTACTGTTCCCAGTGTGAAAACCTGTTTTATTGACCATCCTCGGGCTTTGGAAGCCTCTACCGTGGAATATGGCCCAAGCACGTGCCCAAGCCCAAGCCCGTTACGTCGGTTAACGGATCAGCTGCGATTGAGTCCATGAAAACTTGTTACGAAAACGGAGCTGGCTCGAGAGAATGAATGGGTACTCACAATCCAGAAACTGTGTCATGTATTTACAGCTGTTGATGATCAAACTGACAAGGGATGGTCCAACACTTCACACTAAACGGTTTTAAAACGTTGCACGCGAGCATTGTCCTCAGCTGACCAACCAGCCAATGCAAGCCTACCCCTCGGCTCCCGATGATCCACGGACGCTCTGGTTTTAAGATGACTCGCAGCTCGTCGCTGAAGAATGCCCCAGCCTAACCCCCACTAGCTGTTGTGCTAGTGTTATTTTTCGCGGCTTGTCCAGCACACACGTCGGGTTGGGCATTTTACGTCGGCCACGGCATTAGCGCGTACAGCGGTGAGCACGAAATGGCAAGCTCATCCCATGAGGACATCTCACCGGTGGTCCCTGCCCCACTGCCACGGCATTAGCACGTACAGCGGTGAGCACGAAATGGTGAGCTCATCCCATGAGGACATCTCACCGGTGGTCCCTGCCCCACTGCCACGGCATTAGCACGTACAGCGGTGAGCACGAAATGGTAAGCTCATCCCATGAGGACATCTCACCGGTGGTCCCTGCCCCACTGCCACGGCATTAGCACGTACAGCGGTGAGTACGAAATAGTAAGCTCATCCCATGAGGACATCTCACCGGTGGTGTCTGCCCAAGTGTCACGGCATCAGCACGTACAGACTGGCACACTGGATGTCACACACTTGTGTCTTGGCCGCATGTCCTTGTCTGTCAGCATTGGCTTGCACCTCTAATTCAGCTGTATGGTCGGTAACATGTCACTTACAGGTGATACTGTCGCGGTCGCTGATTGCCTTTGCTTGCTCTATGCTGCAAACCGGGCCCTCGTTCGTGGCTGCACTCGTGGCTGCACCACTAACAACGTTGGAGACGTTCTGTTTGATTATCCGTGAATTGTCTTTCCGCATCACCTCCGGTTGTAAACCTCCAATTGATTATGTCAAGTTCATGGTGGCTGCATGATATGTCATTGTTCAAAAGTTGCTCTGGGATCTCGTTTCCACACCCAGATGCACCGTTTTCACGCCAAGGCGTTGTCGATCGATTAAGCCCGCGACCCACTCGACAGCTTTCCCGTCGTTTGCCTGACTATCTACCCCTGAAGTAAGGCGCATGTGACAGCTCGTGATTTACGACAAACCCGACGCGTGCCACGACGCCTGTCACGGAAGCTGTACGTCAGGACGCGCTCCCTTTTCCGCCGCATGTGCGGTATTCTTGGCTGTACAGGAGAGTGGGACCGTCTGCAGACGCCGTCCGTGGCGTACTTTCCTGGCGAAAACGTGTGGAGATGGATTGCGATTGTGAACACGTATGGCTGGCGCAGCTACGGCCATCGATGCGTCGGCCAACTCCCAGCGCGCCTGAGTAGCGTATGCACGCTTCAAGCTATCCTGCACGTTCGTGTCTCGATTTCCACCGATTGGCAGCAGCAGACTCGTCCTAGAACAGGTTTTAGTCTATTAGGTAAGGATGGCTTCTCCGTCTTGCACAGGCTTGCATTGATACCAAGATAACCAAATGGGGAGTGAGCTAGGAGCACAAACGAAGTCAAAACTAACTTTACCGCTTTACATCGCGGCATCCTAGTTTCCATGAGAGGGGAAACGGACGTAAATATCATCATTCTCCCTAGCACTACCGGTGTTGCCTTTCCTCCAATTTTGCTGCAATATTACCGCGTGTCGGCATCAGCTCTCAGCTCTGCCCAAGATAAGACGTCCTTCCAGTCGTCAATGCTGCATCAGCAATCCGACTCCGTCGAAATTTCCGTCTGCCCCGACCGCTCCCATCGTCCATCTGCCCCAACGCTGTCCCGGGTCTGCGGGCTGTTCTGCCTGTCCCATGTATTTCGTCTCTTCTATCTGTATCGGTGCTGTCCTGTCTGTCCGGTCTGTTCTGGAGTCTGCCCAGGTCGTCCTATCTATCTCGTCTCTCCTATCTGTGCCGTCCGTCCCACCAGTCCCTTCTGTCCCATTTGCCCGACTGTCCGTTCTACCCTGTCCGTCCTGTCCGCACCGTCTGTCCCGTGTCTGTCATGCTCGCGCCGTCAGTTCTGTTTGTCCCGTCTGTCCTGGCAGCTTTGTCTGACCGGCTTATGTGGTTTGTCCCATCTACTCCTCCGCTGCTTGTACGACCCTGTTCATCTCGTCTGTCACGTCTGTCCTACCTAGATCGCCTGTCTCGTTGCTATACAGTCGTTGTCCTGTTTGTTTCTTCACCTGTCTGTTCCGTCTGTCCCTTCATATTTCCGACGTCTGACTGCCCCGGCTGTTCTGTTGCCGTCCTCAGCTTCCCCTCTGTCCTGTCTGTTTCGTTTGTCCCGTTTCCGCATCATCTGTTCCGTGTGTCCCGTCTGTCCCGCCGCTGTGCCGCATGCCCCGCCGCTGTCCCGTCTCTGTATCATCTGCTCCGCATGTCCCGTCTGTTCCACCGCTGTCCCATCTGCCCCTGCGCGGTCTCGCTTCCCGCTACTACCCCATCTGTCCGCCGCTTCCCCATCTGTCCCGTCGCCGTCCCATCTGTCCCGTCGTTGTTCCATCTGTCCCGCCGCGGTCTCGTTTCCCGCTACTACCCCATCTGTCCCGCCGCTATCCCATCTGTCCCGTCGCTGTCCCATCTGTCCCGCCACTGCCCCATCTGTCCCGCCGCTGGTGCGCGTCTCACCGCTGTCCCATCTGTCCCGCCGCTGTCCCGCTGTCCCAGCCTGTGGGGCCGGCCGCGGCGGTCGATCCCGGCGCGGCGCGTCGTCCCCCGGGTACCGTTAGCCGCCGGAGCGTGAGAGACGCGGCCTCCTGCTCCGGGTGACGACCGGTCCAGACCCCCCCCCCCCCGCACACACCCCGCTACGCCAGACCAGAGCGTGCCTGCCGCCGGGTCTGCCGGGCCGGCGCTATCTGGTGCTCCCAGCGGTCTGACCGAGACACGCCTCGCCCACTGTGATCTGGCCCGGTCAGAGGGGCGCCCACGCCCACTGTCGACCTACGCAGCGCACAGAAGAGAAGACCGCACACTGTCAGGCCGCGCCGGTGGACGGTGATGTGCATGATATGCAGAAATGACGGGGGCGTGCAGGGTTTCGCAATGGGTAACAGCAACTCAAACAAAATGCGGAAAACCCCATGTGGGGAGAAGCACGTACTCTGGCGCCTGTGCCTCTCCGTGAACTCGCCCCTGAGAGATGGAAAACAGCTCAATTTCTGGCCAGAATTCCCTGGGATGTGCTTACAAGCTCGACGTTCGCGGTATCATACCGATGTGGGAAGGATCGTGCCTGTCCCTGTGTCCCTGATGAAGACAGCAGCGCGAGTGGCTCTGAACAGCGATGTTCTGATGCCTATCTGATAAACACATCATCTGAGTCATGAGTCTTCCTCGTATTTGTCATGTGAATAATCCATGTATGCAAGGTATTCCAGAGAACGTGTGGTGACAGCGAACTGGGAGCTGACCATTCTGCATTTTTTCATGTCCCTTTCCAATGCATGCGACGTTCCCAGTGGTCGCGCACGATAAGTCCGTTTGGAGAAATTGACGTAGAGCTGGGTTTGGTGTGTCATGGCGTCTGGGTGGTGCAACGCACGCACGGCTGTTTTCCTGTGCATTGACGGTAAGCAGATTTGCAGTCACCCAAAATGGCCGCCAATCTGTGACGCATGCGGCTGTTGATTCATTATTGGTTCCAGGACCTCGCTTCGTATCGCCGGACACAGCTGGCCGGGGAGTCTGGAGCGTCTCATCTGCGTTCTTAGGCTTCGTGGACGCTCCTTATTGCCGGAAACGTTGGCTGGCCCGTTGTGGCAGCGTGGCTGTGCCGCCCATCAAGATGAAAATAAATAAAAATAGTGATTTATGCAACCCAAAGACGAAGACAATACTTGAAACGGTCGCCGCCCGGTGCAAATCTGGAGGTCACGAAGGACCTCTCGTAACGAAAATCGCGCGTCAATGCCACATTTCCAGCCAGGCTCACGAGTTACCAATCCGGCCGGATGGGGGGGGGGGGGTGGTAAGTCTTTCCCAACGGCATGTGTGGAACAATGCCACTACTTTGTAGCAAGCAAGCCAATATACGACCATGAACTAGAATCCCCTCGAAAATACTCGACGTCTCGCTGCGAGAGTACGGCGACTCGCTCACTGCAGCTCTGCAAACTTGCGGCTGCCACTGGGTACTGTTGACCCGCTGGAGACCAACACGGCTGCAGGACTTGCCACGGAGGCGAGGACGGACCTCTGGCGCCCGCCGCTGGTCACCATGGGTGGCCGGGCGGGGCTGCCGAGGACCCGGCACCGCCATAAACCTTGAGGCGTGTTTATACGCAGAGCCAGGCCGGCCCGACTGCATACGCACCCTGCATGCCAAGAGCCCCCCCCCCCCTCCCCTCCCCAGCAACGCTGACGATAGCCGGGCCGAGAGAGTGATGGGTGGGTCGGGAGGCGGGGGAGTCTCAACGGGGGATGGTACGGTACCGCCAGGTCGCGCCGCCGCCGCTGATGACGGGCGGCAGGCTGGCGGAGCCGGAGTAGGCGGGGCGGGGCGGGCGCCGGCCTAGCCTTCAGGTGGTGGGGGAGGTCCCGCCAGGGGATGGGACGGTACCGCCAGGTTGCCGCCGCCGCCGCCGCTGATGGCGAACGGCAGGCTGGCGGGGCCTGAGGGGACGGGGCGCGGTCAGGCACCGGCCTGGCCTCCAGGTGGCGCCGTGATGGGTCCGGCTCGGTCCGCCCGGCCATCAGGACAGTCACGCCGCGTGCAGCCGGCTGGGACAGCGCCCCGCCACCCGGGGCCCCATCACCGGCCGGAAACGGCACTCAGCCGCCTGCATTAGTCACCGTGGCGTTGCGGCAGAACTGTTTGTTCTCTGGACCATAGCCGTTTGTACCGGAGTGGCTTGTGGGTACATTTGGGGGCTGCTTGTGACAAACGTAAAGCTGGTTTTGTGCTTCCGAGGTCCTAAAAACCTGTGTTTTGTTGTAACGGACGAACGGATGGAATGAACACTTGAGGATAGGGAGTGAGGACCGACGCAACGATGCAGGCCCATCAGATAGCACGTGACACCCACCATCTTGTTGCCAGCTGACGACCCCGAACCCTTGCTCGTATTGGTATACCAGTGTTTCCCCGCTGACACCTGGCAACCGTACTCTGGTCTGCCGACGTAGGTCAGTTGTCCAAGTAATGCACATAGGTGCAGTCAGCTGTCACGGAGAGTGGAAGTCAGCGGTTTGGATTACGGTAGGGTGACTGGGTGTTAGTATCACTCTCGCCTCTCTTCTCAGTCCTGTGGCACTAAAATCGTCCGCACAGACCGAATGGCGTAACCAAATTTAAAACAAAGCAAAGCCCGAACCCCATATGGCTCAAGCAGCCAGACTTTATCTGTGCACACTTGCTGAGTACATGAGGCGGTCAAGTTCATGAAAAGCGCAGGGAAAGAGTCGGTGCAATACTGAATTTCTGATTTGTTTTGTTTGTTTCCGTCCAACGGCTAGCTGACTGCACCGCGTGCCAACATCATCGAGCATCGTGCCAATGTCAGCGCCCCTTTGCGCATGGAACAAGTTTATCTTAAAATGTTATGCGCTCTTCCAATGCCGTCATTGGCCGTTACCAGTGCAACGTGTCACTGTGCGATCAGGTTTCACGTGGCATAATGTCGTGACACGCGATCTCTGCGTCACGCCGTACGTTTTCAAACTACGCCACACGCATACTTGCACGGTCAGCAGATGCTATCGCATCGGGTATGTCCAGTGTTGCCCCGCACTTTCTAAACTGTCCCACTGACCTAACTTCAAATGCCCACTATGGCTGTCCAAAAGTAAGCACATATACATGCATTTATCTGGAATTACTTTACTTCCACTGGGCAAGCTCAGCATCACGAAAGGGTAAAATGCGAGCGTCCAGGAGTTGTTATGCGGCGAGATATGTCGAGTACCTCCATGTCGGCTCCCCATACACCTCCCCCTAAAAAACATGAATCAAATATTTCTGGTCATGGGTACTGGACTCATGCTGACAGGACCGTTTAATTCCGAAAGCATGCAACTTGCGGTCGGTGAGTAAAACAGCTGCAAAATCACCATCTGAAGCCGGCATTGCCTAAAATCATTGTAGTTTATACATGAGACTCAAAACTTCTCAGCGGAAGCGCACCTAAGATTTAGGTCCTCCACTTACGTTGTGAATTTAATAGTTTTCCGCATGAAGCTTTTGCAAAGAGTGTTATACACCTAAGGATACCTGGCAAACCACGTTGTGCGGCTGACTCACGTACGAACGTGCAAGTAAAGGACATTTTTGCTCTCACAGCCTGCCCTGATCCCGCAGGCACTGACGAAATCGGTGGTTGCCACACCACAGTGCTCAAAGCCACAAAGTCGAATTAACGCGTTGGTACTTTAGACGCCTGACCTGATAACTGTATGTGCTGAACATTGCACATGCTTCGGGTACCAGGCCGGATCAGATGCCGTTTACATATCCGTGTTTTGAGGAAAAGGTGATCATTGAGCCACAGGGCAATTTGAAATCATGGAGATTGCTCCGCTGTTGTCACACAACTAATCTGCAGTTTCTGACTGCCCTGAAAGACTCCTGACAGTAATTTCATATATCCGCATGACCTTCAAACGTAGTATAAGCTGAGGCTACTTCTGTCGCTTGACACCATTTTCAATTCATCATAATGTGCTTGTCCAAGTACATATGCGCTTTAGCTATTTGTCCATTGCAAAAATGCTGGGACGGACGCCTAAAATTTCCACGCATCTGAATTGTTTTTTGCCGATGTGGGTTAACACTGTCATAATGCATGCACCATGAGGCATTACCGCGACCCATATCGGGCCCGTGGTGTGGTTAAAACTTCGCAGAATGAGCATAAATAGAAAAAATGAAAACTAGACAACACACATGATTTAGGGAAACATGTTACAGCTTTATACCCATGTAACGAAAACCACAACTTTCGGGTAAGCCGAATGCCTTTAAGACTCTTGGTTGGATTGCGGGTTCGAGTAGCACAAAGGTCCGTAATGATATGTGCTTTTGGTGTTCCTTTGCATTCGATCACAACTTCCCCATATGAAAGCAAACCTCCGTGTTAGCTATCAACGGCCAAAGGGTTCATTAATGGAAAAGGCTCGACAATGAACGGAAGATTGGATCATTTCAGTGTTACCTTGATTTGTTTTTCCCATGCTCCGCCATACGAGACTTGTGTTCGGTGAGGTAATAATTCTGCGTTCACACCAATTTATGCTTCCTCTCTTATTGAACGGGTGGGTGAGGTCAAGGAAGGTCAACCCAGGACATTCGAGATGTCCTCTCTTTAAAAAGGTAAATGTAAGCATCATACATCACCTGCAAGGAAAACCTCCACTTGTACCGACCTGGTCCGACCCCCAGGATTCTTGCGTCTCCGTACGCGAATGACTGACTACATAACGGGACTAATGAGAAATCGGCCTGGCAACACGCCCGATCCTGCGCCATGCAAATGTAATGTCGTTTTTTCAAAGCCGCGGTCCAAGCTTTACAAACCACGGCCGTACAGCTACAGGCCTTTCGTCCTTCGAGCACCTCCGCTCATCCATTGTCTCAGGAACGACGCCGCAATCCCATGCACAACGTGTCAGAACTGTCCGTAGTTTTCCGTCGCAGGTTCATCTGGCGCCACCGTACGCCCATGCCGCAGGCGATAAAGCTGCATCGTGCGCCGCGCGCCGGCCCGGCCTGTGACGTCATCGTCCAGGTGGCGCTGCGTGCCGGCTGTGGCCGCCGACGCTATTTATAGGGTTGGTGAGAGTACGCTGGCGGGCCGGGCCCGTCCGGCAGTCCCACCGATTCTCGGCAATGCCGCGGCGGAATGGCGCAGGTGCCGGCCGCAGCGTAGCGGGGGCTGCGTCGTCGCCGACTGAGACGCTGCGTAGTCAGCACGATGGTCGTATGTTCTTTGTAGTATTTCGTCAAGAGTGCGTCAAGTTTCAGGGGTAACTGACGATGGCGGGAACATCGAATACCAAACGCGTGTTCTTCGAAAGCACGTGTAGCAGCATTAGCAGCAATAGCGCTGCGATAACGATATAATAACGCTGCGATAACGATAATAATAATGCTACAATAACGCCTTACAGGCCGACCTTTGAGGAAAGCCTGGAAAGGTAGGCTTATAGGTCAACGTTCCAGCAGGTCGTGTTCTGGCCGCAGCATTCCGTACTCAAACGGGAGTCATTTCGCCGGCATGTCCACTAATTTGCGGCAGTCCCAAGGTCTGGTCTGCGCGACTGATCATGCCTCAACCCATCACTCATGGCACATCCCGTCGATTGAAGTTTTGAAGTTTCGCAGGCTTGTGCAGGCCTAGCCTGGCAATGATAGTGAACGTAATCAGTATTTGTTCTAACGACAGTGCAGAGACGCATATGAACGTACGTAGGGCGAAAGCCTGGTTTGGTGAGTAGCTGGTGAATGGTTGGGAACTGAATGGCGAAAAAAAATGAGCGAAATTGAGATTCAGCAGCCATGGCGTTGTCAAATCCTCGCGAAATTCTTAACTCACTTGGCTGCAAGTGCCAAGAAAAAAGCAGAAGCAGTCTGGGTGTCACGAGTTCATCTGACTCATCCCCGACCACGGGAAGATAATGCAAAATGACTCCTGGTGGAACAGACCTGACCTCAGTCTTGATGCAGAGGAGCTGATGTACCCACACAACTCCCAAGCCGACTAGAATCACCGTTTTGCTTGGCAACGGCAGATGAAGCCCGTTTACCTCTCTGTCCTTCACTGGCGATATCGACAACAAAATGACGTAAGACATTCAATTGAAAATGTGTTGTCGTCTCAGGAAAAAACTCAGAAAATAGACTAAAAAAAAACAGATAAATAACTCGGTGCTGCAATCGAGCTGTTAGCAATCATTGTGAATGTTTGCCGCCTTCCACACAGACAAAAAGGTTATCGTGAGAAACACGGCGCACTGGCTCCCGACTTCACCAGCATCATTCGGCCGGCGTTAAACCCACCCAATCCCCCGTGCACCTATGGCATTACCTACCGTGGCCGTGCGATTTTTGCCGGCGCCTCGCGAGCGCGAGCGCGCGGCACTAAAATCGTCGACAAACCGGTACGTGACCGTGGCTGCGACAACGGGCGCCCTGAGAACGCCCCGACGTTCGCGTGTCGCCGCGGCCTCGTCAAGGCGCCGCCAGCTTCCGCCGCGGCGCACGCGACTTCATGGGTCTCGCGGCCGTCAACTGAGGCTTCGGCCTTCGGCGGCGCCGCAGACTCTTCACCTGCTCGTTCACAAGTCCCTGTTCTTCTTCCGCGCACGCTTGCAGTATATTTTGCGGCGCTTCGGCGGGCGCTGCAAGGCATGCGGGTCGATGACTTGACGTCAGCTCCAAACGATGTGTCCGCCTGCTCCTCCGCTGTCGAACGAGCGCGCTCACGCTCGGCGATCCGGCCGGAGTTGTCCCAGAGGCGGACTGGAGGGCGCGTGCTCGTCCCAGCTGGCGCCAGACCCTCTGATTGCATGCGGCGGAGTTCCCACCGGAAGTAGTTTATCCGTATCTGACCGCAGGCGTCCGTCGCTCCGACGAAGCCATGAATAATCTTCCCAGCGATCGCGGCCAGCGCTAATTTATGACCTTTGTTCCCGGTAGGTGTCGGTGCGCCTCTCGCTCGGGCGCTGCCTGTGGTGTGAACGCACACGGGGTGGTCTTTGAAACTGAACGTTCAAGTTGAAAGGTGGTTGAAGGTAAAGCATAGTCGACACGAGGGAAGAGTGCTACCGTTCAAGATGCCATTTAACAATGAGGGTGCGTCCTTCGTTGAGTAATAGTGAATGCATAGTTAAAAGCATGTGTAATGGTACTGGTGGCTTAACAAACTCCTCCGATTCAGTATGCGACGTCAAATTAGAAAAGTTTCTCTCCATCAGCTCAGGTTGTCCACGCGAGGTAACGATTTTTGACATTTTTGTAGTTGGCGGAAGCTTTATACGGACCAAAACCGAAAACCAACGGCTTATTTTTGCACGTAAAACATGCTTCGGCTCAGTATGCATGCTGTGAGTGGCAGAGTAGTGTTTCGTGTTCACATATTTGGTGATTGCCAGAGCTAGTAATAGCCAGTCAGACCAAAAAATCTGGTACCAGAGCTGATTCGCCGGCAAAACATTTTTATAATGAGCACTCATAGCTCTCAAAGAGCTCATCACACACAGACTCCAGATCAGCTTCCAACCATTCCACTTCGTTTAACCGTTTAAGGGAGGCTTCAGCGATACAAACAACTATTGGCAATCTTCTGGCTTACACTGCAGCAACGGACTGGTTTGGCATCAGAATTTACTTCAAAAAGTGTTTAAAGTGGAATGCACTTAAAATCTGATTTGGGAACCCGTTCTGATTGTGTGTCATATAAATTTCTAAGTCAGTGCGAGATTGTTCCAGTAGCGTTGCCAGACATTGTTCGCTACAGGCTGAAGCAGCCTGCATCTCGAAATAGTGGGTCTGCAGTGCGCTAAGGGGCCGCAAAACCAACAAGGCCCATGAATTTGACTCATACTCGTAAATAACAGCGGAAAGTTAGCACCTTTTGACGTTGCCCGAGGCCTCGCTAGGTACGTAATTTACAAGTTCAGGAGAAAACGAAGCTCAAGTTTGCCCAGTTGTTTGTGAGCTTAGTGAACCTGGGGTAGTTACAAGGTTGACTTCAGCTTTCGGTGGGAATCATAGGCACCTTTTGGGTTTGCACAATGCAGATGAACCAACGCAAGTTTGTCATCTTGGCCGACTTGGCAGGACGGCGATACCCGAAATAGGTCGTCGGACAAAGACCATTGTGCTGTGTCCCGACTGAAGTTGCACTTGCTAGCCGTCTATTCCCATCATTCTGCTTACTTACGCTTCATGCGCTCTGTTAGAAATGCGTACATGGCTCGTTGTGCGGCATCAGCTCAAAATCGGTGAACTTATGCGGGATTATGTGAAAGATTCACAGAAGCAATTCATGACACATCAGATACAATCTACAATTCATGAACATCTCAAGCACTGCGTGCATAAAATTATTACGGGTAAGTCTAATGCAATCCCGAAAACTGAATTCCATCCCCGCCCAGTTATCTGTTATTTTGCGAAGTCAAAGCATAATCCAATTCTTGTGAAATACAACATAACAGTTTTGAAAATAATTCGCGTTCATACATTTAGAAAATCAGCTCAATATTAAGTATCAAATTTGGTGTGCATGGGTTTTTCATAGCATTTCCTCTTTGTTCTCGAGTTGGCATTTGATTATTTAATCTGTTTTAGTGGACAGCAGACTTGTTTTATTCCGTATAAACGTAAGCATCGCGTGTTTGCTATTTTCGAGTCCCAATTCATGTCTTAAGGTTAATCAGTAAATATCAGATAGATATGATCCATACTATGGCGTACTTGTATTGGCATCTCTGTTATTTATGTTTACGTCTCCGCCTGGTGGTCTGAAACGGACCATCGAGCTCCGGCTCCTTAGTCTCGGAGCTATCCATGCTCGCTTATACCTGCCTCGGAGCCTGCCGCCCCCGGATGCGTTCACCGGAGCCTGCCCCGCAGCCTGTCCGGAGCCGGCTCCGGAGCCAGTTCAGACCCCGACCCGGAGCCGACGCGCCCGCCGCCGGAGCCGGCGCCGGGCGGGGCGCGCCGCCACCGGCCGACAGCGCGGACAATGGGTGGACGCGGCCCGTCAGTCGCTCCCGTCGGCAGCGACGCGACGACCGTCGACGTCAACGCGAGGCGGCGTCGCGCGCCGCGCCCACCACCTAATGAAGCCTTGCCGTGGCATTTTTATTGTGGTGGCGGGCGGGCGCGCGGCCTGCTGCGGCTGGCTGGTGCGCTTGTTTAGCGTCGGCGGCGGGCGCGCGCCGGTGGCGCTGTGACGCTCCCCATCGCTCGCTGACGGCAAACTTCAGATAACGGCGGTCGCCGCGCCCGGATGCGCAAAATAGAAAATTGCCAGCTATTCAGCGGGCGGCCGGTGACGGCGCGAGAGACGCGCCGGCCGGGAAATCGGCAGCCGAGGAGCCGGGCGTCGATCAGATGATGGATTGCGGTGATTTGCGACGGCCCGGCCGGCCGGCCACGGGCCCGGCGGGCGAACGCTCCGCCGCCGGACCGCCGCCGCCGCCGCCGGGCGCCTGCACGCTGCAGGCCATGCGGAGGCCGCTGTGTGGAGAGGCTGCGGCAGGGGAGACGCTCTCACTGCTGGGCCGACCCCAGTGCTGGTAGTCCCCAGTCATGGGGTCCGCAGTAGGGCCCTCCCCCAGTGCTGGTCGTCCCCGTTCGTGGAGTCCACAGCAGGGGCCCATCCCCTAGTGCTGGTCGTCCCCGGTCGTTGAGTCCGCAGCAGGGGCCGTTCCGCGGTGCTGGTCGACCACATTCGTGGAGTCCACAGCAGGGGCCCATCCCCCGGTGCTGGTCGTCCCCGGTCGTGGCGTCCGCAGCAGGGGCATTCCCCGACGTTGGTCGCCCCAGATTGTCCGCGGCAGGACGGCAGATGGTCCGCCGGCGGCCTGGTTTGGTCCTGGATGGGTCTGCAGACGGCCCTTTCCCAGGCCCACATGACGTCTGGCGCGTTGGCGGCGGCCGCGGAGCCTAACGGCGCGGATAAATGGTGGCGAGGGTGTTAATGAACGACCAGCCAACAAAAAGCCGAGCGGGCAGTTGCAATCAATACTGGATTTGAGCCGTTGCAAAGCGCCTCGACGCCCTAACGCCAGGGGCTTCACATCTCAGGTCATAGCTCCTCCCCTTGTCTCCGCGCCAGCGCGGCGACACGGCGGTTCTGCTGTCTCCTACATGTTTGGTGCGTGGGCCTCGAAAATCACGTGCGTAACGTGATGAAGCACGTATTTGTGTTTTTTTTAATGTTTGTGGTTGGCTGCAGAATGTAAACAGCTTCCTGCAACGACGCACAAGTCCGTAGGTTTACTTTCTAATGCACTGTCTATGCCTTAGCACATAAAACGGCATGCACATGGGCAAGAGCAATTATTTCCCCTGAAGGTGGTTTATGTCACGAAATCGCGAACCGTGTAGATGTAATTACCAGCCATTTTAGTCTGAACATATCCCAACTCATGAAACATGAATATGACTGGCTGAAGCCAGTTGCTGGTTTTTTATGCTGATCAAGATCTGACATTATATATGAGGTGTGCGTGTGGGTGAGGCGGCATCCCTGATATCTGACAATCATGTTCCCCAGCATGCCAAAGAATTATCAAAGAGGTTTTCGACAACCGTCTTTAGACTTAGCCATGTGCCTGCACTCGCCCCGAAACTCTGAACCTCACGGGGTCACTCCCCCTCCCCCCTCCCGCTCCCCACACACACACACTCCCTCCCCGCCCCGAACCTCTGAACCTCACGGGGCCACTCCCCCTCCCCGCTCCCCCCCTCCCCCCCCCCCCCACACACTCCTCCCCGCCCCGAACTTCTGAACCTCACGGGGCCACTCCCCCCCCCCGCTCCCCCCCCCCCACGCACGCAACTCCCTCCCCGCGACGCTGACCCGTCCTCGTTGCAGAGCCCGTTCCCCGCCCCGTCCCCGTGCCGCGCCTCTGTTGACCGACGACGGCTGGATGCGGCGGCCTCTGCAGCGTCGGCCGGCGCGCCGCAGCCCGGTGCGTTCGTTGACCGGGCGGCCAGCATGCGCCCATGCGAGCCGCGTCGGCCGGCATCGAGCGCGCCGCCGCCGCCGGGCGGAGAGCGGCCGCCGCCGCCGCGCCCGCCGCCGCCTGCGCGCCACCGCCGACCGCTCACCATGTGCATGTTGCAGGGACGCCGAGCCAGCGGCCGCAGGCGGAGCCGGACGCCGTGGATGCGGCACAGGTGAGTGCGCCGCTCGCGCTCGCGCGGCCGGCACCGGGGAAGAGCAGGGGCAGCGGATAAGGGGGAGGGGAGGAGGGAGTTTAGAGGGAGGTTCGGGGGAGGTGTGTTGAGCGTTGTAATCTCACAATGACGCCCAACGCCGCGTGCCTGTCTGAAGGAGAAGCGAGAGGCTGACCATTCAAGGAGGTAGCGCTTCTAGGGTGCACCGTTTGGCGGACGTCAAGGCTTGCGGCCATTAAAGACTGCAGCCATGGTCGCCGCATTTGACAAGTTACTGCTGCTGTTGGCTGTGGTTTCAAGGAACTGCTTTATTTTGTTTGTTTGATTAGTTGCCACTGCAACGTGTGGCCGTTCAGGGGCGATTGAAGTTCGTTGACCACCAATTATTCACGGTAATTTGCCTTTGACCTTTTCCCTGGTCATGCACCATCATTGTTTTCCTGGAAATTCCCACGAACTTTTCATATTATTAGGCATTTACTTAGCCACCTGGAACATTGTGGCAACTACTCATAACTCTCCGTTTCCATGTGGGTCGTGCAGGTTGTCGAAGTGTATGAATTTGTGCAGAATGTGTACAATGCCCACTTCAGAACGAAGGAAGGACCATGACTCTTGGTGTCCACATCAGTAAACGAGTTCCAACACCTTGCACTGCACTGTTTTAACAAATATCGTGTAAGTACATGGAGTACACTCACGTATCCACGCATATACATATATATATATATATATATATATATATATATATATATATATAAAGGGGCGTATGGAAAACTTTACAACATGAACACAGGAAAAAATCACTGAAAACCTAGTGCAGTTCGCCGCAGGCGCGCGCAGTTTGTTGCAAGTCGTAGAGACATGCCATGCTCTAAACCTATTTATGTTACGTGTCTACCTAAAACTTTTAATTGCCAACAATTAGGCACGTGCATGTCAGTGCATGCCATACATTTGGGGGCGTGGCTAGGGAGGAAGGAGGGAGGGCACGTGCCCCGGAATATGCGAAGTGTGTAAGCCCGTTGATATATATATATATATATATATATATATATATGTATATATATGCATATATATATGTATATATATATATATATATTATATATATATATATATATATATATATATATATATATATATATACATATATCAATTTGAATCTTGAACGTCACGCCCAACTTTGAAAGAATGCTACAGAGCACAGGCCCACAACTCAACGTTAGGACATTTATGGGTCCGGAGCGGCCATCTTCTATCATGTGCGACCCCTCACACTTCGTTTTTCCGTCTGTGTAAGATGCAAACCAATGAAAGGGACAAGACAACAGTTAACTTTTTTGATTTAGACGCCTGAATTTCACTCATTTCTTGATAGATTTCGGCTTCACTGAATGCGAAGCAATAGTTTCCTCTATGTTTTGTGCAACCATATATAGAAATATATAGATATATACCATCATAGATAGGACTATCATACCTGAATTACCCAGAACTTCTTTCGCGTAATAATAGTCAATGGCAGCCACCATCGTCCACCATTTTCCCAATGCGTGGATATTTAGCCTGTTTGGGTTTGTAAAAAGCTTTGTGCTTGCGCTTCACCCGTTGATATGCGATTTGCAACGCTAAACTGAGCTGGTCTGCCACAGATGCGTGCAAAACCTATGGTGAACTCCACAGAGGCAGTTTGAGGTTTAGCGGCTGAAAGAGGCTGATCAATTTGCTGGGGAACGGCGGGGTCTGAACGTCAGCCTCGCGGAGGGAGGACTCGTCTTGTAGACATTCTCATCAGTCAGGAAGTATGACTATTTTGCGGCTGACTAAAATGGCCTTTCCAAGGTTGCAGCACAGGAGCCTGATGTTCAGTTCACCGCTGGCACCGCTGTCAGCCGCTGGCACTGTCAGCGGCACTGCGCTGTCTGCAATGCACTGCTCTGCACTGAACTACACAGCGGCTGGCACTGCACTCTCACCACTGGCAGCCCCAGGCACCGCTGTCAGCCGAAGGCACCACTATCAGCAGCAGGCAATGCTGTCAGACATAGGCGTCGCCGTCAACCGCAGGCACCGCTGTCAGCCGCAGGCACCACTGTCAGCCGCAGGCAATGCTGTCAGACGTAGGCTCGCCGTCAGCCGCAGGCACCACTATCAGCCGCAGGCAATGCTGTCAGACTTAGGCATCGCCGTCAACCGCAGGCACCACTGCCAGCCGCAGGTACCGCTGTCAGCCGCAGGCACCCTTGTCAGCCGCAGGCACCGCTCCCAGCCGCTGGCACCGCTGTCAGCCGCAGGCACCGCTGTCAGCCGCAGGCACCGCTGTCAGCCGCAGGCACCGCTGTCAGTGCCAGCTGTCAGCTGCTGGCCGTGTTCCGCTCCGTCGCTGCCTTGTGGGCTGCTGGAGTCCTACGAAGCCTTCCACGGACCGGCTCCACTGGTCATGACTACACACATCTTGACGGGTGCTTGTGAGCGCGGTAGACCCCTGTTTATCACGTCGCTCGATTAATACCGACGTTTATTATTGCATCTCGAGCTGTGCCAAGGCCCTAAATGTTTACCATGCCCGGCTGGGTGGAAGGTGGCGCCGTGTCGGTGCCCTGAGGTCTCCTCCGAGACCGGCCACGCCCAGTCCCCCCCCCCCTCACTCAGGTACCCTGAGCAGTCAGTGCCCGGATAGTAGCATCTCGCTTCGGAGGTCCCGCGCCGCCGGTGCCGGGAGGGACGCTGGAGCGGCGAGCGTCGCCTGCGGCCTGCGGAACAGCCGCCGGTGCGCGCGCTGGCAGCGGCCCGCTCTGACCCACGCTTAATAGGGCGGCTATCAGGCTAGTGTGCAGCGCCCGGCGTCCGAGCCCGTCCGGACCGGCCATCCTCAGCGCTCATAAAGTGTAGCTGGATTGCTGTACTAGACTGGGGGCTCGCTTTTGCGTAGTACACGACCGTTAATTGTTATGCGTCAGGCAGTTGCACATACATGGCTCATTGTTGTCCATGCCGGCTGCGCTTGAACGATACGTCGACGGTGACCATTTCCAGTTATCCTTTCCATGTCAAACCAGCATCAGAGAAGAAGGCCGTGAAGTATAGGAAGAAGCGTAGCAACCAGACGGATAACAGCTGATGTGGGAGTTACTACGCTACTGGGATGGTTATGACTGAAAGTACCTCGACATTTTCGTTGAAAATGGATGTGCAATCGGACATTGGCCCTCACAGGCGCATATTTAATCAACTGGACAAAGGGACGTGATGATACTTTGAAACCGCAACGCGTAACAAACTCCTCACGGCATTAAGTATTCGGGCACAAAACCTGACTCACTTTTGAGGGGTAATGGGAACAATGTAAAATAGCAACGAAGCTGCTAGATTATTAGTGCTGTCTGCTGCTTTGCCTTGCAAGGAATTTATCGCGGAACAATGCGTTGTTTAGCACTGATACGTGTGCAGTCCTTCATAAATATCAAGATGCCGTATATTTTTGGCTGCGAGATATCTACCGGGCGTAACAATAATTTTTGCTATACTTGTGCAAACCTCATGGATTAAAATGCGACGATGCTCTTTCTTCATTGGTCGCATAATCAGTTTTCTTTTTCACAATGAGGAACGAAGTCACGGTCAAGTCAAGAAGTCGCGGATTTGTAGAGTGTGCAACGTCTTTATAGTCAGATCATAGCCTCCAGTAATGGGGAGAGCTCTGGAGCCTGGCCTTGATTCATATTGTTCGCACGCGCTATCATGACACCGGATATCAAAAACATCGATTGTCTTACAGCTGAAAAAAATTGTTCTCTCTTAAGCCTAACAACGGTGGCTTGCTCCCAGTGCCTGTTCTTTATATTTCGCTGCGTTAAGTGGTGATCACTGTCGCTACTCTTACCCCTTTCCCCTGCTCTCTCTCCACACGTCCAGCCGATAGACAGGTAGACTGTGCCGCCAGACACGGCTTCTGGAGAAACTGCAACGCGGCAAGAGGCGGGAGCCACATATAACTAGGAGGTATGAAGCTGGAGGCAATACCCCGCCACAAGCCGGAGCGGAAAGGGAGAGGCGAGCCCCACCTTCCGTAGAATTGAGCATCCCATCCATATTGCTGCATGGCAAGAAGCACCACTACACCTTGACGTCTCTCTAGCTTCTGATCCGTGGTAGGGGCCTTGATGTGCCCCCCCCCCCCCATGGGCGCATCGAGGGCCGACGAGACTCCTGGATACCCTGGGATGGTGGAAGAATGCTCGACCACTCCCTCCCACACACACATACACACGCCTGGGGAACCGCGCGTGGGATTTACCCTTAGCCAGGGGCGGCGTTTCATGTAACATGAATTGCATCTTGAGCCCACCACCCAAATGGTGCCGTTCATCATCGTCGGAGAATCTGTCGCCGCCGTTTTACCAGAAGGAACCACGGAAGGTCCTGCGTGCCGTACAACGCTACGACGTGGCCGTCCTTCCAAGCTGATGTTCCTTGGCCAGCTGTCAGCTGACGCTCCCATGACCTTCGGTCAAACCGTGCCGCTCTGGCACTGGCACCCTGGGTAGCCGGGGCACGATCCTCTCTGCGCTCTAGATTATTGAGGCGATAAATGGTCGTGGTAAGTTATAAATGACTGGACAACAGGCGATAAGGTCGCTTTAATGCTAGTTTTCAGGCAGCTACAATTCAATTCGCATAGTCAAACAGAACTCCAGCGTTGCTTCTAAGGGTGATGTGTCCGGGAGCAATTGTATTGATGAACACGGGCAAAGCGGTGCCTTAGCACCGTCACTATTCACTTTTTTGCACTGCTAAAAAATGTGACTGTTTTAGCGTTACGTTTGACGTTCAACATGTGGCGCTACAGATACAAAAAGCATAACACCTTCATGGGATCACATGAAACAGCTTATTTGTTTAAACATACTCGGTGCGTAGTAAACGGGGCCAAGACCTCTCCGCATTTCCCCAGACATCGGGCGCTTCCCACGTGCTCGCTCCGTCCCACAAGACGCCGCCCACATGCTGGGCCGTACCGCTCCGGCTAAACTGACTCACCGGGTCCCGTAAACCGGGCCGGATATTGACGGAGCGGAGGACGCCGGCCATCGCCGCCGACCTCGCCGGCCGCGCGGCATATGAATGCGCCATCTAAGCCGCCACGCGTCGTAAACTCGGGCGCATGGCACTGCGTTCACCCAACGGCCAGTCTGGCGTGGTCAGCGGGCCGTGCAGGGGCCCGTCACGTCCGTCCAGAAATGCACGTCAAGACTGGCGGATCGAGGGAACTCTACGCTTTCGGATGTACTTTTGCGACCGGCGATGCCTCGACTGCCCTTGCCATTGGTACCAGACTCCAACTATTCGTGTCGTATGTCGCAACTCAGTTTTTAAAATTGCTCTCTGCCTTCGTTGTTGCAACGTCACACCGAAAACACAATATTTAACATTTTAACATTACGCATACCACTTAATCGTTTCCATATAGGCGTTCAATCCTGCTTTCATTTCCCCAGCCACTGTTTCATCTCAACCTTGCGAATGCGGTCGTGGCCGTTTTTTTGCTGGCCCATTCCCACCACCTTCACGTTTGCACGAAGACATCTGCCAGCCTACCAAACAAACTAACAACAACCCCATTGATCGTACTTCCACCTGGGATGGGTTAATGGCCATTCGAGCCGCCTCCCAGCACCAGCCGTGTGGTCTCTCCAGCCGGCACGCCATCGGCCCAGCGTGGTGACGCCGCCGACCCGGCTCCCAGCCGCCTCCCAGCACCAGCCGTGTGGTCTCTCCAGCCAGCATGCCGTCTGTCCAGCGTGGTGCCGCCGCCGACCCGGCTCCCAGCCGTCTCCCACACCAGCCGTTTGGTCTCTCCAGCCGGCGCGCCGTCAGTCCTGCGTGGTGCCGCCACCGACCCGGCTCCCAGCCGTCTCCCAGCACCAGCCGTTTGGTCTCTCCGGCACGCCGTCAGTCCTGCGTGGTGCCGCCGCCGACCCGGCTCCCAGCCGCCTCCGGGGCTGGGGGGGCAGGGGGGGGGGCGCCAGCTCGGGCTCACCTGCAGCGCCGCCGGGCTTCCTCCGCCACGCTGCCCGGCAGAGCAGAGAGCGCCCTGTACCTACGCAGCGCCCATGGCTGATGCCGCCGCAGACACCGCCCGGGCCGGTCGGCAGATATTGACTTTTTCTCGGCCGGCGGCGCGCCGCTATATTTACCGGGCGGCACGCACCGGCCGGTGCCGGCGGGTCAGCGAAGTTCAGAGGTCGTGCCGGGTCATACAAGGTCACTTGATCCAGGTTCAGTCGAGCCAGACTGCGGATTTCTTGGGGGGGGGGGGGGAAGGTGGAAGACAGGATAGGGCGCCGTCCCTATCTTCTCGCTATGAAGAACACGATAAGGGAACCATTGAGTCTCTTTTATTGCACAGACATCTACAGGCCGCACGTGATGCGCTGGTATTAGTCATTACAAACACAGACATATTTTAGACATTGTGAGTTCATAGTTTTCATGTTGAGTTGTCGACATTCAGTACAACGAGAGGTACTGATTAAAAGACGTCACGGTGGTAGCATGGGTTATATTGACAGTCATCGACGTTTCTAGCTCAGCTATAGACATGACGTAAACGGGATCACGATGAATAGTCTCCCCCCCCCCCCCTCCTGTTACCTTCGTAATCATAAGACCGGCTTGGAAGTTCGATAACAGGCAATGCAACTGCGTTTCGGGGGTGGGGAGGGTCCAAGCCAGCTTTTAAGTCGATTTCTTTCACGTTTCGCCATGAGGCTCATTCCTTCGCGCGAAAGTGGGAGGACCGTGGGCTCCCCCCCATGGCCCTCTTTTCCCCCTCTTCTGGCTTAACTCCGCTTCTGCTATATGACAACCACTGAGTGTTAATAAGCTCCCGGTTTTCCTTTGGATCCCAGGTAGCCTGATGCAGGATGCTTAGCCAGGGTAATACTGAGGCCGTGCCCCACCTTCCGCTGCTGCCGTCCCTCCACGTCACTGGTCCCCAGGCCACCCCATGCACGAGAGCTCTTGCCGGCAGAGCACGGGACCTCGATTACAGATGATCATGTATGATTTACGTATATTTATACCAGAATTACGGCGGAAGTCTACGTATGGCTTTATTGTTATTATGTAATATGTGTAATTTCAGAAGTCGTATGCGCATAACTAAAACACACACACATACGTATATATATATATATATATATATATATATATATATATATATATATATATATATATATATATATATGTGTGTGTGTGTGTGTGTGTGTGTGTGTGTGTGTGTGTGTGTGTGTGTGTGTGTGTGTGTGTGTGTGTGCATGCATGTACATATATTGATATGAATCGTGCCATTCGTGTTGTGCATCGATAAATTGCGTAAACGGGGCGAAAATGTGGATACTGAAGCAGATTCAGTGTGAGAAACCATCTACAATAATCCGCAAAAAAGGTTCGCCGAAGATTCCCTTGATTCTTGATTTTTTTGCAGTGCAGCATGTTGCCATTTTCATTTTTGGCCCGAGCGATATTTGACGTCGTCCATTACTCCGACGAGCAGTCGGCTCCTTCCTGTTTTGTCAACAGTCAATAGAGCAGATATCGAAAACACACACACATAGTCAGATTGGCACCGGATGTTCGGCCCGGTCGATACCGCCGGCGTTGTCAGTTTCCATTCAGCGGCGGCGTAAACAGCTGGACGGCCGCCTCGAAAGGTGCCCGCCCAGCAGTTCGGCAGCCGTATAGCCGCTTTTACGAGCGGACGTGGCTGCTGACGCCGCTGCTGGCTTTGGGTCCGGGTCCGGCACCAGCTCCGGCTTCGGCTCCGGCTCCGGCCCGGCTCCAGGTCCGGCTCCGGCTCCAGCTGCGCCTCCGGCATCAGCTCTGGCTCCGGCTCCGGCTCCGGCCCGGTTCTAGGTCCGGCTCCAGCTGCGGCTCCGGCTCCGGCTCCGGCTCCAGCTCCGGCTCCGGCTCCGGCTCCGGCTCCGGCTCCGGCTCCGGCTCCGGCTCCGGCTCCGGCTCCGGCTCCGGCTTCGGTGCCGCCACAGGGTCCTGCTCCGGCTCCGGCTCTAGGTTCTGCTTTGGCTTCGATTCCTGTTCCAGTCCTGACTCTGGCTCTGGCCGCGGTCCTGGTCCTGGTTCAGGCTCCTGCTCCTGTTCCCGGGGAGACGGTCGTGCTCGGATGAGAACGGCAGGGGCACTCGTAAGAGACATTCGAGCGAGCGTTGTCGCTTTGTTTTCTGGCATACCGGCCGTGTGTGTGGTATCTTTTTATGTGCCCTAGCCGAACGAATCGTTGGCTTAAATGACGTCACGATGAGCTCTCGCCAAGCACAATTCATTCAAGTGAAATGCGCACCTTTTATCCCAATGGTCCGAGCTGTGCGGCTGATTCGCTCCATCCAACAGCTAACTAGTGCTGGAGATTTTGTACGGGGATGTGACGTCATGCTGCGATCATCCGACGTTAACGAACTTCTCCTTGTCGAATAAATACCACGACTTGGGCGGGTTTCGAACCCAACAGGTTGTGTAACAAACTCGATGCGCCTGCCACTTGCCGCGAGCCGGGACCAGCACTCTTGCCATCATGGCTGGTCCATGACGGGTCCATTGTCCATGATGCGATTGCAGTTCATATTGCCTATATGCTTGGATCTGTTACGGCCATCACGGTAAACCACAGTCGGTACAAATACAGAGCTAATTCATTCTACAGACAAGCTCATGTTTCTGTCTGTATAATTTAAAAGTCAAATGCAACTTTAATCTCAGTATTTCTCTGCTTCTCAGGGAACATCAGCCTGACAGCCACTCTGACATCTTTTGAAATGGGCATTGAAACGTACAAGTTTATTTTTACTTAGTCACAGAGTCTGTCCCAGCATGCAAGCCCGCCCAGACCGTAACATCAGTTGCGCGACTGTGACAATTCATGTTCGTTCAATGTGGACCTTTGTGTTGCGTCATCATAATTTTGCGCAACTTTCATGTAAACGCGGACTTCGTGGCACCATCTGCACCCAACCTCGGCTGAAAAATATTCCCAAAATGTCGAGTCACGTCCCACCGGCTGTATGCTCCCATCGTCCCTCCCATCCCATCACGGACCACTGACATCGTGGCACCCTGGCCGTCCTCTCCCAGCTCACGCTCCGCCAATGCGTGTGCGTGCGGCGTGTGCGTGCGGCGGTGTGGGCCGTCGGCATGGCGGCCGACCCGGCCACGTGGCGCCATCTGGTCGCCCATTGGTCAGCCGCACCCCCGCCTGCCATGGCTATTCATGAGTGGGCGGGGCGAGTTTTTTCCTGGCGCCCGCGCCGTGCTGCCCGTGGATGCGTGCTACGGGGGCAGGGGCGGGGATGGGGGCGGGCCGCTGTTCGTCGGCGGCGGCGGAGGAACGGGCAGTGGCGGCGCCGGTAGAGGAGCTGGGGGAGGGGGGGGGGGAGGGTCTGAGGGTGGGTGGGTGGGAGAGGGCGAGGATACGGGGTGCAGTGAAAGTCGAAGTGTGCTCCCTTGTTACTTAGATGCTCGTCAGCAATGCTCTCAGCTATTTGAGGCGTGTTGCCACTGGCACCGTCGGTTGGAAAACTCAGATTATTATTATTATTATTATTATTATTATTATTATTTCATGCATCCAGATAAACCTGAGGAAACAAAATGATTTTAGAAGGCCACAACATATGCAAGTATTTTTGCACAGAGGAACGCCATAAGTTGCTGGTGTATGTAACGACACGGTCCAGCACTGAGCGCAGTTTGAGGCTGTAGATGGCGGCCCCTTCCCAGGCATTGTTGCATCGCATGCACCCACCGCGTCAGAACAATGGGTGAGGAGGTGCCGACCAACTCGCCGAGCCGCGAAGTGCACCAGGCCCGACCGCAGCCTCCCACAGTCTCCCGTGCACCCGGCGTTGGCCGCGCCGGCGCCGGACGCCCCCCCCCCCCCTTCCGGCCATCGTAACAGCAGGCCCATTGAGCGTCGCGCGGCGCTATGCCGAGCTTTCACGAGGCGGCGGTCGGGCCGCCGGCCGACCGCCGGCCCCCAAATTGGGTCTGACTCGGCCGACGGGCCTGCGCGCGTGCATAATGCAGCGCCTGCGGCGTGAATCCATCTGCGGTGAGCGTGCGCCCGCGGCCGGTGGCTCGCCGTGCCGGGCTCCGGCGGTCCGTGAGGCGCTGGTCTCGAGGCCGGCATCAACCGTGGGTGGCGACGCTCTCGGAACCGAGCGACACGCGCGATTTTATGATGTTTTTTTTCTTTGGAAGGCTGTTGATTTTGTGCCAGAGTTTGCGGAAATTGACATTAGTTGCCCTTCCCACCCTTCCCGTCCCGCCACCATTCCGTGGCCCCTGCAGTCAGCACCTGTCCAAAGGGATTGGGAAGGTCGCTGCAGTGCCGCAGTGAAAATTAATAACATTGGCCAAGTGATGTGTGGTCCATTTTCGCCCATAACCCACATGCGCACCAGGTTTCACGTAATCTTTGGTCAGATGCTATATTGACCACTCCGCTCATGGAGACGGGCGTGAACCAACTTGTCCCTGTATCTTTAGATCCCTATCCCATCCAATCCATCACCCAACCTCCCAGTCGTCATCGCTGTTGGCGCCGGCCTGCTGAGGTCAGCGTTGGCCCGGGCTGCGACCGGCGGGCTGGTGTGTGCGCGGCTCTGTACCGCCTGAGTCGCTCTGCCACTCACCTGTCGGCCGGCCAGCCAGGTCAGCGGCCTGGGCCCGGCCGGCGCCGCCGCCACCGCCGCCGCCGCCGCCGGTCGATGCCCCGCTGACCTGCGCGTCATGGCAACCGTGCCACGCAGCCGACGCCGCGGACGCCGCCCAGCCCCCTGACCCCGCCCCGCCGCCCGTGACCTGACCCGAGGTGACCCCGCGCGCGCGCCCGGCTGTTGCTACCCGCCGGCCGGACGGTTTCGGGGTCACCGACCGCGCTCGAGGCGTTGCCCTTGTTTCTCGTGATCTTGTTTACTCCAGAGTTCACTCAACGGAGGCCACGGTTTAAATCGATACACGCACACACGTGGCGGCCGGGCTCGGCTACAAACAAGGCTTCGCCGGCGCTGCCACCTGTCGGCGACGGTGGGAACTAGCACGCAGCGTGGACCGGAAGCCGTCCGCCCTGGTCAGCTGAGGCCAGGCGATTTGTCATCCGAGTTGGATTGGTCTATTTAACGGGCGAAACTGCGGATGACTTCATCAAATAAATCAGCAGCTCAAGAGAGCAGCGCAAATTAACCAAGTGGCGTTGCAAGGTGATTCACAGTTATGGAAGAATACGATTTTAAAATGTGGTATAGGGACTGGCCGAAATTCTCCAGGCGACCTCGATTGCTTGAAAGCGTCATACTGTGACTGAGGTTCATTGGGCTGTTCACGACCGTTTTACGGCCGGCAAGATGGGCGTTAATTTCCGTGTGGCGACTTGAGGCGGCGTTATTCATTTTAAGCACCACCGTCTGCTCATTTGTGAATCACTTTGTGCATGATACAGCGGAACATGAACGACGGTTTTTTGCCCCCGTATCGACACCTTGTAGAGGTAGCCGGACATTTCCCTCAGCTTCCTGATAAGATTTGCTACGTGCAGAAACAACGAATGAGGTATCCGTTCACATCACTCACGATCGCGACACGCTGAGCACGTCTATTATCGCTGCCATCATCTCCCTGGATCTTGTTATGCGCATTTTAATTCACACTAGTTCAGCGCCCACTTTCCACGGATCCCAAAGGTAAAGCAGCCCACATAATCCGATGCCAAAACTTCGTACCCGGCCACCCTTGTTCTAATGCTTGCGATGCCGGGCTCCGATGCTCCAACTTCGTTCCTGATCGCCCCTGGCAACCTTTGACCTGCTTGTAAAGCCTTGCAGGCCATCACTGGTACGTTTGCCCGGCCGCCGTGACCCAGCCCGCTACACGCGACCGGGAGCTCGTCCGCGCGGACTCACCGACGGCCCCGCCCCCAGCCGCCGGCCCCAGGCCTCGGGCCGACCCCGGCTACGCCGTCCGCAGCGGCACTGGGGGCCGCAGTGCCGGGTGGACTCAGCGCCGCGCGGATCCGACGCCCACGGTCACCACGGCGCGCCCCCGGCCCGACCGTCAGCCGCTGAGCTCGCAGACGGGGGTCGCTCACCGTCCACGGCGCGCCCCCGGCCCGATCGTCAGCCGCTGAGCTCGCGAACGGAGGGCGCTCACCGTCCACGGTGCGCCCCGGGCCCGACCGTCAGCCGCTGAGCCCGCAGACGGAGGGCGCTCACCGTCCACGGTGCGCCCCGGGCCCGACCGTCAGCCGCTGAGCTTGCGGACGGAGGGCGCTCACCGTCCACGGTGCGCCCCCTGCCCGATCGTCGGCCGCTGAGCCCGCAGACGGAGGGCGCTCACCGTCCACGGTGCGCCCCCGGCCCGATCGTCAGCCGCTGAGCCCGCAGACGGAGGGCGCTCACCGTCCACGGTGCGCCCCCGGCCCGATTGTCAGCCGCTGAGCTCGCAGACGGAGGGCGCTCACCGTCCACGGTGCGCCCCGGCCCGATCGTCAGCCGCTAAGCTCGCAGACGGGGGGCGCTCATCGGCCACGGTGCGCCCCCGGCCCGACCGAGGCTGATGCCGAGGCCTGTTGTGGCACAGTTCCGCGGCAAAACGGCCGGAGGATCGACCGACCTCTCCAGGAAAGGAAATGGGCCGGACCGGTGTAGTTCATGGGCCGCGCGATAAAGGCTCGGCCGAAATGGCGCGCCACTGCCGCCTCTCCCGCGCTTTCTCTATCTTTATGGCTTGCCTACAGCACTCGATCATCCCAGCTGTCCCACTATTTTTGTTGTTCGTATTGCGTTTCGCTACGCTTTTCATGTTTTCGCCTTCATATTTTTCTGCTTCCTATCCCCCTCTCAAAAGACATGGTTCTCTCTTTCCTTGTTCCATCTTGCTTTCTTCCAATTCACTGGCCCCTCTCTCCGCCCTCGCCTCTGCCGCCACCAACCCCCGCCTGCATCGCTGACCGAGCGACCGGCGCTGCTTTTCCCTGGAACGGCCGTCCGCTAGCGCACGCCGAGCACGGCCGTCCTCCCCGCCGCCCCGGCGCAACCCCCGCTCGCCGGTGTACTATCAGCGCGTCGGCTCCGACAGCTGACCTTTCGAGTGCACTCGGTGCTGCACCGCGCCGCGGCGACACGGAGATACACGGCGCGCACTGCATCTGGCTTCCGGTGGCCGTGCTGCTCTGCCCGGCGCCGCGCTCTGCCCGGAGCGGCCGGCCGGAGCCGGGTCGGCAGCTGCAGCGCCGCCCACCGGCGCCGCGCTCTGGCCGTGCGCCTCTCTCGCGGCGGCGCACACTGCAGACAGGATCAATAGCTCAGCGCGCATGGCCGCATGTTAATGGCGCCGCCGCATGCCGGCCGCATCCAGTGGGCGCACGGCCCGCCCGCCACGGTGGAGCACGGCCACGGCGGTGGCAGGGGCGGGCCCAGGGAGGGCGAGCCGCCGCCGCAGCCACGACGCCGGCGCACGCAGGCGGAACGGGCGGGGACGTCGAGGCTGGTACCAAATGCGCTGATTTGGGAGGCGCCAGCGGCCCGCCGTCGCCAGAGGGATACCTTGCTTCCGCTCATTCAGGCGTTTTCTTGGACGTCACTGGCCTGCTTGTCTGAGGTCGTCGACCGAGACCTCGCTGCGAGCGGGCTGAAAGCCACCCTCACAGAATGCTTCCCTCAAAGATGCCAAGTGATTCTTCTCCCAGCAGTCTCATCCTCGCGGCAGTCTCCAGTCGTGACTCTCGTGAAGTCCACTACAACCACCAACCTACGTCTCCACTCGCCCCCGCCCGCCGTCCGCGGCCGCCGGCTGGGTCCGGCGCCGCACCTCAGCCGTGTCAGTCCTCCCACGGCGGCTGGGTCCGGCGCCGCACCTCAGCCGTGGCAGTCCTCCCAACGGCGGATTGGGTCCGCGCCGCACCTCAGCAGTCCTCCCACGGCGGCTGGGTTCGGCGTGGGACCTCAGCCGTGTCAGTCCTCCCACGGCGGCTGGGTCCGGCGCCGCACCTCAGCCGTGTCAGTCCTCCCACGGCGGCTGGATCCGGCGCCGCACCTCAGCCGCGTCAGTCCTCCCACGGCGGCTGGGTTCGGCGTGGGACCTCAGCCGTGTCAGTCCTCCCACGGCGGCTGGATCCGGCGCCGCACCTCAGCCGCGTCAGTCCTCCCACGGCGGCTGGGTTCGGCGTGGGACCTCAGCCGTGTCAGTCCTCCCACGGCGGCTGGGTCCGGCGCCGCACCTCAGCCGTGTCAGTCCTCCCACGGCGGCTGGATCCGGCGCCGCACCTCAGCCGTGTCAGTCCTCCCACGGCGGCTGGGTTCGGCGCCGCACCTCAGCCGTGTCAGTCCTCCCACGGCGGCTGGATCCGGCGCCGCACCTCAGCCGTGTCAGTCCTCCCACGGCGGCTGGTCGGCGCCGCACCTCAGCCGTGTCAGTCCTCCCACGGCGGCTGGGTCGGCGCCGCACCTCAGCCGTGTCAGTCCTCCCACGGCGGCTGGGTCGGCGCGCACCTCAGCCGTGTCAGTCCTCCCACGGCGGCTGGGTTCGGCCGCACCTCAGCCGTGTCAGTCCTCCCACGGCGGCTGGGTCCGGCGCCGCACCTCAGCCGTCAGTCCTCCCACGGCGGCTGGATCCGGCGCCGCACCTCAGCCGTGTCAGTCCTTCCACGGCGGCTGGGTTCAGCGCCGCACCTCAGCCGCGTCAGTCCTCCCACGGCGGCTGGGTTCGGCGCCGCACCTCAGCCGTGTCAGTCGTCTCGGGGCCGTTCGTCGGCCTGACGCGTCCACCACGCCACCGAAGGACTGGCCATTGATTGCTGCTGCGCCCGTCTTGCCCGTCCCGCTCGCCTCTCCGGGGCGACTGCGACCGCGCGCCTGTCAGGCAGCGCCGCTGGAACCTGCCATGCACGAGTGTGGTTGTGGGGGGCCGGGGCGCGGCGGGGGGCTGGCGCCGCCCCAGCCGGCCCCGTATGACTGCGGCCGCTGAAAGAGCAGGCTCAGATCTCCCTCTCGGCGCCGCCGTGGGCGGTCTGCAGACTCCGCAGAGGTGCGACTGGGCAGAGACCGCCGATTGAGGACGCCGCGTTCTTGGAGCGGGTGTCGTTGGCGTCGCGGACGAGGTTAGCTGCTGCCTGGCCTGATTGGTTCTCACTTACGCAGCTATTTGAGGAGACGGGAGGGCTGTGTTTCGCATTTTTGCGCGCACATTAATAAAAACAAATGTTATGTGACTGGTCGAGGCTGGTCATGCGTATAAGCGGCATGCTGATATACAATTCAACGGCCTCAGAAAATTGTCGATTGTTCGGCCGTTTAGACCCAAAAATTAAAACCAATGGACGTACTTTGGCACCAGAAAATGCCGCAGGATATCTTTCTGCCGTCACACCCAGCGTAACACACCCAGCGTAAAAATGTAGCGTGCAGATGATACAGTGGTCAAGAGTTCATCCACGGCGGTGTTCTGTATTTGACCTGGGCGACTGAGAGTGATATCGTTATGATTGGGAACATTTTGCAGGTCATTGGTACCGTAAATACCGTGTATATGTCACATGTACACGGTATGTGACAATTCCCCAAAGCAGAATGTCAATATCAATTCCCCAAAGCAGGACACTCACATCAGACGCGTCACGATTCGCCGACAAGTCGCCACAAGTTACAATGCACGAGGTTGTTGAGCCAGCCGGGCACGAAATCTGGGGCACCGCCACTCGCTCATCCGTGCTAGTACCAAAACCATATCGTCTAAACAAATACAAACTGGCTACCGCTTTCCAGGAAAACGGCACGAAAACGGTGAACATCCACCGTTGGTTCATGAGACCGCTTTGAGCCAACCACTGCACGTTGTGGTGCCCTTGTGACATTTCAACCAATGCAAAAACGATTTCCACATCGCTGCCATGTCAGACGTAATGCACACTGGCGGAGCGCCACTAATCGCGGCAGAACGTTAGGGCAGATTCCACGATTTCCAACGCGGTCACGCAACGTCTCCGCCTGCGCCTTTCAAAAGCATCGACAAAATGTTCAACGCTGCTCGAACACGTCCCTGTATCATTTGCAAATCAGCGTTTGGACGAGGTGCCGGGTGCGGCAGCATTGCCAATTAGTTTGTGTCGCAGCCGTGTTCAGCTGTCGCCGGTCCGTGCGGGGCGGCTGAGTCACGCGGGGTCACACCAGTTCAGCCGCCCGCCGCCTCAGGGCATCCTATTGGAGACGCGCCAGCATGTGCAGGCCAGTGGGCGAAGGTAGCGATATTGAACTCGCCATGTATGCCATAATTTAGAAGCCTCGTGCTTGCAGACTGCTGAATGCGGTTTCTTGACTAGATTTGCCATGTTTTTTGCTTTTCTTCATGCTCTGGGCAATATGACGTTTCGAAGGACGTCTGGGTGTGGAGGCTCATGAAGCATTTGAATCACCCCGTGCCGATCAAACACGGGCTGATCCCTTCCTGTCCACTGACATTGGGAACTGCGCCGTTTATTTTAATATGGTATGTTTGTTTTGCATTATAATATGTGCACTCAACCCCGGGAGTAAAAATAAGTATAATGTGCTAGTGGCGTCATGCATGGAGGTATATTTGGTATATCATGTTCCGTCGCGAAATAGTCGACGTAAACATTGTGCTCTTTAGCTTGTCACATGTCCACAAATGCTTTTTCCGTCACGTTGGATTTCTTAAAGAACCATGCGATAGCGCGATTCTATTAGACATTCCTTTCTTTTTGGCACGTGATAAAAGCCATCCACCATTGCTGGCATGGAACCCCTGGAGAAATGTCGATGGCGATGGAATTTATCTTTACACTCGCTTGCATGATGGGAGTTTTGCATGAAATCTCGCGTCACGTTCTATACACGTTGCGCTGGACAGGTGGCGTGCCATTTTCGTAAATCACGAGACCTAAATGGGATCCAGGGAATGCGCTTTTGAACGATTCTTTTCGCATTTGCAAAGCTCGTAACGGTATTTACCGAACAGTCAGCAGGTGGTCACGACTGAATGCGTTTTTAGTCGTTTGGTATTCTGTTTGTGACAGTTTGGTTTATCCCCAATAACAGCTGGCTCCAGGAATAATGGATGTGACATTATATGGTCCTTCATCTTCAAGCCATGCGGCGTGGTTTCTCTCAATAATAAGACGGAATGTCATTACCGAGGCAGGTGGCATGCTTCCGGTGCTTTCATTTAAGTTTTCTATCGTCTTTTCCTTACGCTGAAAGTGTTGTGCCAGTAAGTAATACACTTCTCTGTTCTCATAACAAATACAACAGCACATCTGTCCCTACGTTCAGTACACGCATAGTTTGTGAGGCAGCTTAAACACGATGCAGGTAAGCACACCACCCACGAGACCTTATCGCTTATCCTCTTTAAATCAGGTCACACCTCACGCTCACCTCCGCTCAAGGTCGGTGATCGGTTTGATCTGTGCCTATGCAAAACAACGGGCAGGCAGCATGGCTGCATACGAATCAGGCAGCCGCGCTGCGTCTACACAAAGACATCTTCCCTGTTTCGGTTACCCAGGCGCCCTCCCGCTGCGCTGCAGCCCCGGCCTCCACATCCTTACCGGTCTTGGTCTGCGGTTTTTAAAGGTATGCAGGGTCATCCGGGCCCCACCCCTCTGGGGGCACATCCCACGATCGGTGGCCCTCGGCGGCCCGATGGCGCCCGGGGCCTTCCCTCATCCCACACGGTGGACTCCCACCGCAATGGGCCCTCGACGGTTGGGTGGCGTCCGAGGCCTCTCCCACCGCTGGCCCCGACGGTCGATGGCTCTCGACGGTTGGGTGGCGTCCGAGGCCTCTCGTGTCCCGCGGCGGCCGGGCGGCGTGTCACATCCCAGGCCGTAATTAATTCCGTCTGTGATCGATAGCGCCGGCCGCGGCCCATGAAACCGGCCGCCGCTGCGAACCTCACCTCGCTGTCTGGCCCTGCGGCGCGGCGGCGCGGCGGCGCGGCGGCGGCCTGGGACGGGACGTCCGTCACCCGCCCCTTCGGCGGCGCACTCTCCCACCGTGGGTCACCGTGCCCGGGAGGACTAGAGCTCTGACTGTGACTGTAAGCTGTGTCGCTGTTTCTTGTGATATTTGAAGCGAGAGATGGCAGCGACGGCAGGTGTCGAAACCATTAGCATGGTCAAAGGAACGCTACATAATCTGTCCACTAGCAGTCGGGGCTGCGTACAGTTAGCAGTAGCTTCTAACGACTTCTGCTTATTGGCGTCCCTGTAAATCGCCTACCGATGACGGACGGTACTTTTCCTGCTCTTGGACGCTCATGTCCTCCCTCCACTATTGTTTAATTGATCACGGGTACCATCCTCTGCCAGAGGGGGGAGCTCTTCCCCGACGGCGCCCCGGCTGCAGCACGCCAGCACCTCGAATCTGCAGTCCGGCTGCAGCCGGCACCCGCGGCGACCGCTTGGCATTGATCGGCTTCCCTGCCGCGAGCCGTTGCGTGTTTCCATGGCATATGTGCGTGGTGCAAACAGCGCCGGGGCTTCCACGGGGCGCCATCGGCCCATATCCCCAGAATTGGTGCCAGTCCGTATGGCTCGGCGCCAAGTGGCTTAACGCGACGGGGATTTTATCCAGTTCCAGGCACTGCTAAGCAGCGGTTAGCGCCGGACCATGGGAACTGGAAAGCGACGGATGCCGCGAGTTTGTGTAGATGCTAATCCGTTTGTTCTTTGAATTGCATTGCCTCCAGAGGACAAGGCGCGTCTGTGACTCTAATTGACACCAAGCTCTGGTTCTACAACAATAGACATTCGTGGCGGCCAGATTTAGCAGGCACGAGTCTTGCCTTCTAATACGCGAGTATTTCGCCTCCTCGCATCAGTCATGCGTTGGCCCTTGATGATTTATGTGGGAAAGGACAGATGAAACAAACTTGTAAACAGGGGCGCTAATCATGCGTTTCCTGTGTCGTGCAAGCTTACATACCCTGTTTAACGGTTGCCATTGAAATATGCATATGCTCTACTTAACACCACATTTTTGGTTAAGTTCATGGCCGTCACAAATCCAGAAATTTTAAAGAAATACAAAACACAAAAATGAAACCAGCGTGTGCTGCGGGCGAAAGCGAACGCTGCTTGGTAAGAAACTACAAAACACCGAAAACCAGAAGGGATCAACCTCACTTAGGTACACTTTCCGGCAAAGGAGGACTTGTTCAAGCAAAACACTGTACATTTCACGTTGTATGTCTCTCAGGAATCAAAGAGTCTGGTGGTGGAAGGATAAATTCGTCCCCAGCTGCTGCGGAAAGGAGACCTCAGTAATTCTCTCAGCTCTGATGAAATTCCGACAAAACGGACACTTGCCACCACCCAGCGGAGCCCAACAGCTACAATGCACAGCATCTATCAGGCTGAGTTTATCCTTGCGGCCATGAAGCCGCCTGCATGCGGCGCTGAGTCGCCGTCCAGGGGGTGCCACCGCCGCTGCCGTGCCTGTAGGGGATTTGGGTCGGCTGCCAGCGAAGCCACGTGTGTACACTGCAACATAAAAAGGAATTAGCCCGCCAAGTGACCCGGCACCGACTGACGCCACATGGAACGGACGAGCACACGGCCGCGTGACGCCGACGTGACGTGACGTGACGCCGGCGTGACGTGACGGGACGTGACGTGACGCGGCTGTTGCGTCCCTGCGGTGCCTGCCACGGCGCTTGTGACTGCCGTGGGCGCACCGTGAAGGATTTATGACTGTGGTGTGACAGAAGTGTGATCGGGATGTGACTGACGTGCTGCAAATCCGATGACGGCGTGACTGTCACGTGACGGCAGCGCATCAGGAACTACATAGAAACATGGCTGCAAGTGTGACCAGCGCCACGACTGCGATGTGGCCGCGCTGTGGCGGTAGCGTGACCACATCTTCGAGGTGGCGTGACAGTGGCGTGATGCATTGTGACGAGGGCTTCGCCTTGGTGTAAGCTATCAGGACCTCAGAGGGAGGCGGCCCGACCGCAGCGTAGCCCTGCGCCAGGCCAACACGAGCCACACGACAGTGCGTTCCGGGAAACGCCGCGGGCGCCGAGCCATATAAATTCTCCAGTGTGTGGTGCATTATGTTTGTTGCATGATTGCCGCGAGCGCCGGCACTAATGTCGTAAAAAGGCGGCCGGTCATGCAATCGGTCGAGTGGCGCGCGCCGGGCGGGCTCCTCATGGCCGGCTGCGGCGCGCGGGCCCAGCCGAGGGCCGGCCCATCCGTTGCCGGCCATGAGCCGGAGCTTCGGATGCTGCCAAGCCCCGCTAGCAAGGGCGGGCCGCTCTCCGTCCGCTCATATTTTGCGAGGCGCTTCGGACTGAGGCTTGTACCCTGTGTGTGAAGCTTGCTATTCCGGAGAGTTCCGCACGTGGTTCAGGGGCGGAAGGTGGCGCCGCGGGGCCATAAAAGATTGCACGTCACCACCCGTCAGACGGCGTTTGTTAGCATGGGACGCGGTGGTCGCCTGCCTCTCATTCTGTCCCGAGATAAGGCAGCGTCGCCTCCCCGCCTGCGATCGAAGCGATCACGACAGAGGTGGCGACCTTGACTGCGAGCGGGTCACTCTCGAGACCCATCGCGCGCCGCTCTGCACTGTGTGAGGACGGCAGCTGCTGGCGGCTGGTGCGACCGCCTTCCCCTCCTGCTGTCAGACTGCGTCCGGTCCTTCCCTCGTTTGCACCGAGCCTCCCCCTGTGGCGCGACTGCGTGTGCGCCCCACTCTTTTGATCTTCAGGAACGAGCCGTAAAACCCGCATTGCAAACAAACGTCTCTGTAAAGGCGGCCGCTGCTTTGAAAGCGGTACTTTGTAGACAATCGATAGCGCTTGAATCCGGCATTGTGCTTACGGCGATTCATCATTTATTCAGAGCGTTAATTTAAAAAATGCGTGCATCAAGCTGATGACTTAAGCTGGCTCACCAGTGACGTGTCGGAGCCGTTTGCCGCAACCTAGTGTGTGTTAAGTTTTAGTTTTATTACCGCCACCGGGGAGCGGCTGCTAAAGAAATTGCCTGTGACACCATAGGCCATTTGGCTGCCTTTTTGTATCATCTCCAGTTACTTTTTCATTAGGACGTGTTCGCTCGGCTGTCAGGTTTTTAAAAAGATTTTAATTAGTTCCGAGATTTAGGGAGAAATTAACGATTACGGGCCTTAAGTGCTGAATTTCTGATTCTGCTGTTATTCACGGTGGCAAGAAAAATAGCGGACGCCGCCTCTAGTCCCTGGTGCCTGTCGCCTTCCGAAATGGTAACGAGCCATCATATTAGCGCTCAGCAGCGGCAGGCGCTGAGGCCAGGAGCGTTCTGCACCTTCGCCGCCCCCCCCCCCCCCCCTCCCATCCCAGCCTGGCCCCGGCTCGGAGCTGACAGCTGAAACCCTAGAGGTGCTGAGACGAGTCCCACCGTCGCCTGACACGTCAGACACTCGCCCTGCCGCCCTGCCCGGCCGAGCCCGGCTCAGGGCGTGCTGCCAGGGGTGAGCTTATGCTCTCAGACGTGGGACACACCCCGGCCAGGCGCTCCCAGCCATTCATCTTCACGCGCCCCGCGCGTTCATTTGTTTCCGTTTTGTTTTCTAATTTCGCCTGTCCACAAGCGCCCGCCTTTCCGACGTTGCTGAGGACATAAAATAAAAGTCGGGAATCAGCACTTTTCCGCTGCGCCGTGCCAATCCTCAGTGATTTGTGTCTCTCCGAAGATCAATAGCCTGGAAATCGTCGCCGAACGCCGCGCCGCGCGCGTTTGCTCGGCAGCTCCTCCTACCGCCGCATTTAAATACGGCCTCTAACGAGAGTGTCCAGCGGGGCCGCCGCGTGGATAGCCGCGGGCAATAAAAGGTCGCCAGTCGACGTCAGATGCCAATCAACCCCAGGGCACGTCGCCGCCGGCGCTGACGCTGCGCCCCGTCGTCGGCGCGATACCCGATAAAGGCAGCCAACGTGTGAAAATAAAACACGCCGGCGCGGGTAACCGATTTATTGCCGGTGTCAGTATTCTGCGCCGGCGGCGGCTAGATTGAGATGAAATCCGGCAGAAAACAAGAGGACGCAAAAAGGATTGGCCACCAGGATGATTAGAATATTGATAGATTTTGAAAGCTGTAATGCTAGACGGCAATCAAATAAAAGATAAAATATGGAGCACATTTTGAATTGCTTGAAATACAGCGCGTGGAAAATGCGGGGAATAAAAGGTGGTTGAATATATGGCTTTATTTTTCGGCTTTATGGGGATTGGCATTGCCAGATTTATGAAGTTGATAGTCTACTGTTATCGCAGTATAAGAGTTTTCCTTTATGGGTATTTTAGTGCCTGTTTTTCCGAAGATGTTGCTGAATACAACTCCGAATGGATCAATTCTTATAGATCCGTTAGGCGTTATAAAGTGCACGGATCCAGTTCCAATTCGGGTTTCCCAGGGCTAGTAAACTCATCTACTCACGGAAAGCACGATCATTAGGGTGGTCTTTATTGGGTATCAAAGCACGAAAGCACGACCGGTGAGGATCACCGAGAACAGAAAGCAGTTTATAATCGTCGCGGTTATTTCAAAGAATGCATGGCATGCAGAGGATGGCATGTCACGCCACCGCTTGTCAGCATTTCCAAAGAGCGGGCATTTCAGTCACCCATCTGGGGTTGTGTGCACTGTAGGCTTAGTGAACATAGACTAACAACTGGCAAAGGACGGCGAAGACTTTGGCTGGGTGCGTTGATAATTCAGCCCAGCTGTTATTGAGCATGCCAGGTCTCGATTCAAATCAGTCAGCTCTGATGGGGGCCTCTGGCCCATGTGCACGCATTGCACGTGATCGGATATTGTCCCAGATGGAGACAAGAAGCATTTCCCTCCTATTCCATTTCCCACGGATGCATTTCCCTCCTAACTCAAATGTAAGTGGTCCTTCAGTAGTGCGAGACTTAGTATCGTCTGTGGTGACCCGACACTGGCAATCCATGGCTCGCGGCTGTCACCGCCATTGCACGCAGCGCGGAGTGCTGGGGCGTCATGTAGCGTTTCGCGTCTCCGCCCAGAGATGTCGCCCGCGGCGCTGCCGCAGTCGGATGCGGCCAGCGTGCCCGGCGCCTGCAACATAAAGACACATTGCCGCATTAAGGCCGTATCGTCGATGCAGGCCCGCTGTCCCGGTGACACTTATGCAGTGGTCCCTGAATGTGGAGACTGTTCGTCTGGCAGGGAAGACGATGGCAGTGCGAGGCTGGCTGGGCGGCGGCCGAGGAGGCTGAGGTGCGGACCGACCGCGGCGGTTGGGGCGTACCGTTGCAAGGTGTCGTTCATTGCGGATTTACGACACACTGAACTGCTGAGGCTATATGAAGTCGCCTGCCTCTCACCCTGGCAGGAAGGGCGGGCACCGCGGGACTCGAACCCCGTGCCTCTGCTTTCCCAGACGTGCAAAGGTTAACGCAGATGCTTTACCACTACGCTATCGGCACCCACCCGTTGCGAGGTTGTCCCAAGAGCTGCGCTGCAGTCAATACGTTCAAAATCACGCGAGCTTCAATAGTAGCTACCTATCTATCGGTCCTCATTTACTCGAACGAGTGTCTACACCTGCCTTGTCAGCGTGTACTGCGGTTCATTGGAAACGCTGTCACTTTAAACGCTCCATTTTCTGCTATGTTCGACAGCCTCTGACACAATTCGGTGGAGAGAGGCAGGTGATCAGTCTCTGCGGAGAGGTGGCCGCTTTCCGCGCATCGTTGCACTTTCCAGCCCCAGCCGGCGCTGCACGGCCACTAAAGCCCTGCGAGGAGGCTGTCTGATGTTTACCACACAGGATGAAATTCCAGGCCAACTGCCTGCCTGTGATGCTCCGATACGGTTGACCACAATCGTGTAACCCACATTTGCATCGCGGTGCTATTGCATCGTCTTTGTGGTTTGTTTAGTACATGCGCTTGTTTTAGCTTATATTCTGCCTGCTGTTGTCTTCACATTGTCGTCTTTGTCATCCTTGATATCGCCAGTTGTCTCCCTTACCCTCATGTTTTCCTTCGTCAGATAGTTTGATGACGGCAATGGATTGGATTATCAATGTCCTCAACTGATAAATCTGCTGGGTTCTGCGTTTTTATACATATCTTGTTAGGAACTCCTTGCCGAAACTAATCTGAATTCGCGGCTTATTCAGTTATCCTTCATCCGACTCGCAGTGGTTAGGGGAAACGCACTATTTATTTTCCTTTCGCGGTGTTTAAAGAGGTCTATCCAACAGGCACTGTCGCTGTTGGAAAAAGCTTATCTGGTCAAAACTGCTGAAGCTCTGGCGACAGGAACCTAGTGATGCTAAGTATGGTGTCTATGGACTGCTCAGCGTTCTGGACATTTTTCCCAGAAGTCCAGCGAAAGAAGGTTTATTGCGCCCGGGGAAATACACTGTGATGTCCTCACCGGACATTCCAGCCTGGCGTGCGTGGGCTATCACCGGCCTTCCCAGCCTGGCATGTGTGGGCTATCACCGGCCTTCCCAGCCTGGCATGCATGGGCCATCACCGGTATTTCCAGCCTGGCATGCGTGGGCTATCACCGGCCTTCCCAGCCTGGCATGCGTGGGTCATCACCGGTATTTCCAGCCTGACACTTTTGGGTCTTTGAATAGCTTGATAATTGCCCTTCTACTGGTGACTAAGCACCCAATTTGTTTGAACATGACATCCCCGGACATTTTGTTTTTGTCATTAAAGCTTCAATCCGGACCTTTCAATGGTTGGATTTCTGGGACCAGAGTTCACGTTAAGCAGCGCTTATTGCGTGAGCCCTGACCCTTACCATCCGAACGTGCAACGCTAGGTCAGTTGTGGAATTTAGAGGCGAAAGTTTAGCGTGCCGCAATGCTCGGCGCGGTCCATCCTGTCGTCTGACGTCAAATGACCTTCAGCGAGGCCGCAGCCACCGGCCGCAGGCCACAGGTCAAGGGCAAGGACAAATAGCGAGCGCCCAAAGCGGCTCGAACCCGCCCCGCCACGGGTGGGTGGATCGGAACGCAGGCGATTTATCTAACTGAGTCAACGGGACGGATGTCTGCGATGACGGGCGGATGGACATTGAGCAGGATCACGTCAAACACTCAGCCTCGCGAAAATGCAGGTAACATTCCGCTTGTCAATAACTTCAGTCTAAAACGGGCCAGCTTCTGGAGCGTAGGCTTGCGGGCTGAATTCCGTGGAGTATAAGGTGCTGTTGATTTAGGCTTTTTGTCCTTAGATAGATGAATAACAAATCAATGTTTTTGACGAAAACACTTAGAAATACCTAGGTGGTGTCGAATACTATGATGAATATACATGCTTACCATCTCAACACTCGATCGGCTGATTACGTCTCCCATTACTCGTTTGGGCACGTCTCACCATGGAAATAGCTCTTTCGGCGACAATGCACGCTATCAGCCTACAATCCGCACGCTTTATTCCGCTGCAGGGCAAGCCCATTATGTCAGGCCGGCAATAGACAAGGTCTGCTCGGCCGTGTGGATGAGATAAAGCGCACTCAGCACTAAAAGCATTGCAGAAGGTGCTTGCTTCGTTGAGCGACAGGAAGATTCGGCTGTTCTTTGCGAACCGTGCTTGCCCGAACCCCAATGTTCGTTTTGGGCATGCGAATCCCAAACATTCCCCGCCCGGCGTCCCGTCCTGCCGGCCGACGTAGTTCGTCATCGCGACAACAGATGTCGCCGCGGTACCGTCCGCCCGTGCTCGACTTTGACACTGGGGGGAACGTCAGAGAGGAGCGGGACGTTTCTGCTGACGACTGCGCCGCGTCACCGCCGCTGACGGCAGGCCCGACAACGAATCGGTTATTGTGGCTTACTGGCGCCGCCCAGCCTCCTCAGCTTCCGACGCCCAAACTTCCGGGGAACTTTCCTTCCGCGAAGGGCCGTCGAGGCTCCAGTCCCCGAAAAGTCCAGGAAAACGTGCATGCGGGTCACTGCGCCGCTGGCGGTAGGCCCTCCAATGTTCCATGGGTGCATGTGCTAAGGGTCATTTTGGCCTGCCAGAGGTGGTCGTACACGATTTTCTGCTCGTCCGTGCGGCCGACCCTCCGCTTTGTAGCCATCGGGCACGCGGGAGCCGCACGCCGCGTTGGAACTGGTTTGTTTGACAGTCAGGTATAGATAACTTGATGCGAAGCTTCTGGCTAAGTATTCAGACCAGGATCATGTCAGGGCCGAACAGGCGTGCATTCCGCTCTCCACCATCTCAGCGACGCATTCTCATCCTACTGCACGTCAGCCATGCTCATGGGGAGATTACAATGGCATACCTTGAGCGCATTCACAGCGTACCAAGAACGTTCTTTTCCACGTGACGTCACTTGACATCCCGTATAATCTTTGCCGGACGCGTTCGCAGCGCTAATAATTTTCTCTTAACATTTTTGTAACTTTCGTTACAATAACTGCGCATGTCAGACAAAAGCATTCACGTCCGCACGCACTACCCGTGCTCCCAACAATGAAAACTGTGAGTAACAAATGACACGCTTTTCTTCATCCGTCATTGACTGCAAGCATCCAAACTCGCTTGTTTGTGGTGGAACTTGTTGCGCGATTTCTGTCTCACTTCGATCAGGTGGAGGAAAAAAGATGCTGTGCGTCCGGCAAAGCTCCTACGTGACGCCGCTGTGGATATCAAAAGGCATAGAGACTAGGGATATGACGTCATGAATGACGTCGATGACATAGATTCTTTGTTGTTCGGATCGCTGCAAGTATACCCCTCATGGGGTTGGGTCTGTTTTCGCGCCTATCCTTGAAATCAAAATTGTGTGGTGTAGATATCGCACGATGTGTATGGTGTGAAGCAGCAAGGTAACGGCAGTAGGGTAATGCTGAGAGAATGCTCCCCGACGCTGGATTTTTTTCTGGATTTGGCTCTGCTCAACACCATACCTCCGAGAAAACTATCACTCGAGAGTGATCTCGACCGAGCTTCCAACGGATAGGACTGTCTGTTGGACCCTCATAACTAAGCCCCAACGGGTGTATACAAGTCAGCATAACTGTGCGCCCACACCCCAGCATCCTCTGGAGTCGGAAACTGTCTATTGCGAGCTATTTTTGATGTGGTGAATGTGCCTGGTGGCTGGCTGAGGCGAGCGCTGAGCTGAAGGCTACATTTCCGGAGCTACCAATTAGAAACCGTCTGATTGAGGGAGCCAATCAGGGGTGTGGCGTGTTTTCCAAAAAGTCTGGTCCTTCCATTGTATCTACTGCTTCTCTGAACAGTCGCCACTGAACTGTGATGACTAGCGATACTAATTCATTACCCACAGAGCTTTTGCGTCCAGAAACAAACTTACAGAATGAGGCAGCAGATGAAGAGTACGATCGCGGTGACGGACTTGAGTATCTTAATCAGGAGAGTGCATCACTTCTTGCCAGAACTCACATGGTCTGTCAGTTATTCATTTCTTGCACTGTGTGCGCACACCGTGCTGAATCAGTGTTTATGTTGAATAAAGCTAGATACATTACAGCGAGATAGTATTTAAAACATTACTCTAATAAAAGCGCAATGTGTGCAACATCAAATTGCTCCCATAGTTCAAGCGAAAGAAATAAGCAAGCTTAAATAACTGTTACCTACAACCATCAAACCGAGCACTACTCGCGTCGCTGCGCCCCCCACTCGAATCAAATGAACATAATGAAAATGAGCGTGGGCGAGTAATGTGCATTTGCATTAAAAAAGTTGAGATGCATGTCAACTTTGCGGCACGACATAACGTGACAATGGCTGTCCAAAAAATCAAAATATTTCTGCTCTGTCCGCCCAATTTTCGATCAGACTTTTAAAATATTTGCAATTCCAAAAATTTGGAGTCCATTCGGCACCTCTATTTGGTACCCAGCGAAGCTCCAGCCACAGAATAATGTTCAAAATCCAGCATCAGCCGTTGCGTGTATTTGGTCATCCGACACGTCGCATTCTGTCTGAGAACCCTCCCACTTTGGCGCATGACTCAGCTGTTGTTCGCCGTCTCTGTCTGAGAACCCTTCCACTTTGGCTTATGACTCAGCTGCCGTTCGCGGTCTCCGTCTGTGAACCCTCCTACTTTGGCGCATGACTCCGCTGTCGTTCGCCGTCTCTGTCTGAGAACCCTCCCACTTTGACACATGACTCAGGTGTCGTTCGCCGTCTCCGTCTGTGAACCCTCCCGCTTTGGCGCCTGACTCCGCTGTCGTTCGCCGTCTCTGTCTGAGAACCCTCCCACTTTGTCGCCTGACGCCGCTGTCGTTCGCCGTCTCTGTCTGAGAACTGCGTTACGGCATAGGCTTGCGTTATGAGCCGGACGCGTCGAGCCCACCGTCTCGGGCGGCTCGGGCGACTGCTATGACCCCGGCATCGTCTCTCAACAAACAGGCAATCGCAGGCGCCGCGCGCGGAACCCGATCAACCACACCACCCACATCAACACCGAAGTGACGGCCATGGTGACGCCACACTTCGGACGACGTCATACCCGATGTGTGACGTCACAGTCTCCGCTGACGAGCGGGCTATCACAGGCGGACCGGCCGCCGCCTGTTGTCCGATGGCCGCATGACGCGCGTCTCGTCGGCGCGGTATCCGCGGCGGTGCGCCCGTATATAGCCGCTCGCCGCAATGGCAGGGCCAGTATGCCATGTCGCCACGTGCCCTCGGTGTCCAGTGCGAGAGCGTGCCGCGCCCACGTCCCGTCGCCGACCGCCCCCGTGTCCACCGCAGCCCCGTGGAAGATGGCCTGGCCTGCGCCGCACGCGGCCGTCGCCCAGCCGTCCACATATGAGGTCGGTTCGCTTCTGGTGTCTGCGCCAGTGGGTGCCTTGACGCGGGCTAGTTTGGCGGCCGTTTTGGAGGAGCACTGGGGGCGTTCTGAGAGGGAGCGGCTCAAAAGAGCAGCGCATGCCGCGCGCCGGCTGTTTTATCAGAGAAATCATCGCGGATTCGAGTCTATTGAGCGGGCTAATTTGAATTAGGACGATCGCAGTGGCAGGACCGGGCGGGTCTGCATAACAGACCGGTCCAGAAGAGCCTTTGAAACGTCAGCCTCAGATGGCTGGCCTGACGCCGGCTGGGAAAGCGGCGTTTCCACTCGCAGCATCCTTTCTCCGCTTGACTTATGCAAATAAGAATTCAATCAATCCGAACTTTAATCTTCCTCCAAGAACAACTACAAAATCCAAATTAATTGAGGCCCTGTGAGAAAAAACGTCACGGCTATTGATTAGCTCTAAAGCGACTTATGGCGGCGTAGCATTCTGTGCCGGCGGACGGACCGGTCGGTCGCCACCGTCTGTTTCAGTGCTTTGTTGGACCGGAATTTTTATGCAACATGCCATGCGGCCGCGATTTTTCTAAAGCCCGGGCCCATTCTTTTGCCTTTTGTCCGTGGAGCAGACAGGATTTAATTATTTTAAAGGGGTCAGGAAGGGTGACGCCTGAGACCGGCATCTGGTGGAGTTCAGTGCAAGCGTAGCTCTTCCGCAGACCGTTTTTGATGTTCTAGGCTGGTGGCTTCCTGTGGTATAAGCACGATGCATATGCACAACTAGAGCCTTTTGTAGCACCAACTTACGAAGCGTCTATAAACTTCATGCAACCCGGTCCAGCTCACGTGGTGCGCTACATCGGGTAATTTCCGGCGCACAAAGCACACACCGTGGCCACTTGTTTGCGAGCTAAGTTTGTAGTGCATCCCCACTCGGTTTTATTTACATGATAGCACCACTCACCGGAGAATGCGTCGCCTTGTTCGGCTTTTTTTGCAGCTGGCTAGAGGAAGCGGCACTTTTTGTGCCGGTTTTTGTTGGCGGGGCCGGTTTTTTGTGTATCGCCGACCGGCTCACGGGTTGGAATGCGCGGACCGGCCCCGTCCCGTGGCGGCGCCGCTCACGGCGGCAGGAGGGTGACGAGCTCACCAGGCCGGCAGACCTTTGTGTCGCGGCCCTTCAACAACAGGCCAACTAGCCGGCTCAGCTCCACCCAGGGGCCCGTGTCTACGTATCCTGGGCAGGGGAGGGGGGGGGGGGGGGGCGTCCTCCGGAACGTATCGGTGGTGCGGTTTATAGATGGTCCTCTCCTGCCCCGAGGGCGTGGGCTGGGGTGGCGCGGTCGGTTGACAGGAAGGCTCTAAGGACATCCAACGCCGGCGCCGCCACCGCTCCACCGGAAGACACATGTGTGTCTTTGGTCTCGGGACGGCCAGACTGCTGGGTTGTCGCGCCGCTGCCGCGCAGAGAGGCGACCATCCGAATGACACTGAACTCGATCACGGCGGGTCAGGCCGGCTGTCACGGCGGGTCAGGCCGGCTGTCACGGTGGGTCAGGCCGGCTGTCACGGTGGGTCAGGCCGGCTGTCACGGCGGGTCAGGCCGGCTGTCACGGTGGTCAGGCCGGCTGTCACGGTGGGTCAGGCCGGCTGTCACGGTGGGTCAGGCCGGCTGTCACGGCGGGTCAGGCCGGCTGTCACGGTGGGTCAGGCCGGCTGTCACGGTGGGTCAGGCCAGCTGCCACGGTGGGTTAGGTCAGCTGCCACGGCGGGTCAGACCGGCTGTCACGGTGGGCAAAGCCGGGTTATTTTGTCGCGGCGGTTCTGGCCGGGCTCGGCGGTTACGGCGGCCGCGGCGGGTCTGACCCACTGGTACGGCGGGTCAGACCGAGTCCGGCGGTCATGGCAAGTGTCTTTGGAGTCGCTGACGCACGAGCAGTACTTGAAGTAGTGTGGATGGGAGGGGGGGGGGGGGGGTAGGGGCAATTCCACTAACACAGACGCGAAATGTCCGCATGGCACATCATATATCTGAAAGTACAAGGGTGCGTATAGTATGTGTGCTTCGAGCCCCCAGGGGTACAACTGCGTCAGGTTTCCCCATGGCACCGTCCGGGGCGAATGTGCACCGCTGCAATCAATCATGCAGGATGCCGACTGACATGATCCTTAGCGTCCTGTTTTATCACCCACTGTGGAAAGCAATTTAAGCTCAACTAGTGCCCCGCGTAATTAGGGGCAGCAGTGGCTGAAGTTAAATTTGATAGTGGTTCGCGGCCTGAGTAAAAATGCCCTTAAACCTGGCAAGCGGTGCTAAAGAAAACGACCTAAGTAAAACGATATACTCCTATTGATGTCAACTTGGAAAAGTTGCCGTCATATGCAATAAGTACGTTAAATCAGCGTAAATGCTGTTTAAAAGAGTTGCCTGTTTCATATTCCTGACGTTATATCGAGGTTTTTAGCGGAAGTGATGACTTCCGACTTATTATCACCGCACGCTGATTGGCCTGATCGAGCTCCTCTCCCTGTCGGTCACAAGGCCACCTCCAAATGATCGCGGAATCGACATGCTGGGCGGGTCTAGTTAACAGGCATTATACAGGCAGCATGTCTCCAAACCGGGCTGCCGGTTTGGGGACAGGCTTCGATTGCCTGCAGACCGTCCCCGGTGTCTGACTCGACCAGGGAGGGGGGGCTGACTGGCTACCGTACCGCCTCCCGACCAGCCAGCTATCGGTATTGGCTCCCACTTAGAGATCAGTCTCATCACACCAGTCTTATCAGTCCTCCACTCCCATCCTGTCTCATCCCGTGTCTCTAACCTTCGGACAGTTGCACGAATAGCGTGGGGTCTGCTTCGTTAACCTCCGCTCATACCATGTTTCAGGTTACGACATGTAATGCATTTAACCCTTAACTACTCCCTCTCTTGACACAGGGGCCATATAGCAGATACAATGCATAAAGTATCAGAATGGAGCGGGCGCACTTCCGTTTGAGAGGAAAGTTAACATATATCCGGTTTGGGCACCCGAACATTGAAAAAGTGTCCGTTCCTGTGGTTTCAGGTGAGCTGTCTGCTCTGGTATTTTTGAAGAGACCCCGACCGCATAATATGTTCAGATTGATCCGCATTATTAGCCGACGTAGTGAAATGCAATGACTCAAAAACACCAACTTGCTGTTTGATATCAATGCCTTTTGGAAAATGTCGCCGCTGGTATGAAGTAAGGTTGCGGGCCTCGCTGCTGGCACGACAGAGCCAGCATGTCCCACTGATCCGCTAGGTCTCGGTCTTGATACTAGCCCCCAGTGTATTTATTGGCTTTAGCCTGTAACATCCGCAAGTATGCATTGCTTCAAATTCGGGGAATATTCCATAGCCTTAGGACCGTTCCCCTGGCGTCCCTTGGTTCACGCCAGTGTTGCGACCCTCCCCTTGTTGTCCGATTTGTCCCTCCAACTCGACCAAACGTGCCCGGCACGCGTTGCCCGACCCGTCCCCCAGAGCCAGCCCGGACCCAGGCAACAGTCAGCTGGTGACCACTGCGTCCGGTCGGCCGGATTCACGCGGCGTCAGCTGAGTAAAGGGTTGAAATAAAGTATGCGGGGCCCGGCTGGCACTGCCGGGTTGCGGCCCGACGGGCCGTTTTTTTATGGCCGTCGCGCTGTCCCCTCCCCGGGGCGGGGAGCGGCCGGAGGGGCACGGATACGTGAGGAATTAAATGTGCAGAGAAGCGGGCTGATTGAAAAAAGGTCGCGGACTGGCAGTCAGTGGTGAGCGCGTTCAGCTGGTGGGAGGTCGCGGGGCTGACAGCTGACAGCAGAACCCAGCTGGTAGGCACGTGGCCGCACCATGGCCATCCAAATGAGCCAGGCCGCCGTGATCTACGCCATGCGACAGTTCCTGCAGAAGGCGGAGCGTCCAGTAAGTGCCGAGTTGTCTATTCTTAGTTTGCAGGTGGTAACTATTCAGTTACCCAGTGGCCATTCCACGGCCAAGGCCAGACTCTCGGTCGGCGTGTCAGAACTGACCTTGCACTGAAACTGGTCCGAGTGGCCGGGCGTTATTGATGGCCGGATACAATGACTCGTGTGGAAGGGTTGCGTCATGGACAGCCGCGCTGCCGGGAAAGCAGCACCGCCGGGCCGGCGCCGGCCGCCTGCGATGCTGCAGGTCAGTGCCGGCTGGCGGCGTGCCGCCGGAGCTCTGGCGACAGTGCTCAGACGACGGTCCTGGTGCTAGGTCGTGCTCAGGCGGCCACCCTGACGCCTGTTGTCACAACAGGGCAAGCAAGCCGTCTGACAGTCCGGCTCATGAGAGCGTTGGGTTGGTCCTGGCCGGCGGGGCGTTCCCAGTCCGGGCCATGGAGTGATGGCCCGACAGGGGCAGCAGTCCCACCGGAGCCCCCCCCCCCCCCGACACCCTCCCCTCCAACGGCTCATGTACCGTTGGGCGCGCCGGGCGGGCGCAGGGGGCCAGGTGTCCCCCGTTTGTGGCGTCTTGTTGTTGACGCGCTCGGATTCGCGGAATGTCCGGCTATTTTAGTCACAACAGCGGCGAACGCCGCCCCCCCCCCCCCACCCCCCTTCCGTGGCCGTGGGAACGGATGGCTTCGTCTGCCGGCCAGTGGCGAACGGGAACGTCAGCTGACCAGGGTCCGGCGTGATTCACCGCCGGACAGAACTTAACTGTCCGCGCCTCCGAGCCTGGAGTCACGCGTCGGGCTTCCGGCGGCCCCAGCGCCTGTCTCGAACGGGACGGTGCAGAGCGTGCACGTGCGCTGTGCGGCCTGTCCGGTGCGGTCAGATAGGCACGTCCTGCGGGGCGGAGAATAAGCTGTGTGCACTTGTCACGGCGCAACGGCACTCGGCGCTTAACCTTCGTCCATGGCCGTGCGCCTGCCTGCCAGAGCCAGGCTGGAGACGGGCCGCTGGGTGGCGCCGACTGGTGAGTGGTCACTAGCTGCCGAGTCTTCGGTGCAGCCAGCCCCGACCTGTCCTGCCGGAGTCCTCCGACAGCACGCTGTCCCGCACCGCCGCGGTGCCGCTGAGCGCTGCGGTGACCCCACACTCCTCGGGACACAGGCCGGAGGTGAGCTCTTCGCTGATGACCTGCTCGTCTCTGAACGGTCAGAGCGCCCGGCCGTCATCAGAGCCGTCGCCGCCGCCCCGTACGTAGCGCGGCGCTGAGGACAGCCCTCAGCGGAGCGGCTGAGTCAGCGTGGAGGGCTGGTCTCAGCTGCGGCCGTCTGTCAGCGGCCGGCGGTGGCCCGCCACGGCCCCCTCCCCCTCCCCCCGGTGAAAGGCGTCCGAGCGAGCCGCGCCGGCCGAGGGGCACCCTCGCCGCCGCCGGCCACTGTTTGTTTACCCTGCCGGCACCCCCGTCCGGCGCCGCTCATTGGTCGAGCGAGGCGCAGACATTTCCGCTCAGCCGGAATGGCAATGAGGCTCGGCCACTAAAATAGTGACGGCAGGAGGGTGGCCAGGTGCGCGCGCGCTGGCGGCGACCGTCGGTCACGAACGGCCTGTGAGTGCTGATCATCGCGCCTGAGGAGCGAGCTTGACCGGGGCGAGAGGCTGACGTCTCGCGGGGCTGATGGGAGCCGTGCACGTGAGTACCGGCTAGCGAGCTTCCTTCCCTCCCGCCCGCTGCGTGTCGGTCCTCGGGTCAGGTCTGGAGGTCGGCGTCACCCGTCAGGTAGGGCGGCAGCGACGCGCCTGAGCTGCTGTCACGGGTACCCAGACGACCGACGGGAGGAGGGGGGGGGGGGGGGGGGCTGCACGCACCCGGCGCAAATCGGACATCTCGCGACCGTCCTGTGCGACCTGACGTCACCGTCCGATGTCGTCAGCACGATGAGTGACCCGTGCCGAGCGGCCAGCCGGCGCCGTCAGGGACTCGGAGAGTCAACAGGTCAACGACGGCGGACGGCGCGTCGCGCGCGCCGGACGCCGGCCGTCGCGCGCCTGTTTACAGAAAACCGAGGAAAAGCAGACCGGGGCGACCGCGTCCTCCCCTGGTCATTTCAGTGTTTGTTTTCGCGAGTTGGATTGGGCGCGGCGACCTCGATAGGAGCGAGTACAAACTGGCGCCACTTCCCGCACCGTCCACGGTAAACATGGCGCGAAGTCGCCCTGTGACGGCGTGCGCGTTTTGGCGCCGTTTGAACTGGCGCGCCGCCGACTCGAGACGTCGCCATGGCAACCAGCAGAAGGCTTACATCAGGCTGACTTATGTCATGCCGAGGCTAAGTCATTTAGTCATTACTCATCGTTTTATCGTCATCGTTTAGTCATCAGCTCTACTGGCATGGCCATGAGCTAATGAAGATCCCTGCTGCGTTGCAGTAGATCACTGGCGTGAAAAGGTTCTTACGGTAAAGGAATCCCGTGTCGACACGAGGCTTTCACCGGAGTGCATTTGAAATCCTGTCAAGTTAGACAAGTTGTAGGTAGGTATTTGACCGATAGCGTCCGACGTCTACAGCTCTGGACGCAGTACGCTGGACTGCTTAGGTAACTGAGCCGAGACGCAGGCAATTTTGTGAGCGTCCCCTGTAAGATCTAGTCCTGTACGTGGCTGAAGGCTTCACCAAAATCGCAGACTGATCGTCTTCTTACTGTTCGGCCCTACTTGTGCTACGTGGCATCAGCAGCTGCCGGAAACAGGTGGGCAATCGGATTGCCGCACCTTGTGACGTCACGGACGTGTGGCGCGGCCGTGATTGGTGGTTTGTCGCGGCGGTGAGCGCAGACGGCCGACGCGGAATGAAAAGCGTTTAGTAGAGGTGGTAGACTTTAATCTGGGTGTTAAATTTTGACTGTCGGGCCCGTCGCACTGTTTTATTGACAAAATTTCTGCGTGTGGCCCTTTCCCGTTTTATTTTATTTTGTTGGGGGGTTGAGCTTAATAACGCGTGCGATGCGATCGGGCGACACAGTCTCGTACACCCCTTGACGAGGAAACCATCAAATTTTGTTCCGATAGCCTGCCCCGAACCGACATTTCGAACATGGCTGCAGGCAAATGCCCCACAACAAAACTATAAACAGCGAAACAGCTTAACTATAGTTGGGCAAGATCACGTGGACTCAGCCTGGCCGAGTAAACGCTCCCACTGCTGAATCCGGAAGTGCAATATCTTTAAATTCACAAGGTGACATGGGGTTTAAAAAAAGAACGCTGGAAACGTGCGAATCTGTGGGCCAGTGTCCTCTGCGTGCACGTTCTTCCTGAACCGTCCTCCGGTGAGCTGTGAGCTACTTGTCCGGAGCCGAATGGTTGGGGTGGGAGAAATCGCTGAGTCGCTGAAGTGACAGCTTGGACCGCTAAAAAGCCCCCACTCAGCACGCGACGTCTGTATTCGTCTTCATTACGGCATTTATCGCCGCATGAGCGGCAGCTGTGGCGTTTAGACGTCCAATGGACCATTCATTCCGTTGTGTGTGCAAGTGTTTTTGAACGTCACCATCAGCAGGAAAAGCACTCGGCGCAGTAAACAGGGCCGAGTGTTGCCTGTTTTCGCCCGGCTCGGATTTGGGTCAATGTTGGGGCCGGCTCCGCCATGGGAGAGCTGGTAAACAAACAGGGCGGCGGGGGACGGCGGCCACGGCCAGCGCCAGCGCCAGCACCAGCGCTCGGTGGCCGGCCCCTCTCACCGCCGGGCGCCGGCGGCGCGTGCACAACAGACGTCCCCTCGCCGCGTCCGGGCGCCGCGTATTTGTGAGTCTGCGGCGGGCAGCGGTCCTGCAGACGAGCTCGGACGCCTCGGCTTTTTTGCGGTCATCGATGGGGTGATGAGGGTGAAAAACGGAGTGGCGGCGTGGTGACCAGGAGATCATGTGTGCGATACAGCAAAATTGTCTGTTTTGGTCGTTCTCGGCACACTTGGCCAAGCGGCGTGCTGATTGTACCAATTTTCGTGCACCTTATTGTCGTGCATCATAGCTACGATCTAATCACATGCCGGCAAATTTTCGACCTACATTTTGACCCCCAACCATGGAGCGATCAGAGTTAAAACAAAACATAGCGAGGATCACTCCCTTTGACGCAAAACAAGGCGAACACGAACGGCTAGGCGTCTTCTGCGTGACTCACCGCGCTCCTAACCCCCCGTTTGCCGTACCGGTGCCCGTGGTGCTGTCGCCTGCCTTGTTAGACGCGAGCATAAAACACGGCCAGAGAATGAGGCCGGCCGTATGCGGGAAGGCGTGCGGCCGCCGCCTCCGCTCCTGCGACAGCCCAACATGGCATTACGGCGCTTATTATTGGGTATTGGTGGAGGGCTTTGTAGCATTAATTTCGCTGCCCGTCGTGCAATTCAAATTAGTTAGCGTCTGATTTGCATAAAAGAGAGATGAAATGTGTTTTTGCTTGAGAGGAGAAGTTCTTTTCCTAGAGGGTGACGATGCCCCTTTGGCTCGGTCTCTTCTTTGTCAATCTTAGATCCATTGTCCCTCAGTGGCTGGTACTAGAAAAAGAGAGATTAACAGACGCTCCTTTTGTTTAAATCTTGCTGCCTGAAAAACAGTCCCAGTCTTAAATGCTGCTTAAGCTTATGTTAATTTTCACGCTGGCTAAAAGGCCCCGAGACAAACGTGGTGCCATTTTTTCCTGTTCTCCGCCTAAACGCTCCAATGGTGCTGAAGTATTTGCATTTCATACACGATATCTCTTCTAACTAATTAGAGCTACACTAGATGCAAATAGCTGTGCAAACTTTTAAAAATTTACATTTAATGGAAAAAAGCTTGAATGGATTAGAGAAGCAACGCCCAAAGAAAACAGTCGGGCATCTGTGCGACAAATGTGCGTCGATTGGCGGCGTTCGTTGCCCGCGCGGCCGCGATCTTCAGAGGAGCGCTTAATTGTCCCGTTGTCGAGCACACCAAATTGGATCGAGGCGGTGGGATTAAAAATGACGACCGAGCGTCGTCTGACTGGAGGGGTGTTTCGCTGAGTGGCGGCTTCTGGAGCGGCGCCGGTGCGGCGCTGGCGCCGGCGCCGGACGCGACGAGGGACGTGACGAGGGACGTGACGAGGGGCGTGACGAGGGACGTGGCGAGGGACGTGACGATAGGCCTGACGAGGGACGTGACGAGGGACGTGACGAGGGGCGTGACGATGGGCCTGACGAGGGACGTGGCGAGTGCAGCACGGCACGCTGTGTATCCCCCTATTGGTGCTCACTAACTGCTAATCACCACTCGCTCACTCCGCGCACGCTGTGCGTAATGCGCGCGTTAAATTTTCTATCTTGAAAGAGCGGCACACTTTTCATCAAGAAATGGATGTAAAAGCGAATGTGTTATCCGCCCTCAGCTTACCTGCCAGCAGGTATGCTGAAAAATTACGTCTGAATCCCTGGTGGCTTGCTTAAGATTACCAAATCCATTTCATGTGATCAGTAACCAGCTTTATAGATAAATAAATAAATAAATATGTATATATATATATATATATATATATATATATATATATATATAGTAATGTAATATCGGGAACCCATCATGCGGCTTCTTTAATTCCCCACCCCGTCACATCGATGAAGATGGAATGCGTACAAAGTTGATTGGAAAACGACACACATTATTTCTCACAGCTATCATCCGCAGGTAAATTGTTTATATTACATTATCCAATGAGCAAAAAAATGTGCTCATGAGACATATTTCCGTTGACAAAAATCTATCAAATGCACATGTGATGGCATGCACTACACGAAGGAAAATTAGGACACCATCAATGAACTATGCCTGCGCATTGTCGTGCGCGTCAAGAACATGCCGCCAGATGCCCTTATTCTTGGGATGGCGTCATCGCGGTCTCCGACCATCGTGTCCATTTCCCGCCGTTTCCAACCAATCGCACTTCGCGCTGTCTGCGGCTGGCTCGAGCAAAAATCTTAATACATCACGGTATCTGCGGAGACAATCGACTGCAAAAAGACGCTTAACGTGAGTCCGCCGAGAGGTCTTTATTTGTCGCGGCCGCGCCGTGGACGCCGCCAATTTATCTAAACGCCAAAAACGCTGAGAAATGGTCGGAAAGGTAACCGTTGAAAAGCGGGAGATGCTGATGCGGCACAAAAAGATCGATTTGTGAAACGAATGATACGCGAATCGGCGTGAGAAATTAACCGTGCGCCGATAACCGAGATGAATCGAGCCGGTCTTCCGACGTCCACCTCGGCGCCGCCGACCAGGTCCGGCCAAGTTTTCCGCCGCCACCGCAGGCGGGAGGAACCCAAAATGAAATAGTCCGCCGGCTCGTGTAATGGCCTTCCTGTTTGGTATCGCCGCTAATGAGTCAAAAAAGGAAATTACAGACGCTGGAGGAGCTGCCATATTTTAGCAGCAGCCCATTAACGCCACGGCTAGGCATCCGGAACGGTTTCTGAACATGCACATTCTGGAAAGTTTATCGTGAATTTTTAAATAGCCCAGATTGTTAAGCGCGCCATTTGCATGCTGTTAATTTTTCATCAGCGAGTCCGCCAGAGCTGTGAGATGGCCGACAATCAGTGTAGCTCCTCTGGCCCGGTTGCAGCTCTGGGCGGCCGCCGGGGCTTGCAGCGGACCAGGTCGACGACTCACCTGCCGCACCTCTTGCCAGGGCAACGCCCTCTTCCGGGCACGCCGTTCGAGGGCGCACCCATTTCGAGCGCGCCCAATTAATGGGCAGATTTTTCGCCTTAATTTCCGGAGCGGCCGTGGGGATTTTTACGAGGGCCGACCGGAGACGACATGGTGGAGGCCGTATCTGCGACCGGCATCGGCAGAGAACCTCTCTTAAACGCAGGTGTAGGGAGCAGACACGTGGGAGCGCTGCAAACGGCAGGAGCAGCACGGTCCGCCACTTTTGTAGGCACCTCATAGGTCGTCACCATCCCGGTGTTTGATAGACGATGCTGTGTACTATGTGCTGTCTTGGCCTAATGTCTGGTTACGTTTATGACGGCTTCAGATGATGTCAGGATTAAAATCGATGATTAATTGGGGTCGTGCTGGTGGGCGGCAATGGTTCAGCGATGGAAGTGAAGCTCAGGTATGGAAGAGACGAGACTGATACAGCGTGATTCTGTCACGAGACGGTGATTCAGCGATGGACACGGCGTTCGGTGGAGGGATCGTGGTTCGGAGCTGGAGGCGGTGGGACTGACGCAGCCGCCCTATTGCAGGACGATGGTTCAGTGATGGGAGCGGTGGGACTAACGCAGCCGCCCTATCGCAGGACGATGGTTCAGTGATGGCGGTGGGACTGACGCAGCCGCCCTATTGCGGGACGATGGTTTAGTGATGGAAGCGGTGGGACTGACGCAGCCGCCCTGTTGCAGGACGATGGTTCAGTGATGGAAGCTGAGGAGAGGGACGAGACGCATCAGTCGTCGGCTATCAATCTTAGCACGCCGCGTGGTCGCGCGTCCAACGGCGTGGAGGGACACGAATCGGTGGTAAGTACACGTGTCGGAGGGGCCCGCGGGGATACCGGACCACTGAATCGGAGCTGTACATCTTACGCAATGTGGGGCGTGGTGAGCTCTGTTTCAATTAATAACAGCTCCTGAAGCCGTCGAAGTTAAATGTATCAAATGGCGCGTTGAATTCCGTAGTTTGTAGGTCCGATTTCTGATTCGGCTACAGTACGGTCATGCTCAGGCACTCAATAGGCAGTGCTAATGTGAAACCAACAAAAGCCCCATTGCCGTGATATAGATGCTTGGGATATTTTAGCGCAGCCCTCCTGTCTGGACCGGAACTGACACGGCCCGTAGACACTGCAGGAGCTACCTATCCGACTCCTCGCTTGCGATCATCTCTTATAGCGCGATCAGATGCCCTGGTGTCCATGATAGAGCATCGCTCTGACATTGTTGAGGACGTGCACCAAACTCAGAAGGAGACCAACACTGTCCAAATGGCATCATCATGATCAAGCTGCGTCGTCATAATCAAGTTGCGCTACCATAATCAACGCACTTCGTGTGTCGTTATAAGCCGTGTACTAACGCACAAAGGGTTTTCCGATGCAAAAATTGTCGCAGATACCGAGATATTTTGTCACACTACCTGGCTGATCACCAGACATGCTGTTTGAAATAGCGTGCTGCACCTCGGCTCCTATTGATTCTTCCCGACCACGGCGCGTCGCAGCGTTTGCAAGGTGATTCGAATTTGGAAAATGATACGTTGCGCCGTTCGTCGCATCGAACGACTGTTTGGGTTCGCCTAGTCAAGCTGCCACTCTGTCATATTGTCGACAGCGGTGGTCGGCTTCGCTATAGATTATTGTCCGGAGCCGCGTAAAAACGATACTCGGCGTGCGCAACAAACAGCCCGTGGTTTCACCTGGAAATCAATGTCTCAGCTGTACATTTACCACTGGGTAGTCCTGCATTGTTTGGTGTCATGTGATTGGCTAAAGTGAAGACGATGCAACGGTCCCGACTTCAAATGACATGTCACCTGACCTGCCGATATGTTGTGGAAGCCATGACAGTCGTGGTGTATCTGCGGGTGTCTGACAATGGTTGTTATCTTCTTTCTATGCGACTCTTCGTGGCGCGAACTTGATTGAAGCCCCTCTTGCCCAACTAAATGACTGCTCGGCAGCCTTGTGCTCATATAGAACGAAACTTATGTATTTGTTTTCGGAAGCGGTGCTGCGCACTCCTCGACTTGCCATTCATGAACGCCTTGTCAACGCAATAAAACTACTTGTCGTCGACTCATAGCACATTCCTTTCAAATAAAAACGTCTTAGATGCAGGTGAAGACACGATTCTGGGATTTTATGTCACTGAGTTGACTCACTGAGCTTTTGTTTGCTATCGCGTCCTGACGCATCTAGCAGTGCTCAGCATTTGACTGAAGCACGACGCAATTTTCCCGTGCATGTGATTGCAATGCCCTGTAGTGCACGCGCTCATCGTGCCATACAAATAAAATCAGTTGTAAACTAGCAGTATACGTTTGAGGCACCATAATTGTTTAATGCCGCAGCCGTTCAGAGTTTCGGCCGAAGTCTGGCTGACTGGGCCGCGCATCAGTACCGGGTGGTTACTGGGATGTGAGGTAGTTGTGCGAGATACCATGGCTCGGTGGAGGGCACTGTCGCCCGACAGCGCCGACCAGCCTGTCCTGGTCGTCCAAAGCTTCATCCACTTTCCACTTAGACAAACTCGGGGACGACTCTCACTGATGCTGCTGGATTCGCGGAGGCACGGGGAGCAGGGATGGGTGGATGGGAGCATGAGAAGGTCTCTGTCCGCGAATATCATCCCACCCATCAATAGACCAGTGATGTTTTGATTGGTATAGTTGAACCCACCCGGAGACTGCTAACAAAAAGTTGCAGTTCTTCACGACCCAGTCTCGGTATTTGTAATTCTCATCCGCCATGGGCAGGCGACGGGCGCTGGTGCCGTCCTCGCCTGCCTCCAGCCATTTGCCAGCCTAAATGTCGGCACAGCTAGGATGCTGATGGCGCTATGACTGTCTTTCCTGAGCGATCAAATGATAAAATATTAGCAACCAACACAACACGTCTGTTAAGCAAGCGTGTGGGGACCGCGTCGTTGCGCGCCGTTGCTCTGGCTATTGACGTTATGGATGGTAAGAGATGAGGAGAAAGCGAGTGGCAGTCGTTGAGTCATCGCGGAGAACATGCTGTATCTCTTTAAGGGGGCTTTGTATCATGCTTGGCATTTGAAGGGAGTCGTATGACAAAAACAAATTGAAGATCTTGTTTTAGAATCGTGCACCAAACATCAGATTGTATCGCCTCCGACAGCCTGGTTTGGTGGTACGAGAAGGGGTGGTGGGCAGGGTGAGTGACAGGGCGAGATCGACTTACCCAATACTCAAGGCTCGTTTAGTTCATTAGACGCTCCAGTTTGATAAAGCTCCTATTTTTTTCATACGTGTCAGACATTTTTAGGGGCCTCCTTCGTTACACACCATTCGTAATATGCCAGAAGAGTACGATTTTGTGATTAGTCAAACATGAGGTGAAAAATTTTCTTCCTTGATGCGGAGAAGATTTCTTCCCATGTGTACTGGCCACATGACGGTCTTGAAACATGATGGTGATTCCATGAACTTCAGCGTGGTGTAAAATAATCGGCTATTTTCGCACCATTTTTTCTAGGTTTCTTACTCACTGCCGTTCAAAGGCGAGAAAGCCTAAGTGTTATTTTACCTAATGACGCTCAGCCCTTTTTGCCTTCAGGCGGGAGCATTGTTTTTAAACGCTTGTTTGCTGTTAGACTTCATCCTGGCAGAAGTGTATGTGGCATTCAAGCACAATCCTATAAAAAAATCGAGCACTTAACCGAGTTATCAAAAATGACTACGGCTCTTGAGGTAGAGCTCCTCTCACCAATCACATTTGAGATAAACCCTTATTTTGCTAGGTGAATTTGCGCATGGGTTTTTATTGTTTCTTTGTCTTTTTGTACATTTGGCAAGGTAGCAATTTCCAAGGTTTGAACTGGTCATTGGTGTATGCAATAAAATTCACACATATATGCTGAGCTCCTAAGGGCACTGCACATCAAGCTTGATTACACTGCTATCCTGACGAATATGTCTGCATCCGATCCATACAGGTTGGTGATAATGTTTATTTGCCCTGTGCTGCTACTCAATGGGACGGGGGGAAACTGATGACGCAGAATGATGACCGGATTTGCCTAAATGGGACAAGGATTAGGATTCGTATGCTGTCATCTATTTTGAAATGGTCGGTGTTTTTAGTTCGTAGCTGCCTATGTCTGTTTCATTATTTTTGCGGTCTGTTGGGTCTGATACTGCTCCCAATCTTCATCACTTTGAAATCGTGTATGAGTGGCATGCGTGAATGACACTCTAGCCGTGGACTTGGAATGCACTCTTATCAGGATTGATAAGACTGAATGCACTTATATTAGACTTGATATGACCAACGCAAGCATATGTTGGTAAGCATTCATGTATTCTGATTCGAAACGTTTCAGAGACCTAAGCAGCGGTGCTCATTGTGAGAACTGGTACGACAATGTAATGAAAAACAATTCACAGCTTCCCGCCGACAGTCAACTTGACCGCACACAACAGGGTTATAATTCTACTCTTTCGGTTGCTGCTTGATATATTATTGGAGTTTTGGGGGCGCGTCGGTTCAACGCTGTGATGAACGCATTTATCTCTCGAGTTAATCATGAATGGAATATTCCAGTTGTTAAGCTTTCCAGGAACACGAGACACTTTCAAATTCGACAGAGGAGACATTTTACTGGCGTGCAGTGCTCCGCGTCTATTGGTGCCTTCTGCCGAGGCTCTGAGTCAATACAGTTTTGTTTTGCTTACAGCTGCTGGCCAAACAACTCATCCCTAGTGTAAGCAACGCTCCGCCTCTAAATTCGATTTCATTTGCGATGCAGAGGGCCTAAATCTCCTGCATAAACACGGGAATTTTTGTCTGGACCCCATGCGCCGCAGACTCTGCAAACACAGTGTGTTTACTATTGCATCATGGTGAGAATTGCACGAGCCTATCTGAATAATAGAAGCCAGCCGGGCTGGGTGGCGAGCGAGGCCACAACATGACTGATACGCAAGAACACTGCAAAATTCCACGTTCCGTGTGCTTTTACAATTGTACAAAACATATTCGAAAGCCGCATGTTCATTCATCCAGTGGCAAATCACGACTCAGTGCATCCTTTTACCCGCGTCAATCTGTGTGGCCTCCCTTCCCGCTCCCACCTCATCGTCTGACATTTTGCTCCTTTCTAGTCCTTCTGGTCTCCTGTGCTTCCCTGCCGCTCCGCTCTCTCGCTCTTTCTCTTTATTTCCATTCCCTGTCCCTCTGTCGCTCCCCTCAGTATTGTCATGGCGGCCTCGATATCGAACGCCTCGTGCAGCCCCCATCCCGAAAGTACACGTTGTTTTGTACACAATATTGATAATGTAAACACGGTCCTGTTGACACAATTACAACGCGCAGACAGCCAAAACAAAACGCCCCTCTCCTGGTCAATCAATGCCACATTCAGCTGACGATGCGTCGCCGGTGGCGCTACGCACATTCGCTGCCTGTTTCGCTGCAGGATGCCTGCGACCAGTCGGAGTGGTGCTATCAGCGATGAGCGCGCCGCGTTCCTGAGCGCCTTCGCGACTTTCGCGCTGCACGGACGCGCCCTCTATGGACTTGGGGAAGAGTGGTTAGGCTGTCCCGCTATGTTCGTGTGTCGTGCGGCGCAGCGGCCGAAGAGTGCGACGCCACGGACAGGCGCGACAATCCCCACTGACCGTCAGGGGACGGGACAGGAAAACCTGGCTGAGCCCTGAATGATTTCCAGGGGTGTGGGGGCAGAAGCGCTCACAGATATGGATGCCACCGCGTCTTGACTGTTCCTGGGCTCAGTTCTGCTTCGGTGTCATTTCAAGCCATGCTTATGTTCAGACGCGTGATCATAAGTACAGCTTGGTTCATCGTGCATTGAAAATATCACCAACATTAGTTCTATAACGTCGTTTAGCAAGTACTTCCTGGTATATCAAAATTCAACAACTCAGCACTGAAAAATATTCCATGACGTCGAAAAATCAGAAGCTGAAAACCTTTCAATTTATATCAAGGAAAACGTACCTGTGGAAGCGCTCGTTTTTGCAGATGCGCTGGCCTCTGCGGGTTTTCGTGGCCTGTTTGGACCGCGGCGATTTGAGCATGTGTCAAAATCAGCAAGTAAACCATAATGCGCACTTAATTGGCACTTAGCATGATTTTGATTTGGGACACTAGATAGCATGGTGACTTGGTGTCTAAATAAAGGTGATTGTTAGGGTATATTGGTATATTGTTTCCAGGTATGAGCACATACCAGCATATGCCAGACCGGATGTACCAGGTGTGGGCATCTCAACTGGTGGCAATGCGAAATACTGCGGTGCAACCTACGAGAAAACTTTGAACGTAAGGACCAATCCTGTTTATGCGCTACTCAATAATCAAAGTTCAGTAAAGATCTTGTCTGCACGTTTTTGGTGGATTACATAAAGCAATTCCATTTAGCAGGAATTGCCACACATACTTGAAGGAGGGTCGTTGGTATCTTAGCCATGGTCAATATCCATCCAAAGTCAACGCATTTTTAAAGATCTTTAGACATTTAAACCAGCCGACACGACAAAAGGACAGTGAAAGGATTGATCAGAAAACAGAGGTTCTATTTCAGCCACGCGCTATGTCATTCTCTGCATGATCTCCCGGAGTTTCCGGAAACTTCTTGTACGTTTTGGAGCAACGTTTAACCTCGCAAACGTCAAGAATCATAGATATTTAAAAGCTGTAGCAAATTCAACCATATTTCCGGTCCGAACGCCCCGCACCAGTACGGTGCGTGTCTGGTGTGTTCTGAACGTTGTGCCGAGTACAATGGCCGTTCAAACAAGAGGCTCATCCAGGCAAAAGCAGACTGCTCTCCTTTTGAGTCGTTGCGGCCAATGCGCGTTCTTTCACACCGCGCTTTATTTAGATTACCCAAATTCATTCAATTATCAAATTTAGAAACAAAGAGGAAAAACTACTTGTGTTCAGACGAGTGTGAAGGCAATTAGAGCGTCATTGTTTACAAGTAGAAAAGAGGTAATTTAATAAGTCACTCATTTAAACCAGTGTCTGTGATGGGAGACGAAAATGGAACGAAGCGTTATATTTTTCACGCCGTCGTTCTCCTGAGCTAACCTATTTACGGCTACGTGTAAATCAGAAGGGCATTTACATCCGTTTGGATTGTCTTTTCCTTTTATATGTTTATATCACAACCATTCTGGTACTCATCTTTACCATTGGCTGGGTGATAAATAGGCGGGGGAAAAAGAAATCAAAGGATTGAAAGGGGAAAAGAAAGCTGGGGACAACAAAATTAAATGCACTTTAAAATACGGCCATACACATAAGACACATACTTAATCGTCCTGAGGAGGACTTGTCTGATTACATCAAGTACAAGACTCGTACCATCTAATATGGAAGTGCAGTAAGCCGAGACGACCGGTACCGCCTCGCTCCTCGGCTTCAAGTTCATATCTACGCATCTGCTGCTAAGCAGTGGCTATTCGACATCGTCGGCAACCGCACGAAAACTCAACCAGCTTAGCATTCTTACTGGTGCCCCTGCGCCGGTGGTCCTAGCCGTATCTCGTTTCCGGCCGTTTCCCTCTGGTCTACAACTTTCACAGTTGCCGCGTTCTTTTATTTTCAACCCCCGATCCCATCCTCAATCTTTCCAATGTGACAATATTTCGCCATCCTACAATAAAAATTTGCACCATTGCTGTCAAACGGCTCCCTCTGATTGCTGTAAAACGCCACCAGGGCTCTGGAGAGAGTTTAGTATACTTTATGGGATTAAGACAGAGTTTGCTGTTCCCCCGAGGCAGATCCAGAGGGGCGAAGACCGCTCGGGTTACGCTTGACGATGTCCAAACTGTTGTCCGGTCATAATATTGTCCTCTTCGGGTAACTGGCTTCGAATTTATTGGAGATGAGCCTCTTCCTGGAAGAATACTAAACCGGCTGCCCGCGACCGAGGTGGCAGCGGACACGCGATCAAAAGTGAGAGGGGTGAGAGGAGAAGAGCTTTCCCGCAGCGCGTCATTTGGCCTCGGACTGTCCATACGTCCGTCCGTCCGTCCGTCCGTCCTCAGTCCGTTCTTTGTTCGTCCATCCGTGTGTTACCACGCCCACTCGCCACGCTTTCCGCCCTTCCGTTTTGCCAGTGCTCTGTCAGCCTGTGTCCTTCCGTCCGTCCGTCCGTCCGTCCGTCCGTCCGTCCGTCCGTCCGTCCACCCGTCCGCTGTCATTCTCTTGTCCGCCCGTCCGCTGGTCCGTTGGTCGGATGTCGGATGTTGGGCAGGCGCGCGGGACAGCAGACAGCGTGGCCGCTTCCGGCCTGGTTATCGGCCGGCCACCCAGCCATCGGAGCGGGTCCGATTTGGCATCGCGGCCGGCCGCCGACGGGCTAACTCAGACGCCGTGGGCCAATAAACAGGCGAGCCGCTGGCTGATGCCGGCCAACAGCACCGAACCGCGTCTGGACGGCGCAGGCGGCCCTGTGGTGTGTCCAGACGACGCAGACAGAGCCTGGCGCTTATTTAGAAGGAGCAGATAGCACCGTAAGTTGGGCTCCATGAACTTCAGTGAGCGTGAAAGGCCATATTTTCGAAGACATAAGGTTTGCAGTTTGCTGTTGTTTTGAGCGTATTTTTGTTAGTTTTGGAAAATTATCGTAGGAAGAAAGAAGCGTGATGGGTCAAGAGGCCTCTACTGCGATGAAGGGCTCCAACCACGGACAGGACGGCGCTGAGGCGGGCCTGAACGAGACAGGGTATTGAAACGTGTCAGGACGGGCCAAACAGTACTGAAACGTGGCTGGACTCAATGTCCTAATGATTGGTCAGATTTGGAATGAAAGTGGCTTTGTTGAAGTCATATCAATGCAAGTTTATGAACAGAAGACCACATTTTATCCGTGAATTCCGTACTTAATCGCGACTATGTAGCTTGAGGAGCCCCACGTCGACCAACTCCCTGTCAAGCTGCGAGTACCCGGGCAGTAAGCATGCACTACAGATGTGGCAGCGCTGTTGGTGGTACATCAGGCCGAATCAGACACCGCCGGATCGTGCTGAGACACCGGTGGACCGCACCGGAGTGTGTCGGAATGTGTTGGACAACTTATTCGCAGCCGGCCGGCGTCCGCATCCGATGCACCACGAACAGCGCTTCCTCATCCGCAGTGCATGTTTACTGCCCGGTCGCTCGCGGCCTGACGGGAAGTTGGTCGGTATGGTGCTCCCGGAGCTACATGGCCGTAATGAAATACGGAGCTCACGGATGAACTATGGCCTTCTGTTCGTGGAATTGTATCGATATGGCTGTAATAAGGTTACTTTTATCCGAAATCGGACGAATCATCTGGACGTTGAATCCGAGGGCGTGATGTTAGATGCCACCGTAAGTTCTTTCCCTCAGGAGGGAAGCTGGGTGAGCGTGTTTGATCCGGTATGGACGTCCGAGTCTTGGCAATTGCGAGCCCAGCACGGGTGGGGGCAGGAATACGCCTTGTCTTGTGCAGTTGCCCAAGCCATTGCCACGAATTGTATTACATTTGCCAATGGCATGCAAAGAATTGCAATGTCTATTTCACTATTTAGATATTTGTCCTTGACTCGTCGCTTATCCTTTCCCATGATCCTAATCATTCGCCAACACATGCCCATTCATGGCAGCTTTGAAGTCAGAACTAATGCTCCACTTCCAGTTCTTGGATTTTGAACCGAGGCTGATACAGTAAGTTTAATTCTTGGCTGACCCTTTGTCGGGACTAAATGAACGCAATTTACCCAAGCAATCAAGCGGTCCTATTCTTAACTAGGTCTAAATGCTAGAAATTAACGTATTTTCATAGAACCCCAGAGGCATAAGGGCCATTTAGTGGCGACAACCCACAATCTTTAAGCTGAAGGGCTGGAAGCGGCAAATTGCTTTTTTAATTGATTTGCGACCGTTCAATAATGCACGCTCGGGAAGTGATCGACCACCGTCGGTACCCTTCCCGTGTCATCTGTGGACGCGGCCGACCGACCGGCAGCCTACCGCCGGCTGTACGCCCATGACCGGTCGATGACAGTGTAATCGGAGCGGTGACAGTCGGCGGCGCGGCGTGTCATTAACGCCGCACTCCTGAGGTGCTCCGTCGAGACCGCTTACCGCGCCACTTTGGCCGCGGGCACTGCAGGTGGGCGGCGCCACGTCCGTGACGCCATCCGCACAACGTTGTTGCACCCCGTACCTGTCCATGTAAGAGTGGCCGGTGCACGATGAGACGCTAATTTCCTGTCAACGTGCACAGGTGATAAGATCTAAGTTAAGTACAGACATGTAAGCTGACTTACAAGTTGGGAAAACCTCGCTGGGTTTGAAGGACGTCGGTCCGTCCTTCAGCTTGGACGGGAGGAGAACGTGAGCCTCTCCCCTTTGGAGGCCGCCCGGCCGGCTCGTGCTCTCCCGCCAGAGACTCTGCCGGCACCCTTTGCCCCGGTGGCAGCCTCGTCTTCGGCTCGCCCCACCCCGCCCGGTGGTGACCCCACCTCCCGACGGCGGCCCGCTGACCCAGCATTGGAGGCGCCGGCTGTCCCGCAAACAGCGCCGGCCGCCGCGCCGCCCATTGGTTGACACGGCCGGCCGCCGGCGGCGATTGGCCCGGCGCACGTCGCTCGGGGCTAACACAATAGGTCGCGCGGGCCACGCAAATGCGGCCGGCCGAGCCCGAGCACGCCGCACGCCCTCCGCCGCCACAGTCGTCGTCGGCGACGCGACCGCGAGGGACGTTCCGTCGGCGCCGACGGTCGCGGACAGGCAGCGACCGACGCGGTAGGTGCATCCCCGGCCGGGGCCTGGGCCGTGGCGCGTGGCGGTTCGCTCTGTGAGCGATATTGCTGGGTGGCTGTGGTGGCGTTTGTGTGCTGTTTGGGGTTTTTTAGTTAACAGTGTTTGCTCATGCTCGTGCAGCTTGGTGTGATGAGTGCCGAGCTGTATTGGTGGATGTTGGCTGTTGTCTTCTGGTGGACATTGCGAAGCTTACATTGAACTTCGGAGGACTTATGATTGCGGGACTTGTTTATGAGTATCTATACTGACCTAATAATTGATTGCTGAATTTCGGATCCGCATGATGTTTACACCCATGATTGCGGGATTTGTTTTTGGGCATCTACACTGACTTAATAATTGATTGCTGAACTTCGGATGCGCGTGATGTTTCCACCCTGTGAGTATTGATCATCAAGCTACTCATTAGTTACTCACCAGCATTTCAGCCCTTTGTCGAAGACGTCGATTCTTTTTTAGCGGTTCTTATTAAGCTCCGCTCCAACCGAATACTAGTTGCGGTTCTCCGTGATTACCTGCAGGAAGGTATCTCTCAGAGGCGACAGCTTTTAGGGGAGCGCTGGCCTATTGGTGGTGACTGCGATATTGCTGGGCGGCTGTTGCCTAGTTGCATATGGTTGTCTTTCATTCGCAATCAGTGTACCAAGACACCATCAATGCCGGCTTCCAGCAGGTGTTTTGGGAAGCAAGTGGGTCATGCTCGACAGGTGGCATCTTATTGCGTGTTATGACATAAGCTGAAGCTTTAAATTAGGTCGGCTAACGAACTTTTATTCATATGACATCTGCAAGCAGGACAGCGCGTAAAATAGTAACCTCCTAACCCGTTCTGCAAAGGGCCACGAGCCTCGGCGCTGCGCTGAGTGGCGGGATGCGTGATCACCAATTTCATGTTTGCGTATTCCTAGATTGCAACTGCTAAGCTTCTTCCTGTTGGCATTGTGTGTGGCCACTGCCGAACGTCGGGAGGAAGGCAACTTCACATTGGGGATGTCGATAGGAAATCTGCAGGAATCATATTTCGTTAAATACTGAAACTGTACACCCTTCAAGTCGTGGAGCGCAAAATACACGCTCGCATGGTATGCACAGGCCGAGGCCTTTATCACCATAGACCATGCAACCAAGTCCTTTCGGGAGGGGGGGGAGGGGGAGGGGGGGAGCTGTAGGGATAGTGATGTGTTTACTGGCCGCCGGCTGGCCACGGGTAATTCTACTGACGGCCAACCTCCCTTGCAAGCCGATGAAGTCAGAGGAATCAGTCCACTCATCCCGCACCTCTGCTCCATCGTGGCTAGCTTGGAATTGGGACAGGATCACCGTGTTACGTGCATCGCGCTTGGTAGCTGCCAACAAGCGGCTCTGAAGCATTTGAATCCGTTTCTCCATACTCCACCCTCAGATGCATTTATAATGCAACCATCAGTAATAGTTACCCCAAGTTTCGCTACACGAACTTGTTGTTAATTATGACTTAACATGACCATAGAGTTCTCAACCAGTCTGAGGCATGTGCTGTTTATTGGAGTTTACGCCTCATTGTGGAGTCTGTCCTCTGCACATTGCTTCATACGTATATCTCCGGGACCTTTTTGCACTCTTATCGAAGGATGCCAAATCGAGTCTTTCAAAGATCGAGGCATTGTGGTGCTGGATTGTTCGTAACTTGATATGACCGCTCTTCAGTAGAAAATGCAATCGAAGGTACGTGCAAGATTGCCACAGTTTTGCGAAAAGATCGAAACAAGGTATATTCGTGATGGAATCATTACCCTCGAATAGGACTAAAATCTATGACGGCGTGCCAGAGACAAGCTCCGATTTTTTCTAGAACGATGAAAAAGTGTTTCCAAAAGGCAGTCCTCTAACCAAGACGTGCACAAACCTGCGAAAATCACATTTACATCTGACTTCCGTAGCCGTTACTCTATGGACGAAGTTCGGGGGTAATGCATGTACCTGTATAGCGTAGTCGCCTCCAAATGCTGACTGAAATGCCCTGAAGGACATCTGCAGTGAGCTTCAGAATGCACACGTTTGAGGTAGAAAGCTGCATAAATGTGGCGGAATTGAAAGCGATCGGCCCGCAAAAAGGAGACACGGTGTCGATAAGATGCTGCCGTAATCTTACCCTAATGTAAGTTTGGTTTATCGGTGAGTCCAGTCCCTTTACGAAATGTTACTCGATCGTACATGCTTTTAAATCGTGCATGCGTTTCATGCTAAAGAGCACTTAGGAGTTGAGCCTCACCGGATGTTCATGTGTCGGGGCATTTACCGTCAAGGCTCATTCAAAGCCAAAAGGCAAGCAAGCTGGTAAACGTTACGTCGCTTTCAGACGTCCTCTCGGTGGGTCTGTGCAATGCCTGCGTTTAGTTTTTTTGCGATTAATGCACTTATTGTGTCAGCACAAAACATCCGTCACGAAGAGCCATTTGTGAACGAGACCCAGTTGCTCAGCCTCACCTGTATACAACGCTTTCAAAATGACGTTGCCTGAACTCGCTTCAAGTCACACTGATGATAGACCTCTGCGAAACAGTCCGCAGTGGCTATCACATCATTCGCATAGCTTCTGCGATGCTCTCAATAGCTGAAACAGAGCTTTTGGCCAATGGCACACTTAGAGGATATTTGTCTTCTACTTGTCACGATGGCTGAGCGGTTAGAACTAGCGTTTTTCGTACCACATGTGCTACGTGGAAGCCTGAAGAAATGCTGTTTTTTCCACGAGCAGGCTGACAGTTTGGTCTGGTTGTGTTTGAAACGCAACAAACTGCTTAACAAAATAAATTTGTCGTCATGGTGGGTTTCATAAAAGCGAAACAATAGCTTCTACATTTTTAATTTGTAGCGCGTGATCAAGCTGTCCGAAATAGACTTATTCGTAAAAACTCTAATCCATATGTTTCTAGCGATGAGTAAGCCAGACTGGTCTGTGGAACAAGGTAGCCTGAGGCCGGCGCATCTCCACAGGACGAACAAGAATTGCGTTCATCCCATGATGCGCTCGATGAAACTGTCAGCAGGCTTACCCAGGTGCAGTTTGGTTTGGGTTTTGTCACCAATTGAACGAGGTCGTTTTATTTACTATTCTGTCGTCCCCGACCATTCGTTCGCACTTAGTGATATGCAGGTAACTGCGTCTGCACGCCATGCCTTCGTCCAGAACAAACGTGAGATACATCGTTGTTCATATAATATGTGGACCTGGTAAATAGGAGTATTAACATAAATGGTACCACATGTTTTGCAGGGTGGCTGTGGGCATGGTCATTCCTGAGCTTGGTGTGTTGCGAAGACTGACCATTCCACCGCAGCAGAGCAATTCCTGTTTAATGGATATGCTTTCCCCGAAGGCTTTCGTGTGTCACAAAATATCGTGACACACTTGCCCAGGCCTTAGACTAGCTCTCTTGGTCACTGCGACGTGATTGGTCAAAGATAATCGACATGACCGCGACATCTGGTAGTCGAACCATCACACCTTCCAGGAATTGGTCGAGTGTACGACGCTCCGACCATCTGAGTCACAAGGGCGGGAAGACAGTCCTGAGCCAACATGCCTGCGGGGCATTGTTCCGGTGAACGAAGCTCCGACCAACGGAGCCACAGTGGCGAGAACACAGTCCTGAGCCAATAGCGTCTCGTCCCTGTCCTGATGGGCAAGGACCGAGCTCAATATGATAATTATGGCGCATAACTGGTTTAAAAAAGATGCGTCCTCGGCATTTGATGACGCGAAAGTGTGGTACCTTTCACAGCACCCGATTCTGTATTGTCCGCCCTGGACCTTTCGAACGGTTCTTCATATTATCACCAACGACAGCACGGATATGGCCGCGCCGCACGAATGTAGGCTCTAGGGTTCTTCCAGCCGAGCACGCCTCACCGCAGCGGGGCGCATCCGTGGCCCCGACGACCCAGCTCGGCGAGGAGCGCCGCAGTCCGGGCCCGTTCCCAGACGGCAGCCACGCGCCGCGGCAGCATGCGAAAACAGCGGCTCTGAGCGCGCCGGCTCTAATTTTGCCCATGCCTTCAGTTGTCGATTGTTGGGAGACGGCGCGGCCCACGCCCTATGGACCTGATCAAAGCCCGGGCGAGCAGTGCGGCGCTTGAGCCGGTATCAAAAGCGCACGGCCCAGCCCCCATCCGGCCACAACGCCGATTGCATTTGTTTATCAATTGGACGCACATGAAAAGAGGGCCACGTTGGTATTTATACGGCCGGTAAATATTTGGCTGCAACGGACGCAGGCCGGCGCCGGCCGGTAAACACTTTGCAAGACCAATATAGCGCGGCGATCGGCCACCATGCGCTGTGTTGCGATCAGGTTCGGGCCGGCACGGCGGGCGCGCCGAATTTGCCGTGGGGCGGCGACGGCGGCGCAGCAGGGGAGGGTGCTGGCGATCCGGTGTCACGCGCCCGGCGGCGACACACAAAAGGCGGTGGGGTGCCGGCGGCCGGCTGCCCGTTAATCCGGCTGCATCTGTACGCACCGGCCACGGTAAATATTTGTCGACGCGAGGGGAGGCGCAGATTGTCGACTGCGACGCGAGCCGGGGGACGCCGCGCGTAGCGGCTGCCCGGAGCGGGGCCCGCCGGGGCGGCGCGGCGAGGGGGGCCCGCGGGGCCCTGCGGCTGGTGAGGAGGTACAGAGGCCCGTTCTGACAACGGGACGTAGCGAACTGGTGTGAAGCCGCCCAGCTCGGTCTGTATCCCTTCAACCAATCAGAACCGAAATGGTACGGGGACGTCAGAGTTCTGTTCTGAGGCTGCTCAGGGATTGGCTCATGGGAGGTTCGCCGTGAGGTGTGAGTACGCAATGTCGTGATTCGAAGAACGCGAGGAAGTGAGGAAGGATGAACATTCAGGGGAAGATTATGCACCTGGGTATCAGCCTTTGTTCGCTCTATCGACTTCCATTTCAAAAATAGACCTCCAACAGTAATTTTGTGTGTTTTGGGCCCATTCTTTCTATGCATCACCATAGTCCTGACACAAAAGTCGCGCTGTTTGGGGATTCAGGCCCCAAAAATAAAGAAATGTTTACAAAGTCGCACTGCTACCTTACTTTCATTTTTTATAACTATGGTAGACAGCGTGCCGTGGTGCTAAGCTGGTCGCTCCACGGTTACTGCTCCAATGCAGCGTATCGCCGCAGGGTCGCCGGCCGGCTGCTGAGCGTGGCTCGCCAGGAGTGCAACCCTGTCTCCGCCTTTTTACCGACCGCGCCCTGATTGATCGGGCCATAATCGGGCGGTGCGGCTGCCCTGTCCAGCGCGGCGCAGCGCCTGGCGAACGGCGCATTTGTCGCGGCCGCGCCGCGCCCGAGGGGCGCGCCGACGGCCGAGTGTCCACGCCGATGGCCAGCCGCGCTCCGGACCGGGTCATAATCGGCAGCCCGCTCCGGCCAGCTCCTCAGCCCGCGCATAAAATATCGACACAATCTACTCGACAGAATGACCACATTACAGGTTTTATGTGCGATTTGTCCCTTGCAAATCGGCCCTCTTATTGAAATGGCCAAATGTGCATTGATGTACGAGAAAATATGCCTGCCGCGGCGCTTTTCTCGGGAGTTATACACGAGTGAGCAATGGCCTGGCCAGCAATATCTCGCAGACGCTGCGGTTGCTACGGTTATTGGTTTTATTGAAAAGTCGTATTTTACGGAACGGGGCGTTTCTACCCAATGTATTTCCTCATTTGTATGTACTATTACCGAGATCCGATTCGGCGAGAACAAATTTGCCGCCCGTTTAAGTTTGTGATGGGCCACAGTCTCGTGTTTGACGTGCAATATGCGAGGTCGGCTCTTTGTACGTTCGGCTGATGTCCCTAAGCTGGTCCGATATGCCTAGCATTGGTTTTCGACCCAAAGCGGATATCGGTGATCAGCTCCTCCTGAAGCTTCCGGCTGACGTATTTCTCGGAGATTTCATTTCTTCAGGGACGGAGATTCTGTGGAACAGCGCCGTGCCGGGTTTTCCTTGGACTTCTTCCACTGCTGTTCGCCTGTCGGGTAGTCATAGTATCGAGTGACGCCCCGCGAAAAGCTTCGCGTCATGCGTTTACTGACCGCATATTGTGATGAGACTGACCCGCATCCTCTGAGGATGCCCACCCGATCTTCCTCTGCCTCCGCGTCTCGCACGTGCTGAGTCAGCCGTCCCTCTCCCCTGCCACCACACCTGTACGCACGGAGAGATGCACGTGACGCGGCTCCGTGGCGTGACGTGACGCCGGACGGGTGACGCGCCGCCAGGGGTGACCCGTCGCCGCCGCCACCGCCGCCGCCACGGGCCGACCTCCGCTCAGGTGTCGTTAGTCAATGCATCGCCCCGGGCTATTGTGGCGGCGGTGGCGGCGGCGGCAGCCTGTCAGCGCGCCATTCAGCGGCGGCGGAGGCGGCGCGTCGGTACAAAGCCGCTCGCAGGCGCTCGTCGTCCGTCAGGGTCCAGCGCTGTCGGTCGACAGCGGGCGGGAGGGGGCACCAGAGGCCGTCCGCGCGCCCCTACAGCTGTGCCGACGCCCGCGCGTGATGCCCCGTCAAAGGGCACGGCTTGGCGCCACCAGGCAGGCGCGTGTCTGTCCATGTGTCGGCGGAGCTGTCTGCTCGTCTTTTATGTGCATGTGTGCGCACATGCTGCCCATCTATACTGGCGATGATGGGCGAAACGGCTGCTGCTGTTGCCCGATTGTGGATGGTCGGGTTCTGGGGCTGAGCTGTGGCGGGCATATGCAGAGCCATGACAAGCTTTAACCACTCTGTCACTGAGGAAGGACGAGTGCTAAGGCAATTCTAAGCCGTCTGACGTTCCGGTTGCCTGGTGCTTAAGTCCGGATCATCCGTTTAAGCCGTCTGGTACTTACTAGGGCAGCTGTTTGTTACATGCTGCCTGATGTATGCCGTTCGCGTGAACATTCGTATCTACTTTGGCAGGGATCTGCGCGAGCATTTCACGCACGCGCTGTATTCGCCGCAGTGCTGCTTAATCAACGAATTGGTTGCAAGTTTGCAAGACGACGTCGTTTTTAATGACATCTTTCTAGGAATTGATGCGTGTTTGACCTTTTCAATTACTTGTTGAAGTGGTTGCGGAGATTCCAGGTAGTCGTGCATTATTTGGCCGCGGACTTGTATTGGCCTTGAACACTTATTTTGTTTGTGTCCAGAAGACGAAACGTTTTCTTTAGCCGATTTCTTACTTTAGCTGCTACCTTGTGCTGTGAAAAAGGGAGAAATTCTGCCGCTTGTCTTAACACCCAACAACGCTAGGTTCGAGTCCTAGAACAGTCGCATTATTTGGTTCACCTGGCAGGGAAAGGTCAGCTGGTAACTGGCCAACGAAGGTTAGCCGAGGCCTGGGCGGCCGTGGCGAGACATTGCGCGGCACATAAAACCCTCCACATTTCCGTCCGGCGAAAGGGCGAGGACAAAGAGAGCCGTTAAACTGAAGACACCTCTTGGGTGGTGGGTATAAGTAACACGCAATAAGCTTGGCCTATTAGGGACTTTGAACGGAGATCTACCCATTCGTAATAAATCATTCTGAGTAGCTTTACAAAAAGCCCTCTGCATTGGCATAAGCTCCCGGCCTGTCTCGGAGCTGGTGCCGAATTTGGAACAAAACAGGGAAACTGCGTGTCGCATGTTGCATACGCCACTCTTCTCACGTTAGTCCCCACGTGACACCGAAGACAGCGTTTGAGAAGCCCGCCGCCGCCGGCGCGCCCGCCGCCTGCTGGCGCTAGTATCGCTCCGTCAGCGGCGGCGTTGTGCACCGGGTCGGCGGCTCGCTCGATCTCAGGGCCGCGCCGCGGTGCACAACGCCGCCGCATCAGGGCAAAAGATAAACAAGTAAATAGCCGCCTGGCTGGGAGCAGTGTGTAAACAGGGCTTTTTGTAAACAGCCGCCGGGCGTCGGCGAGGCAGGACGCGACGCGAGCGGCTCTGTGCAGCGCGGGCGGGAGGCGGGCGCGCGTGTGCGGCAGACGCCCGTGCAGTGCAGCGGAGGTGCGCCACGCTACGGCGAGCGCGTGACAGACGCGGTTAAGTGTGGCTGCGGCGCGCCGGCCGTGTTAGTGTCGTGCTAAAAAAGTAAGTTTGCTGTTGGTGTGCTGTTGCGCAAGCTGGTGGACAGCATCAGTTTGGACTGACGGTGAGTTATCGGCCACTTTTGACGAACCTGGCACGATGGAATGAGCTGACTGTGTTTGCGTAGATTTGCCGTCGAGAGAGATGTACCTAGAATGATGCGTCTTGTCGATGGTCCGGCTCGTGCTGTGGGTATGTGCAAATAGTGCAGCGTATGGGAGACGTGTGCATGGTAAGAAACGTGTCGTTTGGCGGGGTTAAGATCAGAATGATCTGATGATGGAGTGAGACTCAATGCGAAACGCTTTTTCCAGTCGTGAAATTTGGTTTTCGTTCAGTTCATTTGTCCCAAGAAGTGATTTGCTATCGAATGAAGTGAGGAATTGCAGACCGGGCCACTGAACAAATGATAATTAAGTGTTACCACGAAGGAGCCATGTACACTTTCCGCATACAGACTTGAATTGCACCTTACTGGGGATGCTCGGCCCACCGGTGCTGCCATTTCTTGTCTCACCAGCCATGGCCTGGCAGTGTGTACACAGTGCGGTTTGCAGACGGTGAGTACACGCAATCTCATTCGGAGGTCTGGGCAAGGGGGAGGGGGTGGGGCTAAGGACCACCCAGGGCTGCTGGCACCAGTGTCGACGCCCCGGCTCTATCTTTGCGTGACTGCCGACCGTGCATGACAGTCTCGAGTTACCTTAAGACCCCGGGACGCATCCCGGAACGCTGGCGTATCGGGGTCGGTTGCCTGCACCTCACTTTCCATCGGCGTACAGTGAAAATCATCTTGCAGCTCGGCCAGATGAGTGCTGCTTTGCCTGGGGACTTTCAGTATTATAATTACCGTAACTTATGGCGAAACGCCTCACTGCCTGAAGCCACGATTTATGCAGTGCGAAGGTGAAAGAGGCTTCCTGTTTCACATGGTATACATTTATGAAAATGAATTTAACGTGGTGCGTGAAAACCTACCAATGCATGGCAATTCCGCCCCCTCCCATCCATTATAGTATTTTTTGCGTGACAGAGAATGTTTTGAAAAATCATGATCATCTCCTGGCATTTTTCATCGTAATGCTTCCCTTTTAACGCATCTTTCTGCTCAGTTCTTCGCTAGTTGACATACAGCAAACATACATATAGAAAAAAGTGCGTGAAAACCTATCAATGCATGGCAATTCCCCCCCCCCTCCCCATCCATTATAGTATTTTTTGCGTGGCAGAGAATGTTTTGAAAAATCAGGATCATTTCCTGGCATTTTTTATCGTAATGCTTCCCTTTTAACACATCTTTCTGCTCGGTTCTTCGCTAGTTAACATACAGACACGCAGCGTCGTGACAATTCCGCCAAAACCCTTACAGCACGTTTTCGGCACGGTATTCTGGCAACATGTGGCAATGTCTGTCACAAATACAAATATCGGCAGAACTGAACTTACATAGCGCCCACCCTTTGCTTTTGTGGCAGAAATGAGTGCACAAAACCCGAACATTATTGATGGGATTTTCCGAAATCATGCTGTCGCTTTTCCCGGGAGTATGCAGCTATAGTCAAACTTCTATAAACATTGAGCCGCTGTGTGACCAGGCAAATGCAACACCCTCCCAAACATTCAACATTACTACTGTCCCTTTGAACCCGTAAATAAAAAATGTGCAAATACAGAGCGAAAAAACGCGATAGATCTCCTGAGAACCCTTTGCACCGCAAGGCGCTCGGTCAGTTTAAAAAGCCATCTCTTCCCAAGCTATCCTTATGATGGGCTAGCGCAGGGAATTAATTAACATTGTTTCCCCATCCATGTGCATGTAAGCTTATCGTCCGACCCGTCCTCGTTGTGGGTGTCCTGGATGTGTGTTGGCCAGGGCCTAGTCAAGTTACTCTGTGGCAACAACAGTGCGTATCGCTGGAGCTTCAAATAGCTGTTTGTCTCGATGTTTTCACGCTTTCGCGCGTGAGCCGAACGCGTGATACGTTTGCATGCTCTGCAAGCGTTGTTAGACCTTCAAACGAAACAGAAAATTGACTCATTTGTTTCAGTTGCGCGAGATTCTATAACAGTTTGTCGATGGTTCACCGTAGTTGTTAACACACTGCGCTGACATTTTATACTCGTAAACAACATGCAAAAACTTTTTTATTTGTGTCTGTGTCTGAACAGAGGCAAACACCACAACATTTGCAGCAATGCCCTGATGTGAAGGAATTCAACGCATACATCATCAGTGTCAGACCGCGCCCCCGTTGAGTTATAATTGCCAGCTGACCCAAGCGAGAGACAGCCACAAAGACCAGTCTAAATGATAGAGTAGACGCCTTCCGTTGGCCCAGGACGGGGCCCGCGCGCGTGACCCGAGGCCCCGCCCCCGAGCGCGTGACCCGGCGCGACCGTGACCTTGACCGCCGCGCGCGCGGGCGAGTGGCTCGCGTGCGCACCGCTCCGTGTGTTGACTGCGCGCCTGTTTACTGGCGGCGGACGAGGTCGGTGCGTATTTCCGCTCTCAGTCAACAGGCGACCGGCGATAAACAAGTGTGACGCGCTGCCTGGCGGGCTCGGTCCCGGCGCTCGGGCGAGCGAGCGGAAGGGGGGGGGGGGGGGGGGGGGGAAGGGCGACACGGGCGCGTCATCGCGCTCTCTCCGCAAGATACGCTTGGTCTCAATGCTTCCTGCCCGGCGCATTAGTCTCGTTCGTGGCACGCTTCTGGGGAATCTTGGCTGCGGCCCTTGGGCGGATCGTGCCGGCTGGTGTCACACGGCACGTGCACGCCGCGGCCGAGCCGGGCAGCGCCGGGGTGGATTACGGCAGATCAACGGTGGCCGGAGACTCGGCCCGGGTCGCCGGGGTCAGTTGTACGCTCCGCTCGGACGATCCAGCGCTAAGCCCGCGCTAACGGACTCGACGGATCGGCCGAGCAGCGTGCCGACGGCGGCCGCGCCGGGGTCTCCGGCCGCCGGATCGATTATCGCAGGAGGGCAGAGCTCTGCATCAATCTGCCATCAGTCTGGCCGCGCTGCCGCTTTAGCCGGGCCACAGCTGGCCGTGACGACTGCTCGGCCGCCCCGGAGGGCTGGCCAGCCACCCCTGAGGGCTAGCCTGCTGCCACCGGGACTGGCCTGCCGCCCCTGAGGGCTGGTCTGCCGCCCCTGAGGGCTGGTCTGCCTCCGTCTCTGAGGGCTGGTCAGCGGCCCCTGAGGGATGGCAAGCCGTCGCTGAGGGCTGGTATGCCTTCGTCCCTAAAGGCTGGCCCGTCACCCCTGAGGCCTTGCCTCCCCCTCCCCCCTCTGACGGTGGCCGCCTGAGCAGCGTGCCGTGCGCGTATCTGCAGAGCCCCTATCGCCCGACCGCCGTATTTGTTTATGACCGATGCGCGCATTGTGGCGTTGGATATCTGACTGTGTAATAAACGGTCGAGACCGCGCCAAACAAGCGATAAGGCCGAGCGTGGCCGGAGCGACCGACCGCGACTCACCGCTACCGCAGGGCTGCACTCTGCCGACGCGCGACGAGGGAGCGATAACACGCGCGCGCGCGCCAACGCATGAGACGAGCTGCCGGCAGATAAGAGCGCTCATGTGGCTTATGTGTGGCATGTCATGCGAGACATGTGGCATATACAGCATCGTGAAATACGGTTATGTTTACGGCGCGTACGTCTGAGCTGCACGCCGGTCCGACCTGCTGGCGTGCAGCAGGCGGGGACGGGAGCAACGCTTCGGATTCTGGACTCCGAGTCCCAGGGGCCGGTTCCTCCTTGCCTTACGCCTTGCCAGTGAGCTCCGTCCACTGAGGAAGCGGCGTAGATGCACGCCAGTGGGGAACGTCTTCGGTTCCAAATATGGGCGCAGGTGGAAGCAGCTGATCCAACCCCTTGGAGACACAGAACGCGCAGGAGTGGCGCACTGGCATATTATTTGAATAGTAGTCGTTGGTAAGTGATCTGTAGTCAAATGCAACATTATCGACCGCCACACTTTCCACATGAGATCGAGATCTGCCTTTTGCCGGACATGCAAGACCATCAACATTCCATCAAGCGTTGCAATGCCTTACATTGTCAGCACCGACGACTTACTTGTAAACAAGCTTCGCATCTCGGCCGGGTAGGAAATGCGCCTGGACCGGGAGGTCAAAGATAAGGAATGAGCTTTCTTTGGTTTATGAAGAAGGGGGTTATGACGCTGCTCGACGCATGAAGGACGTTTGGTGGTTAAATGTGGGTTAACTATTGTCTGCCCGTGAAAGAGCTTCCGCGGATTTGTCTCACTGCATGACGAGTCATATGCCCTTCGTGTTCGGTTCATTCCAAACTCCTTTGGAACCTTACTTGTTGATTTGTCTATGCACGTTCGTAAATGTGGATAATTGAGGCAGGACCGATGTGACGGTTTGTCTACGCATGAGCTGCCCAGGTCGCCACTGAGGTTAGGTCTTTACTGGAGCCTCTCTTTTTCAACGTCCTCCGCCGTGAAGATGTTTTGGCTCAGTCTTGTTCAGGCAGGTTCACAGGTTCCACGGAGGTTCAGGTCCGGGTGACAAGACTACTGTTGCCACCATCCGTCCTTGTCCATTGGCCCATTCATCTAAAAAAGCAAAAATCCAAAGAAGCGTCCTCGCTTACCAAGCTCTTGTGTCCGGGCCTGTTCTCTCCCGCCCTCGTCCTGCTTTCGCTTCCATACCTGTCCGCCCAGTCCGTCCCTTCGTGCTCACATCCCGACGCCCCGTCCGCCCCGACGCCGCAGAGCCGCGGCCGTCGTCGGCTCCGTCGCGCCGACACGCCCGTCAGACGCGTCGCCGACGGGGCGCGGTCCACGACAGCCGGCACATGCCCGCGGCAGACGCGACGGTGACGAGCCGCGGTCGGCCTCCGGCCGGGCGCGGGCCGCGCCACTCTGGGCCGCCAAATGCTCCCCCCCCCCCCTCCCTCCACGGACGGCAGGGCGGGCCCGAAGCCGGGCACACGTGGTGACGGCCCGGGGAGTCAGGCCGGTGTGGTCGAGTGGCCTGCATTGAGCCCACGTCCGAGGCTGATGCCGCGGTTGTGTACTGCCTGGCCGAGGCTCGGTTGTTTGCGCCGGAGTCGCCAAGTGGCGGGATGCGTCAGCGGGCACCTGCGATGACAGCGTGGCGCCTTTATTGCAGGTCGGGGGGGGGGGGGGGGCAGCGACTGTGACAGGTTACCGCACCTTGTTGTCGGTCTGAGACTGTCGGCGATGACAGCGCGTGTCCCTTGTCGCAGGTTAGCTCGGTGATCCGCAGCACAAGCAAGGCGGCGGCGCGGCCCGCATCACCGACCACCAAGAGTCATGACTCGGCCGCAGGCGCCGCTCCTATGATGATGCCCCCGGGTCTCCAGCACATGCAGCAGCTTATCCAGCAACACCTCAGCCCGGCCCAGTTCCAGAATTTTTTCCAGCAGCAGGGGCTCCTCGTGCAACAGCAGGTAATGTGCGCACCACCCACTGGTCGATGGCTGTTCGTATCAGAAGGGGCGGTAACTTCTGTGTCTGGGTCTTCCGGAAACCGCGCCGACGATCGATCGGAGCTAGTTAGCCTGGTCTCGGTGCTGTCATGGCTCACTGGGTGTGCGTGGTGCAGTGTTCGTGGAACGTGTCCACCGATGTGACAAGTGTCCCTTTCCTATCTGGACCCTCCCCTCATCTTTTTACACTGCCTTTGCTGTTTTATTTTGTTCTTTATCATCTCTCTCTCTCTCTCTCTCTCTCTCTCTCTCTCTCTCTCTCTCTCTCTCTCTCTCTCTCTCTCTCTCTCTCTCTCTCTCTCTCTCTCTCTCTCTCTCTCTCTCTCTCTCTCCTCTCTCTCTCTCTCTCTCTCTCTCTCTCTCTCTCTCTCTCTCTCTCTCTCTCTCTCTCTCTCTCTCTCTCTCTCTCTCTCTCTCTCTCTCTCTCTCTCTCTCTCTCTCTCTCTCTCTCTCTCTCTCTCTCTCTCTCTCTCTCTCTCTCTCTCTCTCTCTCTCTCTCTCTCTCTCTCTCTCTCTCTCTCTCTCTCTCTCTCTCTCTCTCTCTCTCTCTCTCTCTCTCTCTCTCTCTCTCTCTCTCTCTCTCTCTCTCTCTCTCTCTCTCTCTCTCTCTCTCTCTCTCTCTCTCTCTCTCTCTCTCTCTCTCTCTCTCTCTCTCTCTCTCTCTCTCTCTCTCTCTCTCTCTCTCTCTCTCTCTCTCTCTCTCTCTCTCTCTCTCTCTCTCTCTCTCTCTCTCTCTCTCTCTCTCTCTCTCTCTCTCTCTCTCTCTCTCTCTCTCCTCTCTCTCTCCTCTCTCTCTCTCTCTCTCTCTCTCTCTCTCTCTCTCTCTCTCTCTCTCCTCTCTCTCTCTCTCTCTCCTCTCTCTCTCTCTCTCTCTCTCTCTCTCTCTCTCTCTCTCTCTCTCTCTCTCTCTCTCTCTCTCTCTCTCTTCTCTCTCTCTCTCTCTCTCTCTCTCTCTCTCTCTCTCTCTCTCTCTCTCTCTCTCGCCCTCACTCTTTTACACCATTTTCCAAGGTGGCACGGTCGGTGCTCCAATGGTCTCGCCGCTGCTCATTACTGTATGGCCGCTTTGCCCGCAGCACCACCAGCTGGCCGAGCTGAACAAGAAACAGACCGAGGACGCTGTGCGGCAGCTTCAGGAGCAGCTCCAGATAACCATGTACCAGCAGAACCAGGTGAGAGCCGGGTGACGACGGCGACGGGCCGAGACGGCGCCCGCGCCTCGCGCCCGTCTCGCTCTCCAGCGACGTTGTTTGTGTGTTGCGGTTGGTGCCGGGACGAGCGGCGCAGGTACCCGTGCACCGCCGGTTTCTGTTTTGCCAACAGAATCCTGCACGCCGGCGGTGAGGCGAGCGTCTCGCCGACATAAGCTGCGCAGGCGGGGCGGGGCGGGGCGGGGAGGGGCGGGCGGGCGGGCGAGGCGGGGCGAGGCGGGGCGGGGCGGGGCGGAGCGGGGTGAAGCGGGGCCGGGTGGGGCCAGACCAGCCGTCAGAAATGTCCGTCCGTCGCATGTAGGGGTGTACCTTCCTATTCAGTTAGGGGGCTTCAGCCCCCCTCGCATCGCTACCGCCTCCCTCCATCCCCGAACTTGGAATCCAGACTTCCCAAACTGCGAGAAGAAAGCGGGCTAATTACGGGAAAAACTCGTTTGTCGGTATATTTTGGGGTCGGTTTTTGTATTTCTCACTGTTCAGCCCCCTTCTCCCGACTCATTTTGCAAGCTGCGCCCCTGGTCGCATGCTTTACACTTGACAGGGAGCGGCCGTTTACGGCGGGCTATAAGAGATCTAAATCAGGCCAGGACAGGCTCTCCACATGCTTCTCACCGCCGGCGCTGCTGGAGCTGCTGCTGGCCTCGGCCTTTTTTCGTTAGCCTTGAGCTCAGTCCCCACAGAAGAACGGTGGCCAGCCTCACCTGTCGCTGCGCTGTGCTGATCCCGTGCGTGGTGCCTACTCTGTTCAACCCGTTACACCGACCTGGCGTGGCCCGCCGGGCCTCTCCGCCTTTAACTGACCTGACCGAACGCCTGCAGGTGGCGCACGACAAGGGCAAGTCCGCGGCGCTGTCGCTGCACCACTCGCACCTGATGCAGCAGATGCAGATGCTGCAGCAGCGGTATCTGCTGCACCAGGCCGGCATGGGACAGCCGGTGACGTCCACAGGTCAGTCAGCCAGCCTGCAGATCGTGCCGATTGCGAAGGGTGTTGTACCACCGTGCGCTGACGGGCGATGAGATGAGATGGTCGCAGATGGGTGCTGTTGTGCTGACCGTGAACGGTGTGGTCGTTTCTTGGACGCTGCGGCATGCTGATGTATAGCGTTTTTAAGCTGTGGCGGAATGTATAAAGAAGCTCAGTATTTCTGTTGGAAACGAGTGCGCACGTCTAGTTGCAGAGATTGCAGCGTGTGTTTGTGATACATTTGTCATACTGCATCAACCTCCGGCACTGCTCGAGTGTCGTGTTCCTCGGTGCATCACGAATATTGTGGTGCACTGTCCCAGCGCATCTCTCACATTACCATGTGTGACGCACGAAATTTTTAGCGGTTGGTCTGACGTCATCCTTTCCGTGTGCGCCTTGGCGGTCTTCAACGATGCACAGCGTTCTGTGCCAAGACTAGCGGGTCACAGCTGCCCCACACGCTGACTGTTCGCAAGAGAAGCGCTGGCGGCGAGCGTAGAGCCAGCGTCGTCGGCCATGCGCTGGCTGAGCCGGGCCGGCCGGACGCTCTGTTGACACAGCGGGCCGCCCCAGCCGGCCTCTCATGAGCCGTGCCGCACGGCCGCCACCGCTGTCAGATCGATCCCGGCACGGCACCGGCCGCCGGACGCCGCCGGGCGCCGCCGGGCACCGGGCTCGGGGCGAGGACCGGCCGCCGGGCTCGCGCGTCAGAGACTGGCTCCAGAAGGGCCCGTCAGTGCGCCTGGCCGAAAAGGGCCCGTCAGTGCACCTGGCCGCGGCCTGAGGCCGGGCTCGCATCCTATTCCCCACCCGCCGCAGTCAGGCGTCAAGCAGCGTGCGATCTCAGCCCGGCTCCACGCTATCCTGAAAGCCCCGTGACCTCGCTCCGAGTCCTGATCGGCGTGCCGGTGCACTTGACCTCGGGCAGATGTATTCGGCCGCCCGGCGCGGGGTCGACTCCGCCCCGGCCCGGTCCGGCCCTCCCATCCTCTGACCCCAGGACTGACCCTTAACTGGCCCTCCAGTGCTCCGGCGCGGGGAGCGGGGCGGCGCGACCGCGGTCGTCGCTTCGATGGCCACTCGGCGGCCGAGCCGTGATCAATAGACGGTCGCGGCCGCTTTAAAGGTGCGAGCTGCGGGCTATAATTAGAGCGGCCGTCTGCCGCCCGCTACAAAGCCGGGCCGGCCGCTGCGCCGACGCCGACGCTCTGTCTGCCGCTGGGGTCGTCGACGTCGACGCTGGCGGCGGCGGCCACCTGCCGGGGTCGGCGCGTGCCCCGACGGCGCGGCCGCCGCGGCACGTGGCGGCGCGGTCGAACGCGGCGGCGGAGGGTGGCACGTGCTCCGAACGAGACGTGCGACAAGCAGTGCTCAGTGAGTCGACGACAGGCACTGCCTCGCGCCGCAGGCGCTGGAGATGATGTCATCGTGGGCCGATCTGAAGAGGCGCCTGTCTCCGGTTGCCACAAATCCTTAAACTTGTTCGGCACACCCTCCGTGTCCATCGTCTCAAAGTTGCACTTGCACAATTGTTGCAAATGCATGCATCATATCATTTTGCTGCATGGGGGAACATCATTTGCTGTTGTTTTTGGTCGTCGATCCCGCTCATGCTCACGCATCCATGCCTATCATACCGGTCCTACGGGCCAGTCAATTCCGCGTCATCGTCGGACTCGAGGGCAGCTGTGTGAAGGACACTTAAATGGAGCATTGCACCTTTTCACCCACTATTACATCAGATGCGTGCGATGTGATCTGTAGAACCAGTTTTCTCGAAGTTCTTCTGAACAGCTCAGCATTTCGTTGTGAAGTAGCCAACCCTGCGATAGAACTCTCAGTTGGCTTCCTGCTCACCCTTATTAAAGTAATGTATTTTATTGGCCTTGTTTTCTGCATACATATTCTGTGATGCTTTCCGCACAATGATGCGTCAAAAGGTTCGTGCAATACGAAAGCTTGAAACACTCGCTGTTACAAGACGCTGTCGGCGTCATTTGGAATAGAAAATAAACAAAACAAACATCCTTATTGTGTCTCGACGGTGATGTAGCGGCACGATCTAGTGCTATTATAAGACTAACTAGTACTGAGGTTTCATTAGAACACTTTTTCGAAATACGTCTCGCAGGTGAGACACTCCCTTTAAGACGCACCGCGCTCTGTTGCCTTTTGTTCATCGGCCAGGGAACCTATTTTAGCCTTGCGTGCGGCTCAGTTCGCCGCACAACGCCACCGAAGGCGGCCGGGGATTTTGCTATTGTTTCTTAATGCTCGTAGATGCTTCGTATCCCTGGCAACGCCCTGCAAAACACATTGCCACCGCTTGCCAGTGGCTCTCACGGGGGATGTGGCGTCGATCGATGTGATTGCAGAACTGGTCTCTGGTCGACTCCAATTGCGGTGTCATGTAACTGAGCGATTGATTGGTCGCTCCTCTGGCTTCATGCTTCTGGCGGGGCCTTGTTATATTGTACTGTGTTTTTCATTGTTAATATTTCATCATCAAGTGGCGCAATCAGCAGCTTGCGTTGCGGACGTATTGGCCTATTTTGCTGGCAACCACTTCCACAGCGCTACCTGCGCCAAATTATGTTGTCTGGCTGCTATACGCCGTATCCTGCGCATTTGTGTGCAAGAGAATGTATGTGTTTGCCCCGTTGAGTGCATGTGTTACATGGGAGGTGAAGATGTGTGTACCATGGCAGCCGGCGATCGCTAAGTGCGCCCCCCCCCCCCCTGCCCCCACGTGCCCGGCTCTGATAGACTACGCTAAGCAATCACTCTGGACATTTGGCGCCGGCGCCGATACGGCCGGCGGTCAACAGGGCCATGTGGCCTGGCTGGAGTAGCGGGAGCCGCCCCCCTGATAAGGCCCGCGCGCGCGCCGCCATCTGCGCATTGGGTCGGAACAAACACCAACAAGCGGCGCGCGGCCGCGCGGCTTGTTTGTCTCGAATGCCTGAGATCGCTGCCGGCCGCGCGCCGGCCGCTGACGCAATGCCACCCTGCAGCGCTGCAACGCCGCGACGGTGGCTTTCTGGCGCGCCGGGCTCGGGCGGATTTTGCAACGCGGGATTGGAATGAAATGGCGCGGCGTTGGTGCCGGCGAAGCGATGCAGCGGCGCGCATTACACGGCGCACGGCGATCACGAGTGCAGTCGCCGGTGGCGGCGTTATGTGTTGTGGTCATGAAGTGGCGTGGAAACGCGTCCTTCCTATCGACCTGCTCAGCTATGAAGCCGCCGAACGATTAGGGCGTCCTGTGCTTGTGTGTGCGCGCCTGTACGTGCGTGTGTCTATTTACTCGCGGCCATTTCCATGTACGTTCGCTTGTGAATGGAACTGTACAGGTCGGCGCGGCAGGCCGCTCGTGAAAGGGAGGAACAAACACCGTTGAGTCGCTAGCCTTGGGGTCAACCCACGAGCATTCAGTATGCATGCTGGATCGTTTCAGAACGCGAGCAACTGTGCCTGTTCGCTGTCCATGTCATTAGTGTGCCCGCCTCCGATGGTTGCTGACTTGCTGCCAGTTGACGAGCGGAATGCAAACCGGGCCTCGAATCTTCGGGTCCTCACCTTTGACCCCTGAGAACCCGCACTTGGCACTGCTGTCTCGGCCCAGCAACTCCTCTCCTTGGGCTTGACTTGGTCAGCTGCCGGACCACCATTTTAGTGCAAAATATTTGGTCGTTTGCCGTGGCCGCGGGCGTTGTGGCAGCGGAATCGACCATCCACTGGCACAATATCGTGCGCTAACGCAATACTCACGTGCCACGTGGGCCCACGCCATGTGCCATGTCCAGGCAGCATAAAACGCCCTCCAAAAACCTGGCCTGGATTGAGTCGTTAGATGGCAGTGTTTGGGCGCGGGCTCAATACGTTCCGCGTCCTATACTATTCCGATGACCCTCGCCCCAAAATTGGCGACACATCACTTGCAAGGATGATTGCCCTGCACGTGACATCGCCGCAATGGGAGTCAAAATAGCGAGCGAAACCGATCACGGAAGGCTTGGACATACTAACAATCGAACGCAAATCATGAAGCCTACAACAGGCTGCTGTCGCTGTACAGCGTAGTCCGACGACACCACGACACAGCTGGCCGCCTCGCCAGTCACCAGCGGCGTCCCAGCGGTGTGGGTCACGCCTGTCCTCACGCCGCTGCCTCGCCAGGGGAGTCCGTGCCGTGCCGCTGACCACCGCCCCGTCGTCCGCAGGCCTGGCCACCAGCGAGCCGACGGCGGCGGCGCACTGGGACAAGACGAGCGACCGGCGCTCCGACGGCTCGTCGCCGCCGTACAGCACCAGCCGCTCGCCGCCTCCGCTGCAGCCGCTTAGCGCCGCCAACGGCCTGCTCCCGGCCCTCACCAACGGCCGCTGGGACGGCCGCAACGGCGGCGACGACGAGCGGCACGCGTCGGCCGCCGACGACGACGAGGCGGCCGCCAAGACGGGCCCGCTCTTCTCCAACGGCATCTGCAACTGGCCCGGCTGCGAGACTTCGTGCCCAGACCGGCCGGCCTTCGTCAAGTGAGTGCCCTGGGAGAGCGGGAGACACTCCGGAGTGGGGCCGCGCTGTTGCTGTCCGGATAGGCCATGGTCTCTCATCATCTCGCTGGCAGTGGTGCGTTGCGTGGGTAGATTCAGTGACTGCGCCGCAACCTTGGCAAACATTGTTAGAAGCTTGTCGCGTCCATCCGCCTCCCACCCGCGACGCGACGCCTCAACAGTGGTGACATTTCGTAAAACCGACGGAGTTTTCATTAGACAATTGCAGCCTGCACCGGCCACCGCGCCGCCTTTCCGCTGGTTGGTTATCCGTGGGGGTTGGTTGGTTATATCATATTTAACCCTGTTGCTCTGCCCGTACCCCGCCCTGCGTTGGCCCCCCGCGCCTCGCTTGGCCACAAGTCCGCCGCGCCTGCGACCTCAGGCCGGACCTGAGACGCCGTGCTGACATCACGCCCCCGCCCGCCTCCGCAGGCACCTGAATACAGAGCACCGGCTTGATGACCGATCGACGGCGCACGTGCGCGTCCAGATGCAGGTGGTGCAGCAGATGGAGACCAACTTGGCCAAGGAAAAGGCACGCCTTTCGGCCATGATGGCGCATCTCCACATGACACGCGAGCGTATGGAGGAGGTGAAGACAGACCCGCCGGTGAGCCCACCACGCCCCCAGGGTACCAACTATTGCATGCATGCATCTATTTTAGGATATGTGCCGCCCCTTTTGGATAACGAGGCAGCGCTTCGCGTCGGATGCCGGAGATCCATGCGCTAGCGATAACAATGGCTTTTTTGCTTTCCATGGCAGACGCTTTCCATTTCTACAAGTTGGGGAGAGGGTACGTGCGCACCTAGCTACCGCGTACCTGCTGGCTGCGCTCAGACCGGACCGGACCCTTCACAGATGGCGCCGAGCTTACCGCAGGTGAGCGCGGCCATGTTCCCGACGACGACGCCGCCCAGTCAGCTGCTGTCGGGCAATCCGTTCCTGCGCACGGCCATGCTGCACGCACCTGCGCCGGCCAGCATCGGGCCCAGCCGGCGCCGCGTCAACGACAAGCCCATGACCTCCAGTGAGTACCGACACCTCGGTCACCTGTGGAGACGCGCCGACGGGTGCGACAAGGAATTTTTACCCGCTATATGTTGTTGGTCACATTTTATTTCGTGTTGACTTTGGACCGGCACGGCGTTTGTTACACTTAAACGATCAAGTCACGCCGCTCGGCGATCAGTGCTGGCGGCGTCAGCCGGGGCGGGCTGCCGTGACGCGCACCACACGGCTGTCGTCCCCCGCCACTGCAGCCTGGCTGAGCCTGATGCCGCTCCTTTCCCACTGTAGCCGGCTGCCGCCACCGGCTGTGCCGCCCACGCAAGCTGCTCTTTGGTTGTGCTGTTGTCTGTCCGCCTGTTTTTCTTGGAGCCTCTCTAAGTCCCGGAAAATTCGTGCTTGTGGATCAATACTCCGATCGGTGCGGCGCTTATCTGATACCTTGTTGTGCCCGCGACGAGTGCATGCAAACAGGCCCACCGCATTACTGCCCCTACTTGCGCGATTATTATGAACTCGGAAAGCTAAACTCATTACTATCCGGGCTGTCGGTGCATATTTAATGCTGCCGCCCAGGCGGGCTGCAAAACACGCTCCTGTGTTGTTGGCCGTATGCCGGAACAAAACACAACACAAAGACTGATGCATACTGCCCGACCGCTGAATTATATTTTAAGTAAACATGCACTCTGGCGGGAATAACACGGACGTCAGGCAATGTCTGCGCACGAATAACACAAACAGCAGGCTGAAGCGTGGGCCGGACTGGAGAGCCCGGTCAAGCCCGCCCCGCTGTCGAAGTGGAGCAACACTGCACTGCACTGTTTTGCGGTAGCTGCTTTAATTGAATTGCCGGTGCTCGCCGAGCTGCACGACTGCACTGGATATTGATTAAACACGATCTCCCATGTGCGCGTCAACCCCGCCGTCCGCGCACCAAATGCTAGAAACTTTACGCGCTACTCGGCATGGAGTCGGCTTCCGCCTCTGTAAGGCATCCCTGCACTGGAGCAGCTGAGCTGCTGCTTCAGCGGCCGCCCAGTGCGTGCCAGCGCATGCTAAGAGTCGCCGCGGCTGGCGGCCCGCGCGGCTGCGCGCCGCGCGGCGCCGGCTCGCCCGCTCAGGCGTGCGTCCCGCCCGCCCTCTGCCCGCGCTCGCTCGCGCCCTCTCTCCGCGCGCTATGACGCACTGTTTTGACGACCGGGCCGTATTGATTTGTTGTTGTTGTGCTCTTTGTTTGCTGAAAATAGCCTAACAAGTAGGCGGCAGGCAGCGCGCGGCGGCGGCGCGGCGGGCAGGCAGTCAGACCAGGACCCTGCTGTGTGTCCGTCTTCCTGGAGGCGTCGCGGATTGGTCGCTGTGCGGAGAGAGGTAACGCGGTCAGCTGGGGCACCAAGTCACGATGGTAGCCGTCCCCTGGTCGGAGGCGGACCGGGGGATCAGTTCAGCTCGGGCCGGCGATCATTTATCGGGGTGAAGATGGCAAAGGCGGTGGCCGGAGGACCGGAATTCGGTCGGGCTCGATGCGCCCGGTCTCACACCCCGCCTGCCGGATCGCATCGCATTGAAGCGCTCCGGCAATCCCTGCGGGGCCACAACTTAGCCATGGTATTCACGGCATGAGTTACGTTCCAGGCGTGTATGAAAGTGCAATGCTTTCCACTATGTTCACCACGTTTGTGTGCCTCCCAGCAATTAAGCAGAAGCACTTAAGCTTAGCTGCGGGTAAGCGGGGGCAGGTTGAATGTGCCGGCTTGCAGGTGAGGGTGAGGCACGTTGATACGAATTTTGCTGTAATCGCCAATGCTCGGTTTTAGTTACACCTGTCTTATTTTAAATGGTGTCACCCTCAAGGCGTGACAACCCAAAGGAAATCTTACCGGCTTTTAGCCATTACAACCTTTCTGTTACGCCTCTCAATGTGAAATGGGGGAGAGCGAAATGCACAGTTAAGTGGTGTTTATCAAGAAGTCCCTTAAACCAGGCACGCTACACTGCGCGGGTCTGGTTGTTACGCTCCGTCCAGAAGTCAAAAGAAATTGTAAAACACAGCATATATATTTTTAGAAAAAGGAAAATGAAGTCGCTTCAAAACCGAGAACAATAATGAGGTGCTCCGCACAGCCATAGCCGAGAAAGGCAACGACAGTTGTTGATAGCTGCATTGGCACAACTCCTCTTCTCCCTTCCCGCTCTCATCACGACAAAAATTACACCAACACCCAGTCGGTCGGCTTCTATATCGGCACACAGTGCGCATGCCTCTTTCCTGCATCTTTGGCATTCAATCCACTGCTCACATGAATAGGAATATCTCACGCTGCATAAAAAACAAAAGGCGTCCATGTTCCTTTTTAAGTCGCTGTCCTCCCAGCATTTTGCATTTTGACTTTCTGATTTTCTTCCTTCCCTTCGCCGATTTCATGTCATACTCGTCAAGCTTGTCTCGAAGGGGAGTGTCTGTCAAAATTCCAAACCTTCTCTTTTTTCCCCTGATGCTGGCTTCTGTGTTCGTGGCTGCACTTTTGGGAAGGACTTGATTGCCTCCGGTGTGATAACAATGCCGGAAGTCCCTGGCCGATCGCCGATCGATGCCGGCTGCTGAAGTCGCCGACGACACTGACGTGCATCTTGTGCTGTAGAGCCCTCTGCTCCGCCGGACAATGTCAGACCAGAGCCTGTCGGCGCTTCGCCGGACGCGGTCTGCCCAGAACCTGTCGGCGCTCCGCTGGGCGCTAGGTGACCAGACCGTGTTGGCATTACACTCGGCGCGAGCCGACCAGAGCCTGTCGGTGCTCCACTGGGCGCTAGGTGACCAGAGCCTGTTGGCATTACGCTCGGCGCGAGCCGAACAGAACCTGTCGGCGCTCCACTGGGCGCTAGGTGACCAAAGCCTGTTGGCATTACGCTCGGCGCGAGCCGACCAGAGCCTGTCGGCGCTCCGCTGGGTGCTCTGCTGCGGCGGTGGACATCGAGTGGTACGCAGCGAACCGGAGCAGCTGAAAGATTACCGGGAGGTGCTCTCGGTCGCAGTGCTTCACCACATCGTTGAACGACGCTGCTGTGCTCCCCTTTTTCTCCACGTCAGCCGCTACAGCTTCAGCTCCGCTTCAGCCTGTCGGAGTGAGGAACCTTGCAGCAGCAGATCGTAGACGTCATGCAAGCTTCTGAGCTAGCTTCAGTCCTAATCTTTGGACGGTTTCCTGCCCGGCAGTATGTCTTGGAACTGTTTCCTGCTCGGCAGCATGTCTTGGAACTTCGAATTCTCTCTTGGAACTTCGAACTCGGCAGCCTGTCTTGGAACTGATCGCTGCTCGGCTGCTGAGCTCCATGGCCCTCTTCTCACAAATTGCGAAAAGGGCTTGCGAGATGAGGTCGTCGAAGCAGAATCGTATGTAAGATTAGTACGCTTTCGGGATGTTTGACTACTGCACCTACTGATTAATGTATTGGCGTGCCTACACACCTACCCACATATCTACCAAATTATGGCGTATGCCACAACGGATGTAGACACTAGAACGCATCGTAAACGGACGGGACGTTTTATCACTACGGTTGTGTTGCGCGGCTGCTGCCATTCGTTTGCGATGCTAGGATTCCCGCCAATATCCACGGGACGAGAAAACAGTATAAATATTTTTTTCCGAAATGACGAAAAAGACTGTATCGAATGAATGCATTTTTGTATATTTTGCGCCGTAATATGACCTATGCAGTCAGTGCATCCAAAAACCCCATCCAAATTTCCGATTAAAGCGGTGCGCTCTTATACTGTTCTCATCTTATTTCACCTAAAAGCGGCCTCTGTGCTGCAACTCTCTGCAGCGACTGATCACTCTCCAGAAGCACACACCAGTTGGTTGCTAAGGCAACACTCATGCACATAATCGGTTGACGAGGCCTCTCGTGGTTTGGTTCAGCGGCGGCGGGCTCTATATCAACACGCCCTAGGTATCAAAATGCTTCGCTGCCTCCCACGGTACGTTATGCCGGACGGCTCGAGTTTTGATTTATTAACATGACTCCTTTTTGTCCAGACATAGCTGTTCGAGGTTTGCAGTATTATGTGATATCCCAGTGGTGCAAGATTGAAGGTGTCGACCTGCCCGGCAGCGTCAGTGTACTCCTTATACTACAGGTCGAAAACGCAATCGTTCGGTACTCCTTACTTATAAATATATTGCGAAGTCCATAGGCGGTTCTTGATCGCTCACTTCCTGGACATTTACACTTTGCCGGCAGTGAGGGCCAGGCTCCCGAGCCGCTGTATCCTCTCGCGTGCTTTGTCCGGCCAGGGCGGGATAGTTCACCGGCGCGTCGGCGGCCGCGGTACAGCGCCGCCACTGTCGGCGGCCCGGCCGGCCGTGACGTCACAGCCGCTGGGGGCGCCCGGGGGCCGTTAGCCCGCGGCGCCTGCCATGAGTCGGCTCGCTGCCCCCGCGGCCGGCTCAATAATTGAACAGCGGGCGGCGCGTTGACCGCCGCCGCCGCGTAACGGCGGTAAACACAAACTGCGCCGCGGCACGACTGTGCGCTGGCCGCTGCAGTCGCCGGGGGGGGAGGGGGGGGGGGCACGCGTGGCCACCCACCGCCTGCGATCGCACGGGGGAGCTTTTGCTTCTGGTCAGGTCGATTGAGTAGTTCGAGGGAGATCCGTACCTTCTCCGAGAGGAAAATGGTGGGTGTCTGAACTGCTTTGATCCACGTACTGATTTGCTCGTCATCCGTTTGGCCTTGGTTTTGTTCGCTGTTTTCTCAAAGCCGAGCGTCACGGATGTACTGCGTCCGCGTTAGCGCCCGTCATTACTTGGCTCGGCTTCAAGGAAGCAAAGTCCACATGTTGGCTCTTGTTTGTGTGTGTCGAGAGCATTGTGAAATCTGCGTTTGGACGATTTTAAGATAGTTTTCTAATCAAGACACTGCATCTGAATACATTCCATAAAAACAACCTTTCCTTTACCGTGGCTTATCTTCATTTTTGTGGGAGCACATATATTGTGCCTTGTATGTTGTACAAGTGTAGTTATTAATGGTTTGCGTCAATTTTTACTGATGTTGCTTTGCAATTTGATACGGCCTCATCCCCTACCGTTCGCCGGCAGCCTGAAGGCAAATTACACTACAAATAGAACAGCAGGGGCACCTAGCATCATTTCTAAGGCAAGGTAGCATGCCTGTAATGTGGCAAACCACAGCTAGCATTACCCAATGCGAAAACTATTGATTTGCTCGCCTCCAGCTTCCAAAGCATTCTATTCCCTCACCTATTTCGTTGCATAATTCGGTGAAGCATGTGACTGTAGCGCAATCACACGCTTATGTTTTTACACTGCGCTGAAGTTATTACATCTCGCTGGTGATGCCTGAGTCCGGACGATTCTCCATAGACGGTAGCGAACCATAAAGCCGAGTTTTGGGGTGGGGCTGAGGCGACCAGCTCGTTTACCCGGCGCCATGAGGCGACGGCGCGCAGCGCAGTTGCGTGTGTGAGGCTTGGCTGACCTTCGCAGCACCTTCCCGTAGCGTGTAGTCGCGCCGGCGTACCGTGCGACCGGAGTGACAAACGGGTTGCATGCCCCACGCCGCTTGCAGTCCGCCATTTGAATGTGTACGGACCGTCGCCATACCTACGGCGCGCGCCGCGAACCTGCGTCCGCCAGCTGTACGTACAGGGTGCGGCGAGGGAAGGGGAGGCAGACTGTCGCTTTGGTCAATAGCAAATACAGGAGTGAGACTGTTTTTCGTCTAAGGGGATGTTTTCTTGTCCTAATGAGTGTTTTGCGTGAATCACCTCGCTTAGTCCCTGATTAAAAGGCGGAATCATTGCTAAGCGCATTTTAGCTCTGTATTGTGGAGTTTAACGACCGGTACAAAACAGCAGATAAGATTCACAACAAAAATAGTGAGTTAAACAAGCGGCAGGTGCTGTTTGGCCTGTAGATACTAAATTGGTTTGATTGTATCTGTTGTGTGTGAAGGAAATTAGGAGCTGTTTTCGGTTGTTGTCAAATCAGATTCGCATGTTTTTCCTTTTGAAGTGAGCGTTGAACAAAGGCCTTTTTACGCTTATACTTACCCTTCGTTCGCCTGCAGCCCGCTTGTTCAGGCTGATAGGCGCGCAGCACCTTACAAGGATGGGAGATTACAAGAACACAGCCTTACCCGTTTCTTGCTTTATAAAACATAGACATCAGGTCACACGCTGCCCTGTTCTGCCGTCCATCCCAGTTTTCGCGGTCAATCAGTCGATCGGATTGAAAAGTTTGATTTGTCAGCAATGAAAAAGGCAGTGAGTGGTGACAGTTCTCTCCATGCCGTTTATGTAATAGTTCCATAATTACGGCGGTCTTTTATTTTGGCTTTATGGCGAATAAGCGTATTATAGCACTATGTAAAAACGTGGCACGCGAAAGTTCCCATATGATGGATGCAGCACTGCGCAGAGCCAGCTGGCGGCGGCGCGTGGATTGAAAAGCTGCTGGCTGCCGCAAGACCCGGCGGCCTGTCTTGGTGCGCTCGGGGTGTGGTGGCGGGTGTGGCCCGCGGCCTGTCTTGGTGTGCTCGGGGTGTGGCGGCGGGTGTGGCCTGCGGCCTGTCTTGGTGCGCTCGGGGTGTGGTGACGGGTGTGGCCCGCGCGGCCGTGGGCTGACGGACGGCGCCGTGTCTGCCCCAGGTCCGTACGAGGAGTCACCGGCGCAGAGGCGGCGAGCCGCCGAACGCTCCGGTCAGGACATCACAGAAGGTCAGTCTCGGCCTCGACCTGGCGGTGGGGCTCTGCTGAACGCCGATGGTCGCCTCGAGCTACGGTCCTTTCGTGCCTATCGGGTCGGTGGGACACCACCAATGCGCACCGTGGCGCGCAGCCCGTGCCTGTCGTACCAGCGGGGGACTGCCCGCGCGTGCCGTGGCGCACGGCTCGTGCCTGCCGGAGCGATGGGGTACTGCCAGTGCGTACTGTAGCTCACGGGCTCTTGAAATGGCCCTCGGGTAACAGCTCGTCACAGGCCGTCTTTCCCGGGCGCGTACGAGATTGCGAATTTCAATCGGGATGTGTGATGAAGGGGAAATGAAGATCCACGCCCTCGGGGAACTCGCGGAGAATCAACACACAGAGCAAATGAAAGAGTTCGCGATTAGTTAAATTTGTGTTTGCTCGTTAGATAGTTTTTCATCCTGGCCCTCAGAAAACTTAAAATGTTATTCATGCAGTCGTCTTTTTATCCGTGGGGAATAAGCTGTGTAGTGCGTCCCAAGGAGACAAGATGGACAAATGTTTTTTGGTAATGTAAAGCGAGCAGAAAATGAAAGTACCGTAGTGCAGGCGCTGTTGAATAAGCAACGAGATCGTTTATATCAAGCTAATTTGCTTCTGCTGTCCTCGAGTGGTGAACTCAGGCAATCAGGACATTCTCAAGGGATGACCGTAATTCATCGTCAAGCGACAATAACTAAGTAATCGCCCTTCTCGAACTTAATAGCATTTCCTGCTCGCGAGCCTTAAATGACATAGTCATCTCCTTTTGATTAAAAATCTGGATGCGTGAACAAAAATCAGGACAAACAGAAAGAAGTTCCACGGGAAGGAAAAGTTTAGAAGGGATTATGCAAATGAGACGGCGAAATAAATTGTTTTACAACATTTAGCATTCTTCCGTATCATCCATCGCGATGCCACTCGCCGGTTTTGCTCGAAAGGAAAAATGGTGGCACGCATCCGTAATTCCCGGATGTTGTGAGACCGTTTGTCGTCGCGCTTTCCCCTGGCCCCGACTGAGCGTGAGGCAATGCGCGTCGACTCACGCCGCGGTCCACGGGTCGGGTCGAGGCCGGTGTCACGTAACCCGGTGGGGAGCGACAGCGGGCTGGACGCCGGCCTGGGGACTGACGCTGGTGCTGCGACTCTTCCAGAGCTCGGTCGTAACCGCGACTTCTACCGCAGCACGGACATCCGGCCGCCGTTCACGTACGCCTCGCTGATCCGCCAGGTGAGGCCGACGCGGCAGGGCTGGCGTCGCGACGCGCCGGTTTGCTTGCTTTGTGAGTTGCGACAACAGTTAGCGGTCAGACGTTGCCATCGCGGAAACGACGCGACTCGCAATCTGCTGAAGAGGCTCGCAGCTACTTAACGTTCGAAGGAGCATGCAATTACCTTAAGGCCAAAGCATGGTATTCCCATATTCCTTGCAACCTGCTCCATTGACGAAACACTTTCCCGTCAAGGGACTATCACAGACGCAACAGGAAAGATACCCCCATGAAGCCACTCTGACTGAATCTTGCAGAGACACGTGCAATTGTAGTATGTTGATTGGTCCCAGTCACTTCACGGTCCATTACAAATATAACGCCGGCCGTCTGTAAGATTTGCACCTGTGTGTGGCGTTGTTCCAGGCGATTGTGGAGTCACCGGACAAGCAGCTGACGCTGAACGAGATCTATAGCTGGTTCCAGAACACGTTCGCCTATTTCCGCCGCAACGCGGCCACCTGGAAGGTGAGGCTCTGTCCGGGCTGGAGGACCGGCGGCAAGTCACTGCACTGGACCGCCGGGGGCCGGCAACAGCCACGTCACGTCAGGACGCTGTTGCTCGCATTGTGGTCAGGAATTATCGGGTCGGTTACTGAGCGAAGCACTTTGAGGTGGTAACGATCTGCGGTCGCTCGCATAGAGCAGCATTTGCCGCGCTGTGTGTGTGTGTGTGTGTTCGCGTTTATTGATTCACCGACTGCCTATGACGTTTATTTTGCCGAGGGAAGTCGCTTGGCTCTGTCAACAGCCGTCGACTACTGGCCATTGGACCTGGCTGCCGATTCTCTCCTTGTTTGCAGATGTGTATGCGTGCGTGTGTGTTTTCTGTTGGGTCTAATATAAATGCTAATCGTTCAGTTATGAATCGCGCATTTTCATTCGGGAAATTGTGCATTGCATTGATAATTGTTTGGCCTGTAGTTGTCGGAATGGTGGCTCCGCTTTGAAAACAGAGCACCCGCCACCAAACTGGCGAACAAAGCATGAGCAGTTGGAATGGAAGGGATGTCACAGCGTCGCGCTTAGAGAGCTAGTAGCCGACGTTAGGAGTGTCGTGGGTGGCCTTACATAGCATCCCAGTGGCGTCCCCAGCAGAACTCGTGTCAGACATTGTTGAGCGATAGGACTCGCCAAACGTTTTCAGAAGACTGGAGCCGGTAACTGCGCTTGTTGAGTCTTGATTGGCGTTATGTGTGGGTGTGACGAAAAGCTGTCGGCTGCGCCTGCATGATGTAAACACGCCGACGGGCGCCGACCTGCCATTAAGTAGCCACAGCCTTGCGCTAACCGGCGGTGGAAGTCGTGGCAGACGGCCCCTCAGCTCCACGGCCGGCGTCGCCCCTAGTAGTCAGCTTTGTTTGTGTTGTTAAAGCGTTGGTGACTTTCTGTTCATCTCGCCTCGGCCGTCTGGTGATTTTCTGTTTGTCTTGTCTTGTAGAACGCAGTCCGCCACAACCTGTCCCTCCACAAGTGTTTTACCAGGGTGGAAAACGTCAAGGGCGCCGTGTGGACAGTAGATGAAGTGGAATTTTGCAAACGTCGTCCGCAGAGGTCAACGGGGTATGTCTGAGGCGGTTTTGTTCCCCGAGGGCACGTCGACGGCAGCCACCTATAGATGAGATCGGCCAACTGAGGTGCCTGATATCGCTACCAGGTGGCTAAGGTCGACCTGCCGCCGGGAGGACACTCGCCGTTTTTATTCGGGCTTTTTCACACTCTGTGGCTTACTACTCCCACTGCCTGCATAGAACGCGATCCGCACCAACCTCTCCCTCCACAAGTGTTTCGTGAGGTATGAAGACGACTTTGGTTCGTACTGGACGGTCGATGATTCCGAGTTCATCAAGCGTCGCCATCTGTCACGAGGCCGTCCCAGAAAACTCGAGCTCGGCCCAGCCAAGGAGTAAGCGTCGCCCATTCCCCGCATGCCGAACCACCGCTGCCGCCGCCGCCGCCGCCGCCACCCGGGCACAGTGAGCCAACGTTCCCAGTCGCCGCCGCACTGCGGCGCCCTGCTCAGTCGGCACAGACCGTCCTCACGGACCGAAAACGGCCGCGTGGGCCAGCCGCCAGCCCCGCCTCAGTCGCTGCTGGGCCGAGTAATGGCGCGCCTGGCTGCCTGGTACCAGCGAGCTGCGGGGTTTGATCGGCTCGGGCGTCAGGAAACCGCTCCCACGTTAGCTCACAGAGCCCCGAGACTTTGTTTGCTTGTTTGGTTGCGTGCGTTCCCGTCTGCTTCTTTTGTTTTTTGACAGTTAGAGACATTAACTAGTCATTATTCGATGCGATTTTTGTGTTCTAAAACGTTTCGAAAGTCGTTAGCAGTTTTTAACTGAGCTACACTTCCAATCCTTCCCCCGCTCGCTTATGTTGGGTGAACAACTAGCATAGCAATCAGTTAGCGATAGCTACTAACAATGAGGTTTGGAAAGGAAGCACAGCTGACAAACCAAATGAAACACTCGGTAAAGCTCGCATATTCTCAACCGTCTTGATCCTCTGTCGATTCTTCTTGCCTCTTTTGCACCACATTTTTGTCCCACGCACTGTCCAAGCGCTTTGTCGGAAACATCTCGTGTGGTGTGTTGTCACCGATATATTCACATATCGGAGAGCCATTTTTGCCTTGTCATATTGACTTGGCCTACTGCATTTGTTCTGCTGCACGTATTTCCCTTCCAAACACGGTGTTGGCATGATATTCGTGAGTGTCCCTAGCTAGTGCGTGAAGAATACCCAAATTCTTTTCATGTAAAGGCCACGCATGCATGAACTCATCTTTCTTCCTTTTAAGCAGCGTGACTCTACACTCAGCCAAGATAAATATCATAATCCTTTTGATTGCTGCAAATTTATCAACATCAGTAGGATATGGCGCCGGTGTCTCTCATATACAAACACGTCAATACAGTAAAAAGTGTCAAACTGCAACGCTAAGATTTTCGAGTCACGAGTTCGAGTAAATATGTCAAAAATGTTCTCATAGTCTAATCGCAGTTGATGAAATGATTTCGACACAAGAGTAAGCCAGTTTGTTACCTGACGTCTTCCCACGAGACAGGGCTGCCATTGAGTGAGGCGGTGGGCGCGCCAGCGGAGCCGCCAGCTGGCGCGGGCGCACTGACCTTGATCGGCCGTCCCGCAGGCAGGCGCGCAGTCCCACGCTCTCCAGCAGTCCCACACTGTACGGGGACGCCATCAACGCCAGCCTACAGGTGCGCCGCCGCTCTGCCAGCCGGGACGGCTCCCCCGAGACCCGGGACGGACCGCCGCCGCCGCCTCTCACGGGCCGCTGTTTTCGAACCGGGCTCGCCCTGTTGACGGTTGATGGGAGACGGTCGTCCGGTTGATGGGAGACGGTCGTCCGTTCTCCCCAAGCGACAGTGATTGCTGTCATCATCGCATTGTCATCGTGGGGGATGGCAACGTTAATGGCCTTAGCCGGTAAATACGTGGGAAGGTAGGACCAGCGTGATCGTCTCCGCTCCGCTAAGTTTGTTTCGGAACACCGAGAGGGGCCAACGTAGCGGTTGGTTGGTTCAAACGCAGTTGTGTATTGTATACATTCCTAGAGGGTGTTCGACCTCGTATTCTAGCCGCGTCTAACACCACCCGCTTCTGGCGTTTCCCAGTCGGCGTTGGCGGACTCCACGCTGCCGTTCATGACGAACGCCGCGGACCGCCTGCGGGAGATGCGCGAGCGGGAGGCGCCGACCCTGCTGGGCATGCACCGGCGGTCACCGTCCCCCAGACAGTACCGGCACGCCAGGTACGTGCCCCGCCCAGACAGCACGGGGCTAACAGATGGCAGGTGCCTATGCTATTTACGTTCAGTTCCTTTCTGCATTTCAGCCAACAGCGGGCGGCGGAAACCGTCATATTGGACTAAAATTGCCCATACAGCGACCCTTCAAGTCAGTGACTTCCCATCGATCTGGTGGCAGGTTATATCAGACAAACAGTACTGTTGCAGGCCTGTCGCAGTATGCGATTGCGTCTTGCGGCATTCTCGGCGCATGTTGACCCGGCCGTTTACGCGCTGTTTGCAGCCCCAGCCCGGACCAGGACTCCCGCGGTCCAGCCATGGACATGTTCAGCCAGCCGCTGGTCAAGTCCGACTATGACGCGGCGCACAGTCCCGATCCGGACTCGCGCGACGGTGGCGCCACCCGCGAGGGAGCGGCGGCGCCCCCCATCAGTCGCGCCGAGGTACGGGGGAGTCTTGGGTACAGGCGTTCATCGTGTTACGCGTTACAGTGCCACTCTTTCTGGCCTGTGATGTGATGCACACAAAACTGACGGCCTGGATAAAGTGCGCAACGTTCGAAGTTGCCTATGCACGTTGAACCGTTGGGAAACCAAAGGCGCTAGTGCTGACCAACATTTTTATGATGGATGATTGCTTCTGGCGCATCACCGTAGCAAGCGCGCTCACTTCCATCTCCGTTCAAAGCATGAGCGACACACGCCGACCGGTGACCGAGGCAATGCGCTCCGCAGAACCTGAGCATGTCGCTGATCAAGTCTGAGTACGCGGACGGCGGCCAGACGATGGCGGAGACGGCGACGGCATGAGTCCGCACGCCCCACCGGCCCAGCAATACCTGGGGCCACGCGGCGCGGCGCCTGGCGCGGCCCGTGACCAACCTGGCGCGCTCCGGTGCGGCCCGGAGGACTGCCGCCTAGCGGCGTCGATGTGTGCTATCGTGTGGCCAGGTCGTCAGTAGATGGCGCCACTGCGGCGCAAGGACGCTCTCTCGCCCTCCGCTGTCTCAAATCAAACGTATTCTCGAGGGGCGTTCAGGTGCGTGTACAATGTACAATCGCCGCCACCGCTCTGTTTGGGTTAGTTGTGTTTGTCGGGTGCGCGTGCGCACCGGGGAATGCCGCCGCGGGTTTTTGTACCTGTGTGCATGTTGTGTACAGTTGTTCAACCTCATCCTACGGGTTTCGTTGCGGAGAGCCACGTGTCAGCTCACCGCTTGCAGGCGCAGTTTCCTTGCGTTTTTTGTGTTACCACTCGCCTGTCATCAGCCACCCTCCCGAAAGCCTGCCGGTACGTCTCGCTCGGAGGCCGCCCGCAGTAGCTCCCTGTCGGTACACCCAGTACAAAGCTTGCAGAGATGCGTGTTGATGCCATAGGATCTCCCGGCCAGCCCTCCGCGCGGCTGTCCGCCGCCATGGCGGACTCCGCGCCCCACTCCAGTGCAACTCTCCATAACTAGTGTCGTTGTGACAACCATTTTTGTACGGCTCGACAGTGCAGAGGCGTCTTAGGACGCGAGGGCGTGAGGGCAGGGACAGCCGGGCTGACGGCTGCCGAGCTGGTATTTTAGCATGGTTGTTTTGGGGCCTCGACTTCGGTGGGCCGCGCTTTGAGCTTAGGAGCGGGCCGCGGCCTCGTGGCGGCTGCCGCCGGGGATGGGGCTGAGCCCCTGGCAACGCGCGCGTTAAGGGCCGCCGGCGTATCAGGGATCATAAATCGGGTCAACTCGGCCGCCCTGTGCTGCCACCCTCCGGTCGGACAACAGTGTGTCCTCCGTTCTCCGCCGCGCCCGTATGTTTGCGTCTGTCGTCGGTTCTGTTTCCCAGTATGTCTGCTTGTGCCAATGGACCTCCCGGGAGTCTCGTGCATTTTGTGTTGACACATTCCTTTCTCACGCCGCCGGCGCCGCGGCGTGCCTCACGCCGGCGCGCCGGACGCGCGCGCTGCGGCGTGCCTCGCGCCGGCGCGCTGGACGCGCGCGCCACGGCGTGCCCCACGCCGGCGCGCTGCGGCGCCTAGCATGCACATTTCGGTTTCGATGTGGCCGCGGTCGGCGCCGTTCGTTGAATGTTATGTATTGTTCACTTGACCACTGGATTCTCCGAGGCGCAACTCTCCTTGAAAGTGCTTTAGATTCCCCAAACAGCCGGTTGACAGCCAAAGACAATCAAAAACTGTGTACATTTTGTAGCTGTGTACCACCATAGCCCCCGAAATTTCCATATGGTAAGCAATAACAGTTACGCGCTAAATTGTTTCATGGCGCAATACCTCCACCTGTTGTGACCGCTGAAGCTTTTAGTTCCTAGTTCTGTCACATGTGTCAGCTCGGAGGAGATAGGTGGAGGAGTGGTTGCCCTCCATATCAGCCGCCTGTCAGTAGTACAGTGGTTAACAGTAGACAATAAATGCTTCTCCTCAAACCGTGTCTGCCTGAGCAAAACCCTTCCGAGCAGCGAAATCGTTGGAACCAAGCGCCGACTTCACCTGGATCACACGCCGAAGCTTCACCGCTACGCAGGTCAACGGACATCACGCCAGCTTCGTTTCACAAGCAGGTATGATAATACTGCATAAGACAGCAGTTATGACCAACCACGATCCTTTTTTGTAATTTGTGAAGCTAATAGCCTTTAATACAATGAACTGTCCTTTTAAATGTTTTGTGACTGTGTATGGCACCTGCTTTGATGCGCCTCATTCAAGTTTGGTGAGTAAGAGCGGTTTAACAGAACAGTGTGTGTGTGGGGGGGGGGGGGGGCAAAATGACTGCTGCAGTCGACGCGCTCCTAAAAACCCAAGTACCGTGCCACAAAAGAGCATCTGTTTCTGTGTTTCTGTACGAATCAATCGCGACGCCACACGATACCCTGCCCGCGAAACACCAGCGTCGAGCCGTCGCCCCTCACCGCATCAGTGATCCATGATCATCCGTGTATGGTCGCGACGTTCAACTTGACCAGGTCACCGCAGGCGTGGCAAGACGCCAATGCGTTCAAAATTGCGGGCGGCACATGTGAAACCAGTAACTTTGTCCGACAAGCATGCTTTCGCCTCACAACTTGTCAAAGCTGGCGGGCGAGCAGCAAAACGCTGAAATAAAAGATAACATGTCTTTCAATGAGAAGTCCCAGCTGCCCCCAGCTGATGCCATTTGTAGGCCAGCAGCTTCGCAGCTCCTGAGCAAAGGATGGCGTCTTAACTAGCAGTGAGGCGTGCAGCCCACTTTTATGCTTTCTGAAGATGGGTCAACTCCAGTGGTCTGGGGTGAACCACCTCATTCCACCACCACACCCACGAATAGCTCGGTACAAAATGAGAATAGCATGTGATCCCACGCGACCGAAGCACTAGCCTGATAGGCTTAATCTTTGGAGATGTATGCATTTCTAAATAAGTATGCAAGTTTTCCCAGATGCATTGGGAAGGTCCACCTTTTACTGATGTCAGCACAGGGTTCTACTGTTTTTACAGCAAAAACTCACCAGATGACACGAAAACATCTGCGAAGAGCGCTTCAAAAGCAGCGCCATCCAAATCCATGCTCAAGCGATATTGGCACCATGCTGCAGGCAGGCACAACTAATGTGGGCGAACCAGGGTGCCGGCGTGTGGGTGATTGGCTGCATAAACCATCCGATTCATCATTCGAATTGTTCAAGGTACTTATTTTGAATCGTTGCATCACATGACAGCCCGTCCAGCATCGATGACGCCAAGGACATTGCTGATTACCGCATCCTGTTACGTGGTACACCCGTGCGCTCCGAGTTGTCTTGCTTTGGATATCACTCCCACACGAAGTTTGTGGGGCTGAATCCTCGCGCCTTGGGACTCTCTCTCTCTCTCTCTCTCTCTCTCTCTCTCTCTCTCTCTCTCTCTCTCTCTCTCTCTCTCTCTCTTTCCCCATCTCCCTCTCTCTCTCTCTCTCTCGGTGTCGCTCGCCGGTGGTTTGTGGTCTACCCGCACAGCCAAAAACTTTTCTGTTTTTAATATGCGATAATTATTTATCCAACTTATTAAATAAACACGAGCATGACCCTGCTGCAAATCAGCATACTCGCATGCAAAGGGGCGTAAGCTTACATCCTTAACGCGCGCTCGTATAGCTTCATGTTCACTTCTTAGATAGCATTGCCACCGATGAACCCGTGAAGCGCCATAACGCGAATTAAACGCCCCGCAGGGACGTATTCGCTTAGTAGCCCCGGGGGAACGAAACCTCTCCGTACAAAATCTACGACATGCATTACGCGCTGGCACATGTCGGCAATTGTCCGGCATCCTGTCGGCCTGTCCAGCATCGATGACGTCAAGGACATTGCTGATTACGCATCCTGTTACGTGGCACACCCGCGCACTCTGAGGTGCCTTGCTTTGGATATCACTCCCACACGAAGTTTGTGATGCTGTATCCTCGCACTTTGGGACTCTCTCTCTCTCTCTCTCTTGGTGCCGCTCGCCGGTGGCTTCTGGTCTACCCGCAGGCAAAAACTTTCCTGTTTTTTATATGCGGTAATTATTTTAAAAAACGCGAGAGCATGATCGTGCTGCAAAGCAACATACTTGCATACAAAGGGGCGTAAGCTTACATCCTTAACGCGCGCTCGTATAGCTTCACGTTCACTTCTCAGATAGCGTTGCCGCCGATGAACCCGTGAAGCACCATAACGCGAATTAAACGCCCCGCAGGGACGTATTCGCTTAGTAGCCCCGGGGGAACGAAACCTCTCCGTACAAAATCTACATGCATTATGTGCGCTGGCACATGTCGGCAATTGCATGCTCTAGCTGGACTGCAAACTGGATGAAGAACACGTGCCATTTTGTGCGATGCAATAAACCTCGCACTGCGACGCTGTCGATACCAATATTTGAGTTGTGGCCCTCCCTCGCCGCAAACTCCTGCATACACCTGCCGCCTTCCACACGACTGCGCTGTTACGGTGCCCTCGCGCCGTAGCGCCGGCTGAATAACGTCGAGCCGCGTTTGCACAGCGCAGGCAAGTGCCTCAAGACAGTTCGAAACTGCCCTGTGCATTCCATTGCCCAATCCCTGGAGAACCGTCAAGACGGTGGATCAGGGCACTTGTCGACAAGCTCGGTGTTGCGCTAAGGGGTTCAGCCGGCTCATTTTCGGCCAGGCTTCGACTGTAAGTGGCGTTGGTCCAACAGCAGCGCCAGATCAAAGGCCAGGCTCCTGACATCCGACACGTCAATGGGCGCCAACTACAAAAATACGTGCATTGTTGGTTCAAACACATCCCACATTCGTAACCAACTTCCGCATGGCGCAAACGGTAGCCGACGGCGCGGAAAACCTTCAGTCTTCCGCTCGGTTGCAGCCCCCACAATGCACAAGTAACTATCCGTGTAACAATGACGTCCATGGGAAGACCCGAGCATACGCCACACAGTGCCGATTACAGCTAACGTGGTAACATGGACCCATACTCATGCTAGATAACAGTCATGACGGACCCTCCAGCGCGGGATGTGTAACGGATGACCGTACGCTAACATCTTTCGGAGTGTTGGGGCACCTCGCTCGGGCGCCACCCTCCGTGCCAAGTGTCAGGTTCGTCCTCCGTGCCACGCGGCTGGCCCGCCCTCCGTGCCAAGCGGTTGGTCCGCCTTCCGTGCCACGCGGCTGGTCCGCCCTCCGTGCCACGCGGCTGGCCCGCCCTCCGTGCCAAGCGGCTGGTCCGCCTTCCGTGCCACGCAGTTGGTCCGCCCTCCGTGCCAAGTGGCTGGTCCGCCCTCCGTGCCACGCGGCTGGCCCGCCCTCCGTGCCAAGCGGCTGGTCCGCCTTCCGTGCCACGCGGCTGGTCCGCCCTCCGTGCCACGCGGCTGGCCCGCCCGGCAGGCGGACCAGCCGAGCGGCACGCTCCGTCCCAGGCGGTCGGTCCGCTCCCTCTCCCGCAGCGCAGCTCAGTCACCTCCAGACACGCCGTCCCCTGATCTGTGTATTGCGCCACCGGCGCGCCGTCAGACGGTGCAGGGCTTCAGAAGCCGCAGGTCAGGTCACGTCACGTCACGTCAGGTCACGTCAGGTTAGATCAGGGGTGGCTTCGGTACGAGTGTGAGCCCAGCACCGCGGTCAGCAGAGCAGACCTAGTCCTCCAGGAAGAAGTAGTTGCCACCCTTCTTCTGTTCGGTGTCCTGCGGGCAGAGGCGAGGATATCAGTCCAGGCAAGCGCGGCAGTGAAAGGGCCGGTATCAGTATCGGCAAACGACTGGATGTGATGCACTTTTTCTGAACAACTGGAAAATCGGCGGCCGACTTCAATGACGCGCCCTGGAAGGACAACAAGCCTGAGAAGCACGCAACATTCATCAGCTGGGCTGACCACGCGAGCCTACATTGGCTGACCTTACTGTGCCACCAGACAAAACCCCGAGGGCGCATCCAAACGTCCATGCATCGGGCAGACTGTACTGTCTGTCATACCTTCACCGAGTGCATCTTGTTGATCCTGGGCCTGTAGTTGTTGGGATCTCTCCGGAACGTGATCTCCAGCTGCGACAGGAATTTGTTCATGCCCGCCAGCAGCGTCTGCGGCAGCCGAACCCCCGCACGTCACCACAGGCCAGCAGTGTCACACATCACCGAGCCTCACGGAGAAGCGTCAGCGCCTGGGCCAGCAGAAGTGTGTCGCCATCTAAGAGTGCCGCCATCGCGCCACGCTGGGTCACCGGAGGCCCAGCCCGACCCAGCCTAAGGCGCAGTCCCTCAGTCAAATCCGACGCCAGTGCTCCAGTTTGCAGTGGGCGGATATGTGCGTCACAGACAAGTTACGCAAGCCACCGGCCAGGAGTTTGCCAATGATTAGCAAATCCTTCCGCACATTTCACAGCAGTGGGTGCAGAGGCCAAGTCTGGCTCGAACCGGCTTCATAGGTCTATCATGACGGAAGTTAACACAAGCACAACTTGCATTTAAACGTGTAAAAGCTGCCCATGGATGAGAGAGTAAGGCAGCAGCAAGACCGCATCAAAGGTAATATTGGCTGATTTTGGTAGAAAATGGTCCTCATTGGTTTTACCAAGATCCGTTCTGCGTTAAAAGTAACGCAATTTGAATGCCTTCCCGGAGCTTTTCTCTCTCGATCCCCGGGCGATGTCTGCCCTATGTTCTACGTGACACGCATGTTGGTCAAGTTCATGCATTACGATCCCCTGTCCACGTTTCTTTACAGAAGTCACAGAGTTCCCTCGACACTTAAGACACTGGCGTGCAACTGCGATTCACCCTACCCTAACACCAGACGGCAAGTGCACACAACCGTGCCCCTCCCTCCCTCTTTCCTGACCGTGTGACGGACCGATTCGTCGGCCACTTGTTCCGACGCCGAGACCATCCGGATCGCCGGTGACGTGCTTCATCTACCAATTACCATCCGGATCGCCGGTGTCCCGTGCGTCATCCACCAATTACCATCCTGATCGCCGGTGTCCCGTGCGTCGTCCACCAATTACCATCCTGATCGCCGGTGCCCCGTGTGTCGTCCGCCAATAACCACACGGATCGTCGGTGTCCCGCGTGTCATCCGCCAATAACCAAGTGGCAACCGCAACAGCAATCACCGCCCCGAAACATGCCGCGCATGATGGAATGCCGCCCCAACTTTCTCAACCTCCAGCCGGGCGACCGGGACACAAACGAGACACAAAACGTTCACACTCAGCCTGCCGCAAACAGCACAGGCCACGTGACTCAGTACATCCCAAGCCGCCAGCAAACAAACAATGCCGTTTTCCGGCACGCGGGGGCGCGCCGTCGGCGTGCGGCCGTCCGGCGGCGGCGCGCCACCGCCGCTGAGCCGCGCGCGCCGCCTCACCTGCGGCGAGTTGGCCTCGGTCGAGATCGACGGCTGGCCCTCGAACACGATCACGCGGTCGGCCAGGTACGTCGCCATGATGAAGTCGTGCTCCACCACGAAGCCAGTCTTCTTGGCGTGCAGGATGAACCTGCCGACGCGCCGTCCCACGCGGTGAGCGACGCCTTAGACGACTTAGACCTTAGACGACGACTTAGACTATCAAACGAACCCGCGTCACCAAAAGCCTGCCTGGTCGGTTGCATTGAAAGCTTTGCAAAAACGACGCAGTCATCTGCGGCCCTGAACAGCTGAACAAACTCACTATAAATAAATAGCCAACAGCAAACACAGGTGGCAAACATGCTTCAGTGCGGGCCTGCCGAAGCAGCTGAGCCAACACCGAGCTACCTGTCGGTTACACGCCACCAATCTCAAGCCACCGGGGTGCAGCCGCGGCAGGCCAGCAGGCTCCTCAGCGATGACCTTCTGATGACCCCGAGGGCGACAAACGCTGCTCTGACTCAAAGCGTGCGGACGAGTGTCACACATTTGGGAATCTCAACAGCCTTGACTGAACCACTCACACGTCGCCGGCCGCTGTAGACCAACATTTCGGCGCTCTCTGTCGCAACCGGGCGCCGCCGCGACCCCCCCCCCCCCCCCCCCCCCCCCCCCCCCCCCCCCCCCCACTGACCTCTTGATGACCTTGGCAGCGACCAGTCGCTGCTCGGAGTCGAGGTAGGCCGACGGCTCGTCGATCAGGTACACGTCGGCCGGCTTGCCCAGGCAGAGCGTGATGGCCACCGCTGCAGCTCACCACCGGACAGGTTCGGCACCTCTTGGTCGATGATGTCGTCGATCTTGAGCGGCTTCATGACGTCCGTCACGAACTGGCGGTGACGGAGGGCGCGGCCAGTCAGGTGCGTAGGCGTGCAGGCCGCGCGGGCGGCACCGGCGGGGACGGGGACGACGGGGGCGGGGACGAGCGACCTCCGGTGCCACACTAGACCCGCGCTATCCACCGTAGGGCGGCCGCAAGCCGCGCACCTCGGTCGGGGCATAGTACGGCACCAGACCGGCACTAGCAGAAAATAGCCTTTAAGCAAGTAACGCCTCGACAGAGCTTCGGTTTACGGCTCATTTGCAACTGTACCAACATCAACACAGACCAGAGAACGCCGGACCCGGTTCGCGGAGGCGGCTGCGCATCGCCGGCAGCGGCCGCCTCGGCGCTGCGGCAGAGGGCGGTCGACGTTCGAGTCTGTACCTGGGGGTGGATGTAGGCGTCGCGGATCTTCTCGTGCAGCAGCTGACGCACGGTGCCGGTCGACTTGGGCGAGATCTTCTGCGGCTTGTAGCTGATGTTCATCTGAGGCACGTCCTCTGAAACGGTGCGGCAGGCGGGTGTCGGAGTCGGCGCTCCGGTGAGTCTCATGCGCGGGGTGACTCCGGTAATCGGACGCAGAGCCGCTGCCTTTATATCGACGCTAGGAAGATGCTTAAGTAAGCACCGCTTTTGTCTTGAACTAACAACGCGTAGGACAATGAAAATGAAAACCTTATCAGTGCGAACCATCCATTCCATACTGGAAGCCTCCAAAAATACGCTCGACACAGCAGCCAAATGGCCATCCTGCCACTGCAGTAAAGAGGGAGCTGCGTTATCGGCTCCGAGCACAGCCCTTTCCTTTATCACTAAACCTACCACCCAAAAATCCCACTCTCGTCTTTCGCCCATCCAAGGCAGCCCGTCACACCTCTCCTCCTTCCTAGCAGACTTCTCCTCCCTGACACACCTCTCTTCCTGCCTGACGGGTCTTTCCTCCCCCTCGACAGACCTCTTCCTCCCGACGTAGGCCTCTCTTCGTCCCCGACGGAGGCCTCTCCTCCTCCCTGCCAGATCTCTCCTTTTCTCTGGCAAACACTTCTCCCCTTCCCTACGTACCGGCGCCCTCGTCCGGCGCGAGTCTGCCGGCCATCATGCGGATGAAGGTGGTCTTGCCGGTGCCGTTCTCGCCGAGCATGACCAGGATCTCGGAGTCGGTGAAGTCACCGGCGTGCACTGTCAGCTCGAACTCGCCCATCTTCTTCTTCATGTCGGGGTACGTGTAGCGGGCCATCCGCTTCACCTGAGAAGCGGTGCCGGCAGCTTGGTCAGGCGGGCCGCAGGACGGCGGCCGGCTGCCGCAAGGGCCGCACCTCGACGCACGTCGACGGCCTTCGTGGGGACACGTTTGTATCACACTGCGCCGCGCACGCTTCGATTTCACTATCGGAATATATCACTAATCCACTAGAGTCGGAGTAGCATGGACGCGCCCTTGTCACCATGATGAGCCGTGAACCGACGAGAGGCACGGCAGCGAGACGGACGGGCTGCGCCGCCAGACCACGACAGGAACCACGGCATCGCAGCTCCGACGATCCACCGCCCGTCACGGGCGCCGGAGCCGCCCGCCCGTTCCGTAGTGGGTCGAAACGCCCACCGGTCACAGGGCTGAGCCCGGTGGGCGGCGGGCCCGTCCCACCGCCACCGCGAGCTTACCTCCTCCTCCATGGCCGACTCGGACACCTTGAAGACGAGCGAGACGTCGCGGAAGCGCAGGTTCTCCGTCGGCACGTAGCCGTCCAGGAAGATGTTGATGCCTGCCGGGCAGAGGCGGCGGTATCAGCTGTCAGCGCCCCGCGTCAGAAGCCGGCGGCCAGTACGTCGTGTCTCATGTGTCACGCAACGATTTCAGTCAACTGGGAGATAGTATAGACTCTGTATGACTCTTGCAGCCGACCCCCCCCCCGCCCTTATTCCCCCGGATATCATAGTAAAACAGACGTATACGGTAGGACAATGGCATGCATTTAGGGGCGAAACCTGCGTATTATCAGGTTTACAGCAGTATTTTTCGCGACAACGCAGGTCTCGGTTTCTTCCGCATTTACTGTACACTGAACTAGCTCGGTTGACTCCCTCTCAGGTCGGCCTCCGCCAGCGACGCAGGGCCAATACCGACCCGAACACTACCCGTGCAACATAAACGCCGGTGCGCGCCGGCTAGTTCCCGGTCCGGCGACGCACGGCTAGCCGCTGTTCAGAGAACGGCTGAAGGCGAGGTCCGATCGCACGCGCCACCGGCTCCCCGGAGCTGACTCGGCGGGCCGGCCAGTGACCCACCTTCCCGCACGGAGAAGGGCATGGTGACGACGCCGTAGACGCCCGGTCTGCCGTACAGGCAGCAGATGAAGTCGGAGAGGTAGTCGAGCACCGACAGGTCGTGCTCCACCACTATCACGTACCTGGCCGAGGTCACACGCAGCACACGGCTTTAGACACCGGTCGCCGAGCTCCCAAACAAAATGGTTTCTCTTCAATCCCCACAAGTTGGCTGCCGTGCGATATGCGGAGCAGTCGCTCGCATAGCTGAGGGCTGGGTCACTTCACTGTCCCACAGCATTGGTGTGTGACCAATCAAAGAGCATCGTGACAGCGACGCCAACCGTTGTGTGCAGTGGCCAGTCGCCAAAACAAAAGGCGGACCAATACGCAGCGCTCCGAAGGCGGACACCCGACAGTCGTCGGCCAGAATTACGGAAGACACCAATGCCAGCGCTCACTTTTTCTCCGACACCAGGTTTCGGATGGTGATGGCGCACCGCAGACGCTGCTTGACGTCCAGGTAGGAGGAGGGCTCGTCGAACATGAAGATGTCCGCCTTCTGTATGCAGACCATGGCGCAGGCGAACCGCTGCAGCTCACCGCCCGACAGGTTCTCCACGTTGCGATTCCGCACGTTGTTCAAGTCTGCCGGCGGTGAGTGGTGAGTGGCGGCGCGCATGCGACTGTTACGTGCGGTCTAAGGCGAAAAAGCTAACATTAAGGTCGGCACTATAGCGTCTGGTCCGTTAAACCGCGTGGGAGTGGGAGCAGAAGCAGCGGGAGTTTCGGAGCGAGAGGGGAGTCCAAGATAATAGTAAGACAGCAAGCCTTCAGATCAGTCAAGTGCACCGAAGATACTACAGAAACCTCTCCATGTTTTTCCACACCCATGCCTCACCTCCCAGGGACAAAGATAATTAAACTTTCAATGCAAAAACCACGCAGGGCTTTCTTCAGCAGAGTATTATCAAATACCTCTTAACGACAATCACACGCTACACGTCGACCCGTATAAGGTCAGCTCAGCAATGCCCTTTCTCACCAAGTGCCTCGCAGATTTCCGTTTGGTTGCCCATCTCGTCCTTCTTGTCTAGGAGCTGTTGGACAGAGCCGCGCACCGCCTTGGGAATCTGGTCCACATACTGCGGCTTGATGATGGCCTTGAGGTCGTCCTCCAGGATCTTGGTAAAGTAGTTCTGCAGCTCCGAGCCGCGGAAGTACGTCAGGATGTCCGTCCAGTCCGGCGGATCCTGCGGACGGGCCCAGCATGAGACAACCGAGGCAAGCAGTCTCGCAGTGCGGCAATGATTGTACGGTGATGGAATTACAACAGACGTTCCGACCGATAAAAAACAACCCCATCGACAAACAAACGATGAACAACGACACATTTTGTAGGCATAGGCACATAGCCAATGCCTGCAAAACCTTCGCTCTATAAATATAAATAAGCCGGTGTTTGTCGAGCCTGCACAAACTGACAGCGCTCATGTCAGGGGAGACGGTCAGCGGCCCGCAGCGGCAGACTGGCGCCCACCCGGCCCGCCGCGGCGGGTCGCTCACACCGCCCCAGTGCTGCCCACTCACATTGAACCTGCCCAGGTTGGGCTTCTGTTTTCCGGCGAGGATCTTGAGCGCGGTGGACTTGCCGATACCGTTGGTGCCGACCAGGCCCAGCACCTCGCCCGGCCGCGGGATCGGCAGCCGGTGCAGCTTGAACGAGTTCTGCGAGTAACGGTGCGTCGTCTCCTTGTCCAGGTTGCTGGGCAGGTTCAGGATGTTGATGGCGTCGAACGGACATTTCTGAAAGGCGGGCGCGGATGATGAACGACAGAAGCTGGGCGGCGGCACGTATCTGACCGACATTTGACGTCAGTTTAGGGAATCTAGCAGTGAATCAGTGTGCCCATCTAGGGCCTAGCAACAGCACCCAGGTTACCTGATCAAACACAGCTGAGACACTATGCAAAGCACATTTTTCTACTGAATGGTGTGTTTCCCACCTTTTGGCAATGCCAATGTACACACAGTAGCATGCATTACAAAACACATAGAATCCCACCTCCAACAGAATGTAGCAAAACACGAGATCAGTGCATCAACACTAACAACAAAGCAGAAGTGAATGACAGCAGTGGGACGCACGTGAACGCTTCTCACCCACCTTAATGCAGATGCCGCAGCCAATGCACAGCTCCTCAGAGATGATGGCGATCTTGTCGTTGGGCGTCACCTCTATGCACAGCTTGCCCATGCGCACCACTGGGCAGGAGCGCTTGCACTCCTGCCGACACCGCTTGGGCTTGCATCTGTCGGCGTTGACGACGGCGATACGGGTGAGCTTGCTGCCCTCGTCCTCGCCGCGTCGCTTGGACATGACTGCCGTGGGTCACCCTGCCGGGCGGGGCACGCGGCCGGTTACTCGCGGAAATGGTGACCTCTAGTGCCGAGTTATGTCTATAGACACAGCTGAGGGTTACTCCGGAAACGGCGACCACAGATGTCTACAGTGTCTACTATGTCTACAGACACAGGAGAGACGCAGGAGAGGAGTTCCCGGCACATTGACTTTTGAGGCCACTTGATGCCAAGTGAACTACGCACATGACTGACTGCCCAACCGACCCTATGTTTCTGTGACTTAACAGGAGGTGGAGATGAATGGTCCTATCACAGGTCTTGTATGAATAATCTCCCCCCCCCCTCTGTTTATGATTTTCAAACTACTACAAAAACAAGATCCCAAAATTCATTGAAAATCCATCTGCAATCATATCTCCATACATGCCCATGTAATCTGATGAAGCAAACTAAAATAATGTTGATTATTTTGTCATCTTTGTTGAACCAAGCCATTGTTCAACATTCCAAAACATTATTTCAACATTCTAGCATCTTAGAATGACCTACAAAATTGTATGATTCATAGTTTAAATGTCTCCCCCCCCCAGAAATTAATACTAATACTAAACTGATATAAATCTGATAGCCTTTATCCAATTAAAAATAAAAACACATACAAATGTAGTATTGGCCACTCCTATTGTTTTCCTAACCCACCACTCACATATTAATGTAAAACATGTTCTTAGTCACCATACACCATCAAAACCCAAGCCCACTAGATCACCTGTACAGCTGCATGCTGAGAAAGTAAAGCAGGACAATATAACAAACTATTGGTCAAAATTGTTTCCTCTTTCATTTTGAGTGATTCGGGTGAGCTTGGTACTGCCAAATATCGTGCATGAGATGGTTTTTCAGGTAATGCACGTATGATGATAATGATAACCATGACCCATAAACATAGATCATTCCCACACCTTTCTTTAAACCTTGATTACCAACATGGCTCATTCAATGATACGGATTGAGGACTGTATACCATCAACCTGTTATTTACATCACCCCAGTTCTTGTTTACCTATTGGCATGCTAATATTTCTAATGTTAAAGACATTTTATTATCCTAAATAGCATTTAGGTTATACAGTAACATAAAACCTATCATCCAGCTCAATTTCACAATTTACTGTGAACCTAGGACTGCAATCCACACATTATGTCAAAACCTATCAAGCATTCTGCCAAGTCTCAGAACAATAATTTTTCAGTATGCGCAGTATATGTTTGACAGTCTGAGCTTGGGACATAACCTCCATCAATTTCAGTACATAGAAAGTCAATGTTGCAAAGAGTCATGACATTGTCAGGTAAATCAGAGGAAAATAACCCCAAACCTTCTTTCAGCAAGCATCTCTTAAAAAACATTATTGCCAGGCCAGCATTTGATGCAAATCTGCCCAAGATTCAGCGCATTGATAGCTGTCAAGTGGTCAGTGCAGAGGATGGTTTTATGAAGACTGGCTCTGAGCCTCATGATGGACATTACACTTGCAGTAATCGTGTAGGACTTTCCATTCATACAGCACATTTTTGTGTCTCTTTTAAATCTTACATATCAATACCACCAAACAAAACGCCACTCCATCTAATAGCCCAAATTCAGCCACGTTAGCGAAAGGACAGAAATATACGCACAATCTAACATACGCAACGGATCAGCATATGGCCAAAACAAAAGCATGTTCCAACCTACTCTGACGATCTGATGCATTTAAGGATAAGAGCACCGATTGGTTCTTCAATGCAGCTACGTCTTACTGATACACAAACTGGAAAACGACAAACAAATGCAAAATATTCCGCGACTAAGGAGAAAGTACCTTTCGACGAAGGGTGAGGGCAGAAAGAGAACACCCAACCGGCATCAGGAGACACCCGTGAGCAAACCAAATACTTATAAGGGAAATATATGATGTCATTTACAATTGTTCCTGCGCTATGATTCGTTAAACATTTTTTTATGACGTCATAAAATAAAGTTTTGTCCTTCGTGGCTTGAAACATGGAGGCGTGGATGGTTGGAGGTCGGGCGATGTGCGCTGTTTTTGTAGCAGTTTTTGATGACTTCTCTATGTTTGTTTGGGCAGAAAGAAATATGTTAAAAATTTTAAATTTACCTTAAAAACTACTTCTTTCTTTTTATAGCTGCCATTTCTCACAAAATATCATATTTTTGCCCAAAAGTAGATATACCAATGGTTCTAGATTAATGTTTACCATAACAAGCGGCCAAACCTGCGCAATAAATACAGTGGTTGGGCGTAAACAAAACCAAAACTAATGAAAACAGCATTCCTTCCTCAGTTATCACGCTGTACAGCCGACGGGGTCAGGGTGGGTGGCGCGGTTGTTCTTTTGAGCACTGGAAAGGAAACCAAGACGGCTTACAATGTATATGCCATGACATATATGCCAGGCAGAGTATGACGATGCAAATTTTATAAAACAGTGCCCAGTTAAAGGCAGTAACTCGGGTAACCTACAAAATGTTTGACTACCGGAATTCTACGCGGTTTTGGAGGGCTTTTTGTAAACCTGCTGGTCATTTATATCCCACAGAAGCTTTAATAGGCCAGTGTGCTGTCTGATGGAATGGCCAGGATGGCTAGATATGTGTATTTGACCTCTTTTCTGATTGCATGTGTATGACATGCTATGGCTGTCCAGATACTGCATTTCCAATGGCTGACTCAGACTGGGACAGTGAGCCAGAACAGGAGCAAGCGCAATATTCAGCTCCATTAAAGAAGCCAAATGGTTAGTAATCCATTATTTGTTTTTAGAGCACTGCTTTTATACATTTGCTTTTTTGCACATGTATTCTGCTACAGTATATTTGTGCTTTGGGGCCTATGGGTGTCGTGCAGTAATTGCAGAATTACCAGAAAATTTGTAGCATTATCAAGGGTTATTTAGCAAAATATGTCAACATGACATTGCCTCAGGGTGACCTCTAATTCACCTCAGTCCAGGGAAAAGGGAGCAGAGGAAATTTACAAAATTATAAAAGTTTGCCATCCCATCCAGCCTGCTTTGTTCCTAGTCAAAGCCCCATTTATGCCATACAACAGTGACTCTGTGCTTGCTTACAACCTGCCCTGCCCTGTTCCAGGCCCGCACCAACCAGGAAAGAGGAGGGGGAATCACCAGTCAAGGGATGTGTCCCGGGCATCAGTCCAGGAGCCGGTGGGGGTACCACCAGTGGGGGATGGTCTGGCACCCAGTGCCTCCCCAAGGGGCGGTCCACAGCGCCAGCCCCAGCCCAAACAACGCCAGGCTGAGTCCAGACAGAGGCCAGTGAAGGCTGACCCTGAAACGGAGCCACCATTCAACTTCAGGTGGGTGTTGGCAATGGAGGCACTGGTGTGTGGCCAGACAGGGGTTTGCTCTGGGATGACATTCCATATAGCAGTCAGGCATACCTAGATATGACATGTTGAGCTTTTGAGTATTTCTTTGAGTATGCACCCACAGCATTTTATTCAAAGTGATGTTTAAAATTATTGTTAATTTTTGAAGTCCTGGACTGCACTCACTCATTTGCATTTTCTATGAGACTGGTATCCTCCTGACAGTACTGAGTTGACCACTGGTCTGCGTGTCTGACCGAGATTGACCTAGTATCCCACAAGTTGAGTGTGAGCTGACCTGGTCAAGGCTTGCTTGCCAGACCAGAGACGGACGACGGAGGGGCGAGGGTGGCGCGGCCGAAGCCCCGGCCACCGGGCCGGCAACAGCGGTCCGAGTATACTGTCTTCTCCGACCACGCCGACCACCAGTCATCAGCCGCCGACGCCGGTGAGTTCACAGCGGGGATCTCAGTCAGTCGCGCCGACGCAGCGGCCTGGGCCGCGCGTCAGCTGAGAACGCAAGCCTGGGCAGTGCGCGTCTGCCAGCCGACTTGTTTGGCTGCTGGGAGGAGGCACGTCAAGCACGCCTGCGTCGCTTTCGCTGTCGCCTCATGTTAAGTTCACGTACAGCTCCTGAGGTAGTCCTCAAGACCTGCCCCCACTCCTGGGTTAATTTGAACCGATCCGCTCAGCAGCCGCGCTCCCCAGTCCTGACGCGGGGGCTGTGTCAAACTTTGTGTGAACCCCGGCGCCGTCCCCCTCCCCTCTGACCAGCCGTCGTCCTCAGGACGTGACCCTGACCCGGGGGCTGTGTCGGACCTCTCCCCCGGCGCCCGGCCCCGCTCCGCCCAGCCGCTGCCCCTGCTTCACACCGAGCAGGGCGGCCCCGTCCGATACGCCGCCAGCCAGGGTGAGCGGCGGCCACACCGGTCCTATAGCCTGTATCAACTGTGGTGTCTGACCCGCGCGCGGCTGGCGTGACTGCGGGATGCGGAGGTTTGCAGTGTCCTGTGCCATGCCGCGTGTTGTGCCGCGTTTCAGCGATGTGGATAACTCGCATGACGCGTATCGCCGTGCGATGTGGAGTCGTGGTACATGAGTCGCAGTAAGTATGGTGATCTGCGGCGGACGTAAGCGTCGACCGTATTGAAGTCATGCCGAGCAGCTGTGTATGTGTGCGTCCACTTGGGTGGGATGGGAGGGATATTTTTCTTGCTTGCCTTTTAGAATGTTCATGAAAATATTAAGGTGTCGAGGATGTTTACGAGATGTCGCTTTGACCCTTTTAATTGCGATCTGTCTCCTCCTCCACCCCACAATTTTAGAGACGTGGCCACGCCCATGCAGCTGGCTGCTTCCATGACATGTCAGTGTTTTTCAGACAATTTTTGGCGAGGCTACAGACCTACCCGCGATCTGCCGCCCTCTCCGTCCCACCTTCATCCGCCCGTCCTCTCCGGCCTGTCCCGTGCGTATCGCCGTCCGCCGGCGTGCCGGTACCGTGTCTGTTCGCTGACGGCGGCTTGCGTGGCGCTCATCGTTGAACTAGCGCGACAAACGTGGCCAGTGACTGCCATTTGTGGGCTTAGAGCAATAGGTTGCCGCCTTTTAAAGCAACGGGCGTGTTTGGACCGCAAATATAACTTATCGCCGCCGTCAGCTGTTTTGGGTCCGTGCGCGCTCATCACTGACCGGGCACGATGATGCCCATTTACGCATGCTGCCACGTGTGCTGTACATGTTTTGACGCCGCAGATATGGGTCTGAAGCCCATCAACTCAGCGGGCTCCATCCGGCGCGGCTCGTCCAGCCTCCGCCCCGCGACGCCGCTGGTCGAGGAACCGTTGTCAGAGTGTGGAGCACTGGCGGTCACCGCCACCAGCTACCATTTCTCGAAGGGGGACTCCAGGTGCGCCCTGATGCTGCTGGGGCGGCGGCTTGTAAGCCGAGTTTTGCCACTGCATTTCAACCACCGGGCTTCAAATCTAGGATCTACTTTGATCACGGGAGCTTCTAACATCGGTTATTTTCTGGTATTGCTACTTGAAACCTGAGCTCCGTCCCCCATATCTGAGCAAAAAGCATCAGTTCTGTCATCATCGGTCTTGATTCAAGCTTGCACTCAGCCGCCATTGATCATGATCATGCCATCGCTCCGATCTACCCCACGTCCGCGTGCCTCAGCTGTTCCCCGAGCGATGTTGCACCGTCCCTCTCGCGTGTCCAAGTGTCAGCAGCGTTGGCCGCTATCTTCCGCGCAGGACGCTGAGCCTCGGTGACCAGAACCCGTCCCGTCTGCTGAAGCTGTACGGTCGGCCTTCGCACCAGCAGCTGATGCGCATGTGGGCCGAGCTGTTCTACGTGGTCTCGGTCCCCGTCCTGCTGGTCACCACTTTCCTCTACTCACTGCTCAGGTCAGGGCACGGCTGGCGGGGGGGGGGGGGGGGGGGGCAACGCGGCGCGGCGCCGTGTTGCGGTCCCCATTGGAATCCCGTTGTGTTTAGTGCTGCTATGAAAAAGAGATACGACCTTATGCCCCCGCCGCACAGAAGTGCCTGAACCAGGTACAGTTGTTAGTACTTCAGCGCGGTCCCTCCGCCGCTCTCCACGTGGTGGCACGCTCCGTGTCCGTGCGGCAGGTTTGTTCTGGAGGCGGTGGTGCGGCCGGTCGCCGTCGGACCCGTCCAGCTGCTGGGAGACCACCTGCTGAAGCCGGCCGTCGTGGCGCTGCACGACTCCCTCCTGCTGCCGGCCGCCACCCTGCTGGCCAACCTGGCCGCCGCGCTGGTGCTGGTGGTGCGGCCGCTGGCCCAGCTGCTGGAGGAGCTAGTGCGTCCGCTGGCCGCGCTGCTGGGCTCTGTCCGGCTGGTGCAGGTCAGCTACGGACAGCCGCCGCCGGCAGGCCACACTCAGCATGTCTGAGACGGGCGCGGAGCGAAGCGGGACAGTAGGGAGGTTGGCTTACGCCAGCAGAGAGTGGAGCGCCACGCGAGAATGTTTCAGGACCCAGGAAAACATCAGGATGATGTTTTCAAAGCATGCCAGGTTAACCTGTCTTTCCTCCGATGCAACGCTGTGTAGTCTTCATGACTTGACTCAACGCAGCACAACCCGACAGGACGGGACGTTGTGGACGCAGAGTCATCTAGCGGACTCAAGGCTTATCAGAGGTGCGCCAACTGTCCGTGACCGACGCGATGACTCGCGTCGTTTAGCGCCGGCGATTAATGACCACGCCGAGACGCACCATGTGGTCCGAGTAATCGCAAATCACTGTGGTCCGAGTAATCGCAAATCACTCGTAATGCGCCTTGATATTATCAGATTTGGGTCAACTACATGGGTTGCGAGGATCCTTGTGAAATGCCTGATGTTGTGTAAGCGTGGACGATGGTTTGCATAAGAATGACCGGAAATCAAATATGGTGTTGTGCGCGCAGCACCGGGTGCCCGAGCGGTCCCTGCTTGCAAACCACAGTGCGTATGGAGTCCAGCATGCCTGCCAGGACGGTTTCGTGGACGCGGAGCCCAGGGAATGTAACACGAGGCGAGCGCGCGCGTTACCGTCTGTGGCTTTAAAGGACGGCTGCTACTGATACCATGAGTGATTGGTCTGGGCATCGCGTTGTCCCCACGCGTCCGGCCCACTGGCGACTCGGAGTAATGCACTTGTATTCAGTGTGAAGTTTTGGGCTCCGTCGGTGCCGAGGCCATATGTTGGACCGGTCGTGCCGCGTGATTTTGCTCTTCGTTACAGTGATGCCAATGAGAAGTGCCCTTGATGTTGTGCCTCACAACTCGTCTCAGATGTACTTTCCGGTACATTAATTCTAAGAGTTCAGTGTAATGTCCGCGACATAGCCAGGCGCCATCCTGGCTACGTCGTACAGGCTTTAAGAGCGATCTCAAAAACTCTAGTCACTAACGCTTGGAAGTGGATGAACGGAAACTGGTGTTATTCGTCAGCAACGCTTTCAAAATGTGTGAAATTACATGCTAGTCAGTGCTCACCAATGCTGTCGAGCGGTGTGAGCCGCGATCTCCAATGTAACGAATCCGTCCGCCTACCGTCCACCCGGAGACTGTGATCCTGTCATATTCTAGTCTCGGCCGGCCCGTCGCGTGTGCGGTGTTGTGTTCTGGCGTGTGCGGTGTGTACGTGTTCGCACGTTTGACCACGCCCCCGCACGCCTCCGGCGCATGCGAGGCCTGTCGTGACCCGACCAGCGACAACCACCGGTCGGTGACCGGGCGGTGACCGCCGGCGTGGCGGCCGGTCCGGGCGGTGACCGGTCCGCGCCGGGCGGTGACCGGTCCGCGCCGGGCGGTGACCGCCGCCCGGACGTGTCGCTCCATCGCCCGCTTTGTTCGCGCGTCAAAAGGTGGCGACTCGGCCCCGGCTGGCACCGAGCGCCCCCCGCCCCGCCGCGGCCCGCTCCGCCCGGCCACCCTCCGAGCGCTGGCCGACGGTGTGAACACGTGCACAGGGCGGCGCCGCGGTAACGGTGGAGGGCGCGCTCCGTCCGCGGCTCCGGACGCCCGGCTGGCGGCGCGCTGTGTTCTGCTGTGTTAGCCGGCATACCGAGACCCCTTGCAGAGGAACGGCACCACCTGGCGTGCGCAAAAGCCCGTGAATATTTCCATGTGCTTGGTGGAATGTTGACGACCTCGAAAATACACAGACATGAAAGGCGCTTGTATGGTGCATGTGCTTTGGGAGAGCAAGTGAAAGATGCAATCTGTCGGAAATGTATCATACGGTAGGCATCCGCGGGTGTTGGATGTGTGGCATCGCCTGTTTGATCAGAATGCTCGTCCTGAAGCCACCCCCTCAACCTTGGAAAGCTCAGGTGGCGGATGCTTCTGCATGACATCACCTGCAACACTGGACGCCGCTGTGGTGCAGACTCTCCCCCGGGCTCAGTAATATTCCTCAGCTGTCGCCGGCGAGCCTCTCAATCTTCAGCCTCGCCACCAGCGGCGGCGTCGGCAGGATGCGTCCGCACCGGGCGTAATAACGTCGTAATTTTACGGCAGCGTTCTCGGCGCTTGCTGGCGCGTTACTTTCTCCGTCGGCGCCGTGACCTCGTGACCTCTGGCAGCGTCACGTAGCTGGTTTCCGGGGTCGGCGCCGCGCCGTGCGGCCTGTTGTTATTGCCCGCGTCCCGTCCGGCTCACCGGCCCACCCGGTTCAAAGACCGCCCGAGTCGCGGGGGCGGCGGGCGGTGGCGCCTGTCCGTGAGACGTCACAGGGCAGCCGGAAGGGGCATGGCGATGGGTGACGTGACGCACCAGCACGCGTCACATGGCACGTCACGGGCGGATTGGTGTCGTCCGTGACGTGACGTGAAGGCAGACGGAGGAGGTCGTCACGCGTGGCCCGTCATGCGGTCAGGCGGGAGTGGACTGATGTCTGTGACTCATCATGAGGGCAGGACTGATGTCGGCCACTCGTAAAGGCCGGCGGGGGTGGACTGATGTCAGTGACCCGTTACAAGTCAGGCGGGGTGGGATAATCTCCGTGACCCGTTAGAATTCAGGCGGGGTTGGGCTGACGTCCGGCACGCGTGATGACATCAGGGAACAGCGGGCTCCCGTTCGTCCGTCGTGTGTGATCAGCCCGGTGGGGTTGTCTGATGGCATATGTCCGCCATCAACCCGCCGGGCTCTCAGGACGGTGGTCCGGCTCTGTTGTAACGGTGACTGGTGCTGTTGTACGTTGTCGTTGTCGTACGTTGGTGACTGGTGCCGCATTGGTGCGTCGTCCCGGCGTTCGCGTCATGCCGGCCGGCGGCACGTGTGTGGAGCGGCACCCGCGTTTCGCACTTCCGCTTGTGGGGTCATAAGTCAATGAACAGATCAAATCCCAGCTGGCAATGCCTTCCAGGAAAGAGAATACGGTTTCACCTTCACGGAAACACCGTTAGTAGATTTTTTAATGCGTAGAGAAAACTTTGACTGATTAATAATCCTCCGCATTCCCCTAAGACGGCTTTATTATTTCGTTCAGCGCTCTCAGTGGGATAACGCGAACCTCACTTGTTTGCGAGGAAATGCGGGGCGTTTTCTTGATTCGGGTATCTTGATTTTTAGGTGTAATTTTTTGCTTAACTTTGCCCGACCTCACTCGCGATCATGAGCACGGTTGGAAGCCTCGAGTACTGTCAATATTCCCAATGTTTGCGCTAAAAAGGCCATTTAATGAGCACCTCCACCCTCATATGTGGAAGACGGATAACTCCACATAAGACCTCTGAATTCGTTCTTCAGATATTGAAGCTATTGATGGGAACGCACACAGTATATGTAGCGATAGTCTGTGCGTCAGTATAAATTGCCAGAATGCAACCCCCCCGCCACAAAGAGATAAGGAGAATCATGAATCGCGGTAGGTCCGAAGAAGACAGCTGTTCATCTGGCCATAGGAGCTTTAAGATCCTGTATACCAGACAAATCGTTACACTTTTCGGAATCAATGGGAATCAGTTGCATTCAGGATCCCGGACTTGGAGGCAGCGTCAAGCATTGGGATCAGGGTCAAGGGCGTGTCCCGTTCTTTTGATCCCGGGGCTGTCGATTGCACGTGCCTATTCCAGTTGTGGTGTCTCGAGGACGACCGCATAGCGCATCGGTCTCATCACCCCGCCAGCCGCCCAGTCACGTTCAGCCAGTGCCCACTGCACAATGCACACTCCCCAAACCTTGAACAGCGGCTTAGACAGATGCCGGCGCCAAATACCCACTGGTAACGGGCTCGGGCTGGATCTTCCCACGCCCGTCGATCAGGACCAGTGTGCCCCCAACGGCGCTGTTCATGGCCGATTAAAGAGGTCGCGGCGAGCCGCAAATTTAGCGCGATTAACTGGCTGTCTCATCAGGCACACGGTAGGGTCAGAGGCGCGCATCGCGAGAGGCGGCTGGCGCATGCTGCAAGCGGATTTGGCTTTGACTTATTTCTGTCGAGGGAACTCAAAATACCTGTTAACATTCAGACACGTTTGACGACTGTGGTGAGTTCGCTGATGAAGTCATCAGTAAAGCCCCACTTGCTGCACAAGACGACGTCAAACACCGAAGAAGCAACACAACTCGTATGTTATGCTGATACACAAATATGTGGTAGAAACGGAGCATACGCCCAGCGCATCGGCACACAACGCTGACAGTTCATGGCGTTTTTGGTTTGGCATGCATGACGTCACATCACACATTTCTTGGCGTTCCGTATGCGGCGGTTGAGCTTCATTGCAACCATCAACGATTCAACATGCCTAACCCTTCCATCTAGCGTAACTACAACAGAAAAGGCAAGCCTGGCCTTCATCGCTTTTTGAGCCTGATACTAACACTCATAACTTTCGTTGGCTTGCCTTCGACCAGTTCAATTATTAAAGTCAGATACGCCGTCATTCATTGCATCGTCGAATGTTCCGCAATTATTGGAGTGATGCCAAACCTTGGAACCATCTTTACCAGGGTTTAGCTCATGGTAATGATAGAAAACGGTCCAAGGCTACGTGATGAATGCACAAAATACACACATCCTAAAGCACCGAATCACTATAGCTGTGTTCGGGGGCCATTATTTCAAGACAGCATCGAAGTTGGTTAAAACTGAGCTATGTCGCAGCCATGCGTGGCGCTGGAGTGCCCGTGCTGAAATACTGAAGAGGGGCGCACGCTGGCTCGCTGGTCCGCCGGGCGCCCGAACAGTGTCTGTAGCCGCCTGGTGCGGGCGAGCGGTCCCAGCCGCGTCGCACTCCTCCAGTCCGCCGGCGGGTCGCGCGCGGCCGTCTCGGCTCGCGCGGTCTCGGCCGGACCGCTCGGGGTGTTGACGAAGTGCGTCGCCGCCTTATTTGGATACTGGTCAGCGAGGGCACGCGATTCCCAAGGTCGGCTGTGCTGCGGGCCGGGCGCCAGTGACGTCATACCCCACCAGCGACGTCGCTGCTCGGCTGACGCGAGTGGTACCCGCTGACAGGCCGGGGTCACGCGCCCGGCGCCGTTCTGACGTGCCACTTGTCCCCGCCGTTTTCCGTCCTTCGCACATTGACACATGACGCGCTCCGCCACAAAAACGCGCCATCTGCGGCGGCGGCGCGCCTGCTGGCGCCCAAGGTCGTGACCGCAGACCGGCGGTGACGTCACTGACGCAAGAGCGCCTGTAGAGGGTGGGGTCGTGGCAGGCGCTCGTCCGCCGACGCCTGGCGGCCCTCCCGCAGCAGGCGCTCCTCCAGCGCGAAAAAGCAGCACTTGGGCGAGCAGAACATGGCCTGCGCCGCGCAACGGCACTCCAGGCAGTTGTCAGAGGCCACCCCTGCCGAGAGAGGAGAGAGTCAAGACGGGGGACACACTGCGGCACTCCAGGCAGTTGTCAGAGGCCACCCCTGCCGAGAGGGGAGAGAGTCAAGACGGGTACACACTGCAGCACTACAGGCAGTTGTCAGAGGCCACCCCTGCCGAGGGGGGAGAGAGTCAAGACGGGGTACACACTACGGCACTACAGGCAGTTTTCAGAGTTCACCCCTGCCGGGGGAGGGCAGAGTCAAGACGGGGGATACACTACGGCATTATAGGCAGGTGGCAGAGGCCACCCCTGCCGAGAGGGGAAAGAGTCAAGACGGGGGACACACTGCGGCACTCCAGGCAGTTGTCAGAGGCCACCCCTGCCGAGAGGGGAGAGAGTCAAGACGGGGACACACTGCAGCACTATAGGCAGTTGTCAGAGGCCACCCCTGCCGAGAGGGGAGAGAGAGTCAAGTCGGGGACACATTACGGCACTATAGGCAGTTGTCAGAGGCCATCCCTGCCGAGAGAAGAAGAAGTCAAGACGGGGGACACACTGCGGCACTATGGGCAGCTGTCAGGGGCCACCCCCGCCGCGAGAGACAGAGTCAAGACTGGGGACATACTACGGCACTCCAGGAATTTCTGCTGACCACTCTTGCCGAGGGATACACCGCCTTGACCACTCTTGCCGAGAGCAGGATGAAGGCAATGTACATACCTAGACCGCTCATGTGGAAGAAGGACGTAGACTGCACAGACCAGAGATCTATCTTGAATCCTAATGCTACGCCCAGGAGCCACTGGCTCTCGCCATTAGCCGTTGCCCGGGGAACGGACGAAACACCGCATCATGGGGCTGTGCCGACGCAATGGCTTGTGACATTCTCTGCAGCCATGCAATGGTTTGTGAAATACTCGCATGGCACGCTTGAGCGGTAAAAATAATAGCGCCGCGCTGATACGGCAGACGAAACATCAGTTAAGCAACTTCTTGAAATGACGACCACAACGCTAAAACACAATGGTGCATTTCTCATGCCGTAGGCCAGCATGGGTTGTGTCAATCGCACCCGCGCCCAAAATGCATGATAATTGTCTGTGGTGATCCGTCATTGAGTTGTTGGAGGCAAACCAGGTCTCTAAGCGTCGTTATGGCCTGTCCGGGTATGACGTCATCAGTCATCCGTCTCAATTGATTTCGTTCTGTCTAATCGGTAAATTGGCCTGTACTGTGATCCGTCCTTAGCATCACACCATCCGTCATCTAACGTAGCTCGATCTCCTGGCGGACTGGCGCTGTCCAGGTAAGACGTCATCCGTCAACTGATCGCAACCGCAACCGCCGGCCGGTGCCGTGATCCGTCTGGGGTATGACGTCACGCGCCACCCGTGAGGTGTGGTCCGTCTGAGTAAGGTCCGAGCGTGTCACCGCCAGGCGCCCGCGGAGGTCGCCGGCGGCGAACCACAGCCGGCCACCGGAGCCGGTGGTTCCTAGCTGCAAGGGATGACTCGGCGGTGTGGAATGCCGTGACATGAGGTCGTGTTGTGTCAGCGGACCGCGCTGACATGCACTCGCACCCGGCTGACATGCACTCGCTCACAACCGTTTGCTGTAGCGCTTGATTGAATTTATCTGAATGTGCTGTGTTGTATCATCAACGGCTACAGCAGTATTTTAATGGATGTTGAGAGATGTGCTAGGCGGTTGCATAGCCATCTTTAAAGATAGTCATCAAATAAAAAAGGCAGCTAAAATGAATCGCAAAAATTAATAGCCAGCAACAATTGCTATTCTGGCTCTACCTAGAATAGCTAGTTGAGTTTGGTTTTCTATAGCGGTTAACTCCGTCGGGAAGCCACAGGAAAACGACGCCAGTGAGGTCATGAGATTGAGAATGATTTCATGCTTAAAACGCTTGTCATGCAGTATGTCCTTCGGACAGCTGTAGGCGCTTTAAGTAGACAGTGGCAGCCTGCTTACTATTTCCAACCGTGAACATTTTTCGGATTTACCCCAGAATTTCGTGATGTCCCGATTACCCGAAGTCCTGGTATTAGGTCACTTTTTGCAGATGGCAAGGGATTGTATGTTATCCGTCCAACAAGACCCGTTAATGTCGAAGCTGAACGCAATGGAAACCGGCCTAACTCTATCTACTGCAGAAAAACCTTTTAACTAATCCGCTGAGCGTTGTTCGTCAGGCCCATCGTACGGGACGAGGAACAGACCAGCGCTGTCTTCGGCTTGAATCCAAACAGCCATTTTTGGTACAATTTTTAGCCGACTGAATGGAATTGAGTACCAAGTAAATTCCGAACGCGTGGGGCTGTCCCGGTATCATGTGATGCGGCGCACGTTGTCAGTTTAGGGACTCAGTTCACAATGCTATCGACGATATATTGCATTGCACGAGGGACTCGCATATACAAGCCTCATAAACATATGCCAATGTTTTGTTATTTTTACGTTTCTACTTCAGGAACGCTTAGTTGCGCTTGCCCCCTGAAAGGAAGCTTGGCCTTCTCTGACCCCACCACCCACCACCTGGCATTCCGCCGGTCGCCAGCAGAGTCGCTGGGCCCCGCCCCTGCTGCCAGCGGCCGGCGGCCGGCCCAGACCCGCGCACAATGGTCTGTTTACAGCGCGGGGCGCGGCTGGTCCGCGCGTGGGCCGCGGCCGGCGTCAGGCTCGGGCCGGGCCGCTCCGCGCCGCGATCTCAGCTGATTGCCCGGGCGGAGGCGCCATCAAGGTTGCGCCCACGCGCCGGCCGGCCGTGCGCAGGGCAGCCGTCCTCCACCCACTCTTCAGCGCGGCGGAGCCCCGGCCGATGGCCAGCTGACTTCTGCTCCGTGTGGATGGCGGGGGTCAGAAGACAAGGGGCAGCGTGAGCCTCACCCACCTGTGGATGGTAGTGCTCGCACCCCGGCCGAGGGTCTGGGAACTGGACTATCAACTACGACGACTGAACAATGGCTATGCAGCTGCACAGCTGGCCGCTAACCCCTGCACTATGACTCCGATGAATGGTGCGATCTCCACCGTGCCCTCCCCCCGCCCCCGCTCTCCCCCCCCCCCCCCCCGAGGAGACCTGCCTGGCCGAGTCAACGGCGGTCACCAACCCCGCGCTGTGCTGCTCTGAGCCGAGGTGTCGGCCGACGGCAGACTCCTCCTCGCGCCCGTGCGGGCTCCTCCGCCGCCCCGGGGGGCGAGCCCCGGCAGCCGGTCCGGATCCATGACAGAGCGAAGGGGTCATTCCTCCGAGAAGTAGCCGCTGGCTGCCGGGAATGCAGCATGCGCCGTATATGGGCGTATCAAAGCGGTGATCGGACGGCCCGCCCAACTCTGCAGGGCTAGTTTGGACTGGAGCCGCGGCCGGGGGGCGGGCTGCGAGGGTTCAGTGCCGGGTGCCGGCGGCGGCGTTCAGCACTGCCGCCGCCAACCGGCACGCAAGCGCCTGGGTACTGCTCCTTCGATCGGCGCCATAGAATAATGCGGCGCCCTTGGCGCCAGCCGAGGGCACTAGCTCTGGCGATACGTCTTTTTAGGTCTGGGAAAGCAATGCGAGACCAAAAATAGGCACTGTTTCGTCACAAGTGCTTACCGTGAGGCACAGTTTTGGCCCAGAAACGATGTCGGCAATTGACCTCGGCCACCTCTCGCACCGTCGTACGCTCCCAGCCCTCATCTGACCCGACCTGTCCGATCGCTTCAAACGATTGGTACACACGGCTGCGCTGCTCCCACCGCATTGCGCCGCAAATTCCGCGCATTGCGTCAGGGCCCGCCGCCACCCGCGGACGCCAAAGCAGCGGGAGCTGTTTCCGGCGCATGCCCGTGACACGGCCGACGGCCGGGCCGCCCGCCCGCTGCGGGCGGGCCGATGTCGGCACCGCCGCCCGCCCGCCGTGGCCGTGTGCGCGCCGTGCACGGCTCCGCGGTGGGGCTGGCCGCGAGGGCGTGGCGGACAATGGGAGTCCGCGGCGTGGGCGTCGGCGACTTGACCACGGCGGCGCCGCGGGGGGTCGTCTGACCTCGGCCGACCGGGGCGGGGCCGACCCGACGCAGGACCCAGCCGCCGGCGGTGTCGGCAAGGGGAGGGTGAGGGAGCGCTTCGCTCCCTAGCCCTGGGAGTGCCCCCGGTACCACAGCGCAGGCCGCGTAACCCGAGCACCCGACCTTGACACCGCCGACCGCGACCGACTCCGACGCCGGTCGAGCTGCGGGCAGACCGCGACGCAGACAGATCGGCGCTGATCTGGGTCACCTACTTAACCCCTCACGGCTCGTCCACGAGCAGTCAGCGGGAACAGCAATCGCCAGTGGAGTGAATGGGGGCGCTGTTGCCCACAGCGCACTATCTGTAGTTCCTATCGCGCTGGACAGCTCCATTTATCACGGTTGAGCTCAATGGCCGATTTATTTTCGCCCATTCGTGCTGGACACGATCTCTCGTCGTGCGCATGGCATGGCGTCACGACGTCGGAGTGGTTCCATGAATAGATCTATGACGTCACAGTCATCGGCGATCTGTTCACGGAGGTCCATATCAAATCGATTGGCCGATGCATATTCAAAACGACGTTCAGGGCTACCGATTCAGGCGAGCGCTGACCTTGCCAGCCGTCCAGCGGCCGTCCCAGCGACGCCTGAATAGGACGGTCAGGGTATCTCCCGAAACGGAGGTGCCCCGACCTACTTGGCGTGACGGGCAGCACGCGCGGCGGCCTTGGAGCGTGTCGCGACCGCCTCCGCGTGCCATTTACACCCTCAGCATGGTGCGTCATCAGCGAGCTGCCGGTCCCTCCCAATGACGCATTAAAACCCAACGAAGCTGGCCCCCGCCGCCAGCCGGCGCCTCTGACTGTCGTTTGAAGACGGGTCACTGTGGGGCGCGTGCTTCTGGACTGCTAATCGGCGTCGCCGTGAGCACGGGACATCGGGTGGTGGAGGGAAGGCGCCTGCTGATGATGGGACCGCATACCGTCGTCTCATGAACGCCGCAGAGAAGTGTGGCAACACGACCGGCAGTCTACGTCGAGAGTGATGTGCCTCAGGGCAACTTGTACGCTCTGATTCATGCTCCATGAGGCTTTCCTCATCGCTAAAGAACAAAGGACGTCGGTTACTGCAATTCCAGGATCGGTTTGTTGATTGGTCGGGCTATACTTTTCAAAATCATGTTGCATGCATTGTCCATGATTCATTGGTGTTTCCTGACTAAGAAAAACAATAAGACAAACGAGGCAGCCAATTCGCAAACAATTTGCTAGGGACTCAGCATTTCCAACAAAAAGGGTGCCGAAATGCCCTTCCGGTTTGTGGAGCAGCATGACGGAACGCACAGCCTGTTTTAGGTTCCGTCCTTTCTGTGAGAGTCCAAGTCCTGTGACAGCGCCAGCCACACCGGTTTCCGGGATTTCACAACTTGAACCTGTTCCTATATCGCGTACGATGTCCTAAGGAACCGTATCGCCGTATCTCTCTCTTGTCCTGTCACCGAGCAGGCTGGACTCAGGACCCGGCCGGCCGGCGCCCGACCGGTCCACATCGGCAGGTCACGGGACCGCGGACCGTCTCCTGCAGCAGTCTGGAGCGAACCTCTCCGCTCTCCGCGGCGCACGGCTGGCTATGCTGGACGCCTCGCTCGGCCCGATGCGCCGGCCTGAAGCGGCCAGTCCCGCCCATGCATAATGCACCGCACGCGGCCGGGCCGCCGCCACAGATGGCACCGCGTCGGGGCGCCGATGTGGCGTAACAGCGACGGCGCGCCGCCGGCAACGGCATACTCAGCGCTTGCCGGTGTTCCCACACAACGCCGGAGCGCGTGACGCCCAGCTTCAGCCGACTTTCGTTGGACGGACGCCTTAATTACAGCCGGCCTGGAGTGAGGCGGGGTCAAGCTGGGGCGCAGGGTCACGCCAGGTCGAGCCCGGCGTCCGTGGCACGCCCGGGCGGCAGGTGGGATCGGACGAGCGAGCTGACACCTCGCGGAGCTCCGCTGAGAGCTTAGCATATCTTCACGACAGTTAGTGGCTGTGGCAGGCGTGATGGTGTGCTTGATAACTCCTCTGACTGGTAAGGCCCTTCAAATTGGAGTATTTGTATCGACAGCTCACCTGACCACTGTGGTCATCAACAAAATCCAGCTTACTGGTTGATGCGATGGGGCCCGAAAAAAATTGGAGCAACAAGCTGACCAGTGACGCTGTCTGCTATCGCTTTACAACTGACAGAAGATGGTGAAGAGGTCTGTACTATCTCGTCTTCTTCACTACGGACACGATTTCTTAACAGCTATCCAAGGTTGTAAAAACAGCCAGACCAGATTTCTCGTGAACAGTAATTGGGTCGAGACGACGTTGGCTTTCCCTAAGGTTAGTAAATCTAACACCCTAAGCCGTGCGAAGTAGAGAGCTTGAGTAGTCGCCGCGGTGAATCAAAATAACAAAACATCCTCTTGGCGCAGGAGCGTAGTTTTGCAACACACGTTGTGAGGTTTATCAGTGATGAATCGAACTTGTCCCCAACATATACCGGGAAACGGGTTTCTCTCCAAGTTCGGCTAAAGTTCTTCTCAAAGTTGGGGGGAGGGGGGAGGCGACTGGAGCGCCCAACTTAAGAGGAAATTGCACCCTGCACTAATGCATTGGTGGTCCTATACCACTAATTGCGGAATGCTCGATCCGTCAGCTTCGTCGCATGAAGAGAGATGAGGGACGCGTTCTCAACTTCCGCGGAATTTTGCAAATAGCATACTCGTAAAGTTTCCAAAAAGAAGCGTCTCAGTTAGATCAAGCATGTTGAAAGGTTTTCCAATGGGGTTTTCCCGACAAGGGCAGATCACATATTGCAGACCACATTTTGCAGTAATGCTCTGCAGAACTGTCACAGCCTTAAACGAAACTTGCTGCAAGTTGCAGCAAAAATCACGTAACGATCAGCTCAAGTGCCTAATAAGCTTAACGCCTCCCAGCCTTGCCCCGTATCGGGGCTGATGGTCGCACCTTTAACACGCTGACTGGTAACTGAATAGCATCATCACCGACGGCTGGTAACCTACCCCACCACCAGGGGGAGGGGCTGGAGACCTGCCCCACCTGCAGGGGGAGGGCCCATCTGCGATTCAGTCGATATGTTTGCTCGAAACGTAGTTGTTATGGCCGTTAGGAACGTAATATCTCACGCCTTGTTAGATTAGGGGCATTGGAATCAACTACAGTCGATGATTCGACCAAAAACTTTCAGCAACGGAACAAAGACTCTGCTTAATACCCTCCTCGCCATTGCCACCTGCCGGTTGTCTGCACTGCACCACCGCCTCAGCTTTCGGAGCGCGTTTCTACCACTTTTGGTCAGCTTTGTCTTTCAATGCACCGCCCGCGCCTTTACCAACCACATGAGGCGTCTAATGAGCCCATTGGTCTTGCCCACACGCCTAGCTGCACGTCACGGCAATCAGCGCTCAGGAACGGCTCAATCGACGCTACCACGCACAGGATGTTTACGGCCTGGCAGCGCGTGCTACGGCTTACAGCTGCAAGCCTGGTGTGCCGGCTGGGGCCACGTCGGGGCGCCCACCGTCCGTCGGGCATCCGCCCCGGCCGACTGTTCCCACGAACATAACCTGATTGCCTGTGGTGAAACACCCCGGCAGACACTCGGCATTAGTGCCGGCGCAATGAAAAGCGTGATCGATTGTCACGCCGCTCCAGAAAGCCAGCGCGCTCCAGCGGGCCGACCGCCGGCCACTGTCGCTTTCGTCCATTCTGCCCCGCGGGCCGAGTTTGTGACACCCGTCCGTAACCGCACGCCGTCCCAGCGCCGCCAGCTGTTGGACCGGCCGTCAGCTGAGCAGAAGCCCAGCTGACCGCGGCCCCGTCACTGGCGAGCGACCGACCGCCCGCCCGCGCAGATACGCCGCGAGGCACGGCCCCACCCTCGCGTCGGCCACCGCGACAGGCACCCGGCCGGCGCCGGCGCCCGCGGGCCGTGGCGCAACGGAGACGGTGGCGGCGCGCGCGTGCGTGCGCGCGCGTCTCTGCACGGCGTCGCGTCGTGGGCCGGCTGACCCGCTTCTTAAGGTCACGCACCGGGGCCCGGGGCCTCCCTCATTAGGTACGCGGGGCGGGGTGAGAGGAGCGAGCATGGAGATTGGGGCCGCTGTGGATAAGAACTGAAGGCAGCGGAGGGATGATAACTGGGCGGAGTCAAATGGCGACGTAATGAGCAAATGAAGGTGAGATAAGACCAGACACGCATGAGTAATTAGGGTACGTTACACGCTACCGACTCTTGAATCAAGGTGCGTGATAATGCGCATGCTGTTTGCCTACATTATGCTCAGCTAATCTGCTGAATACGACTGCTAACAAGTTGTGCTTGTTGACGCAGGAATCCAGAACACAAAGACCCGTGCAGTGTGGGCGTGACGAAGCATGACAAGCGACAAAGCCCGAACCCTCGTAAAAAGGAGCTGACTCTCAGAACAAACAGCACTGGCCAGACCAAGCCGTCCAGCGAGGATCGGACCACGGACTCCGCGGCGGCTGCGACCCTCCGGTGTACTCACCGATCACTTCTCCCAGCTCGTAGCGCACGCCCATGATGGAGCACGTCTTGGCGTGCTGCTCGACGGCGTGCTCATGTTCGTGCTCGTGCTCGTGGTGGTGGTCGTGCACGTGGTTCTCATCGCCCGGCAACAGAGAGCGCCGTCGCCGGCGCGAGCTCCACTCGGCCTCCAGCCGACGCACCGCTGCCGCGTCGAACACATCGTCGACGTCGGCGGCGCGCCGCAGTCGCCGGCCGAACTCGGGGAACATAAAGTCGGAAAGGTCGATGTCCTCCTCCAGGTCGTAGTCGAAGTTCATCAGGGGCTGCATCGCGTGGCTGACGGCGGGCGCCACCCGCGTCTTGGTCGGAGTCGGCCGGGCCTGCGGGGCGGTCGGCCGGGCCGGCCGGAGGGTCGGCCGGGTCGGCCGGGTCGGCCGGGCAGTCGGCGGCGAGGACGGGGGTGGCGGAGTGCTCGGCGCGGCGGACAGCCGGCGGGAGCCTCGCCGCCGTCCGCTGCGTGTTCTCGACGCCGCACGGGCCGGCGCGCCAGCTCCGGCGGGGGCCGCGCTCGGGACCGCATCGGGGACCGGCGCCGGCTTCGGAGAGCTGAAACGGAAGGCGCCACGCCCGCGGGCGGGCTGCGGGACGAGACCGGCCGGCTGCGGCAGCTCGCCACCGCGACCGGTCGGCATGACGAAGTTACGCGGCACCGAAAGCTCCTCGTTGAAGTAGGTGGCACCGGAGGGCGCACTGACGGCGTCGGCCGGGCCGGGCGCCGACGGCAGCTCACCCAGCGGCGGCTGGAAGTTGTCGGAGGGAACCACCAGCGGCAGCACGCGTGGCCGCGGTACGATCTTCATCGTGCGCACCGGCGAGCGGGCTCGTGAGACCAGCTGGGAGCGGGCGCCGGTAGCGCTCTGGGACCGCTCCGGACGAGAGGTCGGCGCCGCTGACTGGAGCTGGGGTCGGCGGCGCCGGCTCGGGGACGGCACAGCCTTGGTCGTGGAGCTCGGAGCGGACGCGCTGTCAGGTGACTTGGTCCGTGACCTGACCCGTGACCTGGTCCGTGACCGGGTGGCGGTTGGTGCCCGCGAGCTAGCCGGAGGCGGTGTGACCTCCGGTCGGCGCCGCCGGGTCGGAGTCAGAATGCTCGGCTCGGCTTGAATCGGAGCGTCCGCGATGCTATCGGGAATAGCTGGAAAACGGGAGTTGCGTGAGGCTATGGTGAGAATGAGTTGCCTCCGGTGGCGCATGTGTCATTGTTTTCTTTTTATTTGGTTGAAGCCTCGGACTGCTTTTTTAGAACAGCAGTGAACTATAACCACTGTTTTGAGAATTTGCGTTCCGCGCCTTTTTATCGGAGACTGGCTCCCTGCCGCCTTTTTGTGACAATCACGTCAATTCTTAACGGAAGCATTGCGTGACAGTGTCAAGGCGTAAGTAAAACCTAAAAACCAGTGTTTGTCAAGCACTTCCGTTCTTCGCTCAACCATCATATTGTTGACTGAAGTGAACACCGTACGGTGCTGTCAACCCGAAAAAATGCGTTCTGTTTCGTCTCAAGCTTTTACGGAACGCTGAGCTCGTGAGAAAACAGCCTGCGCCACCACACACAAACAGACAATTAGGGAGCAGCCTCAGCAGCGGCTGAAGATCTCCATGCAGAAGTAATTCTTAGGCAGCATTTGTATTGGGAAACCTTGAGTACGGATAACAGATGTAATGCGATAACTCAGGGACTTCCGCACAACGTGAGCCGGATCTCGCAAAGCATCGATGAAATTTCGGTGATCCGCGTTCACAGAATACCTTTCTGAAGCTCACCTCTTTTGACTTTCCACCTTTCCGACCGTACATTTGTGCTGCGCGACGCCGTGTTCAGCCACCACCGGCAGAATGGACTCGCCCAAGCGTAACGGTAACAGCGTCGGCAAAAGAGAGCAAAAGACGCATGCGGAGGCGAGTGCCATACCAGAGGACCGCTACACACAAGGTCTCAGTCACCTGCTGTGACTTGTAGAGGAGGCCAGTGCGTGCATTTGAGTCACGGTTTCCATGAAATCGTGCCAGGAGCTAACGGATGGCAAACAACGATATGATTGTGGCTGTGCGATTTGTCGCCGTGTTTCCTGCGCGATAAAAGCGTCGGAGGTTTTTGCTGGCGGCACGGCCGCTGGTCAGGGTCTGCACGATCCACCTAGTAATGTGTCCTTGTCTGGAAACTTTGCATCATGAAGCTCGCGAGTGCATACAGATTGGAAGTATTGGAGGCTCGGAGGTGATTTTTTCTTTTCTTATGTAGACTTGTTTTGCACGTCATGTAACTGAGGTCAAGCTCACCAACGGCTAGCTGCCTATGTTTAATATACCTAACGACCATAAATCGCAATTGCTAATTTTGACAGCGACGTCATTGGAAATGACAAGCTAAACACAGGCAATTCGGCAACTGTTTAATGCCTGGATGACATCACATAATCAATCTGCGATCAAACTGCAGTATAAAACTGACCTCAGCGCGGTGTTTGTGATTGATGGCTCAACTTCGACCTCACCCCTCCTGCCATGCTCGCGTGTGCCGAACCATTACACAACACATGCCAGGAGCGATGAGTAACGCTTAAGACTCGGCCCGTCGCTCGGCTGGGTGGCCTTCCTGAGCGCAGATGCACTGCGATCCTGGAGCTGTTATCGGCAGCCAGCACCCTGTCTGGGACGGCAGCCATTCCTTCACATCGGCGAGTTTTGTGTGCCATTATCGCTCGTTCATCTGGCAGCACTTGAAGGTTCCCAGTCACTCGTTTTAACCACCGCATCAGTGCGTCGGTGGAAAAATAAAGTGATTCTTTGTCATCAGTGTTCCGCGATAGTTGTCAATTTTTGCCGTGCGGTCCTATCTGGAGTAGAAATCTCAGTCCTCAGCATTGTTACATTCAGTTGCTTGACCTTCTAACGGGGGTCGTTCAGTGGAATTGCTAAGCTATTTTTAGATGCAGGGTGACATCTGTGAATGGCAGGGCTATGCCGATGGCACAGTGTATGTCTGTAGATATACAGGCAAACCGAGTTATAATCGTGATGAGATTAGACTGAGACACAGGTTTCACATAATTCAAACACATTGTTCACCTTCATTCCTTAAGTTCAGGGTTTGTATGACAAAGGAAGACTACAGGTGCAGGTCAGACTCAAACCGAGATGCCAGGCGCTGGGGAAGAACTGCCGGCCACAGAACTCACTCCGTCCGGCAAGGTGTCCACGTACAGGATTAGGCAAGCAACCTATCCCCGATCATCTGTAAAGACGAGCACATCAGCCGCATTCCTGTCCAACCGCCGCAGCAGACCACTTACGGCACACGTAGAGTGAGGGGTTGCAGCGATCTTCGAGCTGCATTATCTCGCAGAGCTCAGGCGGCGGGCCGCAGCTTTTCCAGAAGCACTCGATGCGGCCGCGGTGGCAGTGGCAGACGTGGCAGGGGTCCTGCTGTCGCACCAGACTGCCCTCGGCTATCTCCCGGCCGTTCTCCACACATCCACCCGCCAGCTTGTCTGCGAACACCGCAGGCGAATGTCAGCCAAAGGCACGTGACACGTGCTGACGACATCACGTTTGACGACAGTGAAACCCTGCAGACGGCCACGAGGTGGAACGTCCCTGCATTATTTTCGCGAGGTTTTTTGCGGTCGTCGTCTTTGGGTATTGAAGTAACTGTTCTGCTGCACTTAAACATTGACGTTGCAAGGGATAAAGAACCGGAACAGGATTTTATCGAAGCTTTAAACGCTTACGACACGGACTCCTAGCTGACATGAAAATATGTTAACGAACGGCTATGTCTCCTGGGTGGCAACAATTAGCAGTTTCAAAGCAACAAAGAAGGCAGCAGCACTCAACACATGCAGCTACGTCGCAGTGCGACATACCGGCATCCTTTATAAGATAGACCCGCTTGCAGAGAGCTGGGTCCGTGCCCAATTTTCGCATGCTGAGACGGCCGTTGGCTCTCTTCAGTCTACCGTCCCTTGAGATGTCATTTGTCAACATTTTCGCGTTCAGTTCATTGACCATTGTAGGCTCTGCCAGCTTACGTTGTTACTATGGCATCTAGGAAAACCGATGGCACTTTTCTGACAGACGTGGGGAGACCCAGGGGACGCCGCTAGCATTCGGCACTAGTGCTTTCAACGAGGAGACTTCAGCGACGCACAAAAGCATATCCTGATAACTGCGACGCATCGTAATGCACTAGCCTCCGCCATGGCGCTGCACACGTAGCTGAACAACCAGAAAGGACAATGTTCCGAGAAGTTTATGAGACAAAGGTGCCGGGGCACGTGTGCTGTAATGGACAGTGTGAAGAATGCGCTGATTTCAGTTGCACAGCATGACTGTTCCCACGCTTGGGCACGCTTGCTTCCATTCAGAAATAGCGTTACATATTTCGTTACGGTAAAGAGACAACATTATAGGGAAGACAATGCACGCAAAGTAGCGCAAGTGAATGAAGTGAATGATAGAAAACGGGACATATGGACAAATAATCAAACTCTGGCACAGATAACAATCTCTTTGAGTGAAAACCACCGCCAAGAAGATTAAATTTTGTTCATTTCAGATTAGTCCATACACCAGTCTGTCTTGCCCACCCACCCGAATATGTGGGAGGCTCTAGCTGACTTTACTTAGCTTCAGTGATCTTAATAAGCCTGGTAGAAGTATGGCGCAACATGAATTGCATACACGTTATGGAACATTGCACACCATCCCCGTAATCATTTATTAGTGTAGTAGTAATTTGCGCTGGAAATGTTGATTGAGAAGCATGTGGATGGAACGCTTATGGAGGTAATGAATCCTAATCATGTAGCTTGCACGCTACATGATCACGGCAAACTTGTTCATTACATGCAGCGGAGTACGCCAAACCCGTCGATGAGTCTGGATGACATTCAGGACCCCATAGCATCTTATGGCTCTCACATAGCGCAAACCGAAGTGGCTTTAACGTGCTAACTTTACGGAGGAAGCGTTTCTAGCAACTGCGTAATGCATCTCTGTGGCATTGCTTTAACATCTACGTTGACGTCATGTCAAGTCACATCCAGACGTGAATGACGAGAATTTCCAGAATATATGCACTGCCATCTGCATCAGTCATGCCATTCAGCGTGCTTGCAGCATGCCCTAAATCGGCAAATGGTCATTCCCTATCCTTATTTCTCTCATTTCACGCTGCAGAGCCCACCAGACCGATTGACCTGACCTGACCTGACTCACACCGCTCGACTCACCTTGTGCGGAGAGTGCCACCGCGGACAGCAGGAGCGCCAGCTGCACGAGCCGAGCCATGGTGGCACACCTGTGGTGGACGGGAGGCGTGCAGGGCGACCCGGCGGCTCCGGTCGACTGGCGGCGGCCGGCGGCGGAGCGGCACTGACCGTCCGGCCGGCGGCGGGTCGGCGCCGAGGCCAGCCGCGGATCCTCCGCAAGGCGCGGGCCACAGCGGACCCTTCGCACGGCGCGGTCCACAGCGGTCACGGCACTGCACGTCGGGTACGAGTCGGGAGTCCCAGACTGGGATCCCCAGCGACACGGACTCCGCGATGACGCGCCGCCGTGATGCTTCACTTCGCCCGCGCTGAGTTGCTGTCGAGCCTCACGACCGCCCGACACGGCACTCGCCTGGCGTTCCTCAACGTTCACGCACTCAACGCCGCCCAGACCGCACCTGACTCCAGGCCCGCCGTCGCAGGGCCGACTGACCGGTCTTCTTTGCTATCGGTCGCCGCTATCGCTCGGTACGTCAGCGTCTCGTCACCTTCCCGGCTGGGGGGCGGTGGCTGCTGGCGTTCGGTCCCTGCGCGTCGAGCCCGCCCCGTCGTCTGACTGGCCCACCCTCGCGCACCACACCCGCTGCCTGGGATCGGCTGCACGTGACCAGGGGCATGGCTGCGGCGGTCGCTGCGAGGGCGCCCGCGACCCGTCGGTCCTCCGAACGTGAAAGTCGCGCGGCGTGGCGGCGGCGGTTTCACTAATCCCGCTGGTGACCCCGCCGTGTGGCCTGTGATCATTTGGCGGTGAGGGTCAGGCGATTATCTCGCCGGCACCGCTGTCGGGCGCCCCAACAGCGGGAGAAGTCACGGCTGTGCGTCGCACACGCACGGGCACGGAACCGGTCGCGCACATCGGTGCAGTTCCGACTCACGCAAACTTCGGAGGTCCGGGGACCGGGGGTAGTATGCACGCGATCCCGTGGGTCAGTGCTGATGGGGTACCCGGTCACGGTCAAGCAGATTCAAGACAGACAGTCGCCGAGCTAAGCGCATCTTCATCCAGAGGATGCAGTTCTCAGTCACGATCTCATTTCGACAGGCGTGGGAGGGAGCGGAGACTTTGGCCTTGCAATGCGACACGTTTGTGTGCGCTCTGTCTTCCAGCCAAACGTGAATGCACTGGGTACACATGAATCGGTCAATGTAAATTTATTCTCGGCCCGCTCATGGCCACGAGTTCCAGCGCGTGCTAAGCCAATCGAAGTAATGTCGCTGGTCGGAAGAATCAATTGGAATGGACGCTGTTTCCCAAATCATATTGCTGAGACCCAGCAGGCAATGAATGAGGACCAATGACATACACACACATACTCTCATATTTTGATCCAGGATGAGCACACCGCTGCACTGTTCCAGTTACAGCAGGGAAAACATTAGCCGCTTTATCCCTGCAACTTACCTCTGCGCTTGGGACAGCCCTATGCCTTCGTTCTTGGGAGCACTCCTAACTTTGACCAATGCCTTACCGATAATGCACCCCAATTCTTGCCGCCCCCGTCACGTCTATTGGAATAACGGCCTCATCTCAGCAGCAAATAGGAGACGGAGTGGATTCAAGATGCATCGTTTCGTACGCTGAAAGATCACCAAAGCTTTATTTTTACTGAGAACAATGAATAATCTTACCAGCGTGTTCTCGCAACGTCCTCAGAAATATGCAAAACCAAAAAGACAACAGCAGTACTAGCATGGCTCAGTACTACGCCGATATAGGTGGCGACGTACTCATATTTGAATTCAGATGCAGCCTCCGATTCCAAACACCCTTTTATACAGATCAATCACAACGATTTTCAAAGAATCGGCAGGTCGGCTTACGTTATTTCGCACCACTAGACCTCTCCAGATTGTTAGGTAATTTCACCAATTTGTGCGGGGATTGTTAGGTTGGCACGACATCCTTCCAAGGGACACTACATGCAGGCGGGAACTCATTACATAGCAGTAGGGACGCATTGAGATGCGTAAGATTAACCCATTATTTAGAGCAACTTAGGAGCTCCTGCGTAACCAGAAAACCTTGGAGCAGCAAAACGAGCCATTTTCAGATAAAAGAACAGCGAGCATCCAGAGATTCGTAAGGCTTCAGTGGGCCCAGGGCATCTGAAGGCCTTGAGCGGCCACTAGGGCTTCTGAGCACCCAGAGGGGTCATACCAGTGATTAGAGGGCTCTTCAGTGGCTAGTGTAGCCCTTCAGCAGGCAACAGGTCCCTTAGTAGCTAAAATGGTCCCTGAGCGGCCAGGACCATGTGCAGAAGTGGACTAAGGCGCTAGGCCCCTGAGCAGCTATACAAAAACTAAGTGTCCGGATAGCTGTGGGGAGACAGCTAGAGTGCTCTGAGTGACTAAGCCGGACGTCGAGCGAACAGTAGACCCTCATCAGCCAGAGGGGCCTTAAAAGTGGCCGGACGGCCATTGAGCGGTTAAGAGCCCCCTGATCGGCCAGAGAGGCCCTGAGCAGACAGACCTTGGGCGTTTCCTACGAGCCCTCGGAGTTCAGAGTGTCTGAGCGGTCAGCGGGGTCTACGAGCAGCCAGAGGGGCTCTTGGAGAAAGGAGGAGTCTTTCAGCGTTCAAAAGGGTCTGAGCAGCCAACAAGACCCCGAGTGCCGCAAGGGTCGAGGACGCAGCGAAATGGCTCTGGCGATTGGACGGGTCGCTAAGCCACCGAAAAGCTCTCAGCCGCCGAACGGGCACTTCAGTGGTCAGGTGGGCTCATGAGGGATTAGAGGTGCGCCGTGGGCCCCAGATGACCCCTGGGTGGCAAGTAACGCCCCTAACAGAGGGGAACGCACTGTATGGCTTCGAAAGTGCTCTAAAGACGCGTTGCGACCATTCAGCACGCGCCCCTGGCAGGTGGTGAATTAACGCGTTTGTTTTTGCCGCGACGGACTCGGCGGCGGAGGCACGATTTTAGCCTCATGGTTTGCCAGCGGCAAGCGTCAATGACTGTGCTCAGAGAGAGGGACATGCGACCATAGAAACCCCGGGGGAACGAGTCCCCTTTAACAAAATTTACGGCATGTAGTGATCTGCGCGTGACTAAACGTTGAGCGTTGAAAGCACCAGGTGGACCGGTAAAAATAAAATTCGAGGATATCGGGCGCTATTTTACGACAAGGAGTAATTATTTTTCACACCTGCAGCGCACTGAATGCGGCTTTCAGTGAACACCTTTGAGTTACTCCTCCCCACGTTCTGGACGCGTAGAACCAAGCCGTATATTTGAGGCCATCGCAAAAATCGAGATGCCTTGACAGCGTTGGCTTATGCCAACGCTGCATTGATTTGCAAGAGGGTTTTAGGCAATTGTATAGGTGGATGTGCGTGTCAAGAAAGATCAGAACACCAGCGAATTGTCCATGTTTGATAATGATATGCAAGTAGACTGGTGCGGTGACACTTTAAACAGACCGTGATGTGACACTATGCTCTAAAGCAGATTATTCGATAGAACAATCCCCTTATTATGTCCCCACCCCCGTAAAACTGCGCCATTAAGGGCTGGGTGAGTGCCGTAAGAGCGGTCAGCCGCATCCCATCTCCAAATTCTAACGTTGAAATTATGGAGTTGCATGAAAAAAGAACCGAGGGACAGGTCGCATTTGCCTCCAACACTTCGTAGAGTATTTGTGGTCACAGAAACCAATTTGACTCGAGGCCGACAAACCCTATGGTCCTAGGACAGATCCCACGCGCAATCAGATGTCACTTGCGTGTTGTCATGTCGTCGTACGGGCCAATGCACTATGTGTTGCTCCACCAGGTTAATTCACCGTATTTTACGCGGTCTATCTTATCTTGCTTGTGGTCGCAGCTGTTTCATGAAATTGAATGGAGCGGGATGAAACCCAGCAGAACTGTCACAAGCATGGATAACACCTGTTGGCCAAATCGCAATCCAATTTTACGCCAACCAACACAACATATCGGGATTTTCAGTCATGCTGCTTAATAGACTATAAGTATTACCACATCGCATTGCGCGAATCCATCGCAAGCATCCGCGGAAAGCACTCAGGCCCGCTTGACATTGGCAAAGCATGCTACACCGTCAATGCACATTGCTCGCTTGCAGTTGCAACATTTCGATTTACTGTATGCAAAAACACACATGTCAGGCTGAGTGAGTTCTTTAAGGCATGTATATGTCCGTCTACTTGAAAACAAACATAAAAGCATGGCTAAATGTAGAGCAGGCTTTTTGTATTGCACAAGGCCTTCTTAAGCAGGACCGGTGAAACTCAACAATTTAGTTAACTGTTTTCTTTTTTCTTGTAACGGTCGCGTCACTTTTGCTGCCTTTTGATGAACTGTGAGTTGACACTAAGGCTGGTGACACAGCATTGACAGATACCCCTGGCGGTACATGGGCGGTACATGCCGAGTCTGGAATGTTCCAGGGCCTTGGGGTCCGGGGAGCATTGGTTACGTCTTATCGAGTGTGTGATGTGCGGGTTAGGGTGGGAAGTGAAGATCAGTAATTAATTGGGGTCTAGAAACCCACATGTAATGGAATTGTCAATATTTTGGGTGAAAATGCCCTGGATTAGGAACATTCCAATCGTCAGGAACTCTTTCTGAGGTATTGGATATCCATGAGCACAATGCCCCATTTGTCTCCATGGCGATTCTCATTCTGTTTTTTTCTTTGAGCAGTTGAACCACTTCTGAAATACTTGTTGAATGTTGTGGTTAATGGGCATCCAGGAATGCCAGCTTGCTGAATAAGCTTCCATGGGCTGAATGAGTGAAGAGGACAAGCATAACTCCAGATATGTGAAAAAAGCATCCCTGAACTAAGCCCATTGTATTGTTCCAGCCAGGAAGGAAAGCCTCCAATTCCACCCTCACCCAACCTGTTTCCTATCCAGTTGTGGGGAGCCCCTTCAACTAAATTGGGATTGGCAACCTGGTGGGAATCTGGTCTTAGGGAGAGAAGCCTAGACTGCTTCACAGGAAGATTGCTCAGTTGTATCAAAATTATTTTTAATTAGATCTGAGTTAAGCTGCAAAAATATGTAAGATTTTCACTCATGTTTAGCCTACTCTTCGACATAAGTGCCAGCAGTATTAACAGTGAGAGTGGGAATGTTATAGGCCTAACATGTAAACAGGCTGGCTGGTAATGAAATGCTTTCAAGAAAGGTTGTTTGTTTTTGCCCACTCATCAAAGTGTTGGAGGAGACTGTTGGATTTGTTGATAGCTATACCCCCTTGCTGATTAGCCTAGGTTTCAGCATTCAAAATTAGTAGAACTTCTTGGATATATGTATCATCCTTTTTTTGTAACTTAAGAGCTGTGAGGCTGGTGTGCATCTTACTTTTAAGAATGTGTGGTTGTGCATTGTACATTATTTGATTTCACACCCAGCTCATGGTTTATCATCACAAAATCACCAGGAAGT